>NW_027492573.1:0-486942 GCF_021521415.1 Bidens hawaiensis | reverse complement strand
AAACTGGATTATGTGAGATTTAAGACTCGTAAGTGGATAATATTATTTTATTCTAACAATAAAGTAAATATATTCAATAGAAAACACGTGCGAAGTGAGATCGAATAAAGAAATTTTGGTGATAAGTTATGAAGAAACAAACATTTTCTGTTAAACGTGGGAATATCAACTCGATATTCGAGAAAATATTCATGGATGAATCCATTTGAATATTGTAGAGAATTTCAAAACCAAGAACATAGGTGGAAACATGACGATAACGAAGCGGGGAAATGCAAATTAGTATTTTCTTACACAGTTGTTAAAAGTACAACGTAACGACAAGTTCATTAAATGTGACCAGTATTGATACACCGAGAATCCGACCTGTCGCACAATACTTTATAATTAATAAACAAGAGAGAGGGAGGGAGAGAGAGAGAGAGTGAGTCTATTGAGAGAGAGAGAGAGAGAAAAAGGGGAGAGAGCTGGTGGGATTCCGGAGGCCGGCCGTGGTGTGACACCCGACATTTCTAAGTTAACTCTGTTAACTAAACTCTAATGATCTTAGTTAACTACGTTAGAAAATGCATATGCATGTCACATGTCACGTGGTCACGCACACCAGTCTGTCACGAACGTTGGTGGTCTAATAAGAATAGCAAGTTACAATTAATAATATCATAATACATTTAAATGTATAAGGTAGTGTACGTTAATGGGTGAACCTTAATTGCTATATGTGGTACACGTTGTAATATGTTGTGTGCCCATGTTATGTGCTTATGTCTAGTGAGTTCATATTAGGAAAAAATGCTACATGTCACACTTATATTATCTATAATTAGTATAAGTTGAATTAAGGATTAGAAAACATTAAGTGTAGCATTTATGCAAAGCAATGATGGAAGTTTATGATCAAATTATGATAAGCATGAGTTTTAAGACTTTTGGATTTCATTTTCTTCCTTCTTTCTCTCCTTTGGCCGTTCACACACACGCACACACGTTTTTGTGTTTTGTTCTCTCAAGCATAACACATACATTCACAATTTGCATGAACTTTGGTGTTGACTGGATCAAGAAAGTAGATATCTTGTGATTTTTTTGTGATCATCCAAGTAAGTGAATGTGATTATGTTATTGTTCTCTCATATTTACAAGTTGGGATTATGGGATTCAGTATCCAGATGATGTCAAAACTAAGAAACTACAATTAAAAGTTAAAAGATGAAAGATTGGATTATGTTGATCATTGTTGTTGTGTTGAGTATGGATTTACATAAAAACCCTAAATGATCTAAAGATATTTCAGTAATGAATGGATAAGATATATATCGTTATCGTGGTTAATGATTCGTTGGTGATTTAAGGCCACAGGGTTGTTAGAAACATGCTTTACATAAGTTTAGATTGAAATCTGGCTGCTGGCAGAATTGTTTGTGATGTTTGTTAATTATATAAATAGATGATACTTTGTTGATTTTGAGTAATTATTGATTCTATGAATTACTACTTTGAATCTAGTTTCAAGAAAATCAAGAATCATAATTTTTGGACTTGGATTTAGTACTTTTTATGGTTTTACAAATTCGTGTGTCTAGGCTTCCTAGATGATTAATATTCTGGTCTAAGTTGTTAATGATATATTTTGAGTTTGGCTAAGTGAATTTGGTCGATTCCACTTTTGGAAGGTCTTAGGTTGGGTAAGAATCAAACTCAATTGGTCTTGCATGAATTGGACTAATATGGAATTTTTTATGGATTATTACCTTTTGTTGCGCATGAAAATAGCTGAACATAGGTTACTGTCTTGTATGAATTTTTGTGACATTTTTGGTTTAATGGAAAATTTTAAGAAAAATATATGGTGTACCTAAGATTTGTAACCTTATGTGTGAAAAGTTTGATAAATTAATTCCATGTTTTGATAAGGTAGAAAAATAGGTTTTTGTAGCTTAGAATCTGCCTTGAAAGTTCAGCTTTGTGTTATGTGAAATTTGTTGTGTCTAATGACCAATGATGTATTATTTGTTATGATGAAAGATTGTAACTTCATTTGTCAATTAGAAACTATTTTGACTAAATGTTTAGTCTTACTTGTTGAGCTAGGTTATGGTAAACGCGTGGCTAGACCATAATGGCTACATGAAAAACGAATATGTGTTCATGTCGTGCTTAATTGTTAAACATGTAGCTTGAAATGTGCAAAGCAATTATAAGTTAACATAATTGATCATAAGTCACCAACGGTTCATCGGGTGAACTTAGTCAAATTTGGTCAAACATTTTAGTCAACAATCAACAAAGTTGGACATTGTGGTTAAAGGTCAACCAAGTTGGACCTTGTGGTCAAAGGTCAACAAGTCAAACCTTGGTCAAAGTCAACAAAAGTCAAACTTTGGTCAAACATCATTAAACAATGGGATTGTTTGGATACTAGGGGTTCTTGGAACCACTACACATTACTTATGTACTTGTACACTTTAGGGCACTTGTACTTTTCGCTTACTAGTTGACTTTCTTATTAACGTTTTCGAGGTGAGTTTCACTGCCCCTCTCTTTTAAATACTTTTCCTTTTAGGTGAAAAAGCATGCACAACTGTTTTTAGATCTTGTAATATTGTTTTTATCGCATGCGTACATAGTATATTTACCAACCTAAAGTCCTCACACACATTAGGCCATTAATTAAGGTGAACTAGCAAGCCAGTATTGAGTAGTACTACTGGGTTTGACAAACCCCACCTGCGCTAAAACTCGACTGAAGGTCGGACGGGTGTAACATTGACCTAAACACACTTGAGGCACAAACGAACATGTCAGCTTGACACTACACTATTGTATCATGAATACTAGTTTAATTAACTAGTGATAAGACAATGCTTACATTATCTACTTTTTTAACGAACTTGTTTTGAATACAAACATGTGAACTCACCAACCATTGTGTTGACACTTTTTAGCATGTCTTTCTCAGGTCACCAAGGTGCACATCAGGAGTTAGGACTGCGTCGTGGTTGCATGGCTTTTATTTTGCAACCAAGCTTGATTGGTTACACGAATTGTATTGTCTGGGAGTCTAAATTGTAATCTAGCGGTTTTGAACTATTACTAGTTTTTAGACTTCCGCAAACGCAACATGTTATAAAAATGTTTCTTGACTTAACAAGTAACAATTAACGATGGTTTTACTTTAATAAATGGTTGTTTAGTATGACATGTGGCTAGATCCTGGTATGTCACACACCTCGCGGTAAAACTCCGTTTGTCGAAAATTGAGGGTGTGACACGTGGCGGTCCGTCGGTGGCCGGCGGTGCTCAGGCAAGGCGGCGAGCGGCAGTCCGGTGGCGGCGGAAGGCGAGCGACGCCCCTCTTCTACCCGCAACCATTTATTGACGTCCTGAACGCGATGGTAAGCCCTGGTCATCCTAATTTTGAGCTTAAGTTTGTTAAAATCATGTTTTAAAATTCGGACAGCTTGTTCTAGATTTGCGTTCTTTCAAAGATCGTGTTGGTACGGAAGATTTAACGGTTTGATCATCTTGATTTTTATACAGAGGGTTCATAATCCATAGATAATCATTTTTTATGGTGGAGATGAGGAGCATAGTAGTTTAAGTTGGGATTCTAGACCCGTTTTCATATTCAGTTTTCTGGGCGGATTCTGAAAACGCAGATACGAAGAAACGCAAATTCCCGAAAATCCTACCATAGGATCGAGCTGAAATTTTCGGTGACCCTTCATAGCATATAGATATTTGATTCCATCCAAGGAATCAATGATCAGATGTCTGGATGGTGTGTTATAAGCTTCAAAAGTTACTGCTCAGATTCTATAATGAAAATAGTTTTTTAAAACTAGTTGCATGTAGGTTTTGAGGTGTCATATGGACGATCCGAGGCCAGATAAATGTTCGTGATGAAAAAATGAGCACACTGGTATATCCGGATCGCATTGTATGTGGTCTTTGAGCAGATTTATTGGCTCATACCATACGCGAGGAGGTATATCTTTTATATCTTTAAGGGTTGAAAAAGTAAGATAACGAGAGATTAGTATAACTATTATTATCAGAAATAACTTGGACAAAGATAATATTGCTAATAATTGTTTAGATAACCATCAGTTAATATTGAGTGTTAAAATGGGAACAATCAAGATTTGGATGATTTTGTGTATATTTATGATATAAAAATACATATATGATAGTTGGACAAAAATACTTTATTCGGATAATAGGTTAAAAAAATATTATTATATTTTACAATAAACATATACTTTTTATTAAATACGTCCAAGTTTAGTTTAGAAAACATATATTAGTTTTACAATGAATATTTGAAACCAAGTTATTCAAATGATTATAGGATATTTTGAAACATTCGATTCAGTTACGATTTTCTAAAACAATAGAAATTTGTAATTTAATTATTATAATTATGATAAATAAGGCGCGTGACGATAAAAGAGTTAAGTTAGAATATGATTCTCTTTGTATCTATGTATATGTATTGATATACTTTGTATTAAACATAGGAATGCAGTTATCATTGGATGACTATTATTAAGATCTTGACAACAACTTGTTGTGTATCACCTCGTATATGTTATTTGTGTTGAGGAAAACGTGAGTTTCTCACAATCCCCACTTTTTAAAAGTTTTTAATGCTTATAAATATTTTGCGGAAGAACATGTTTCATGAATTGCATTTTATTTTTACATGCTTATTAAATGGGATGAGTTAAATTAGACTGACATAAGTTGCTTGGTATAAATTACCAAGTTGTTAACCTCAAAGTAGAACATATAAATATTAATTGTTCGATTGGTCTGACGCCCCGTCACTTTCCAGTCGCTCTGGATAAATTTGTGACGAATATTTTGAGTATGTTATGTTTCTGGTTATTGATTTAATAGTCATACATGTGTCATATTCTTAGCTAGTTTATGACTAATACAATTTTTTCAAAGAAATAAAATTTTAATATTATAAAGTTTCGAAATAGTTACGTTTAAAGATTACCTTTGTAAGAGTTCTAAGGGGATTTTGTGTGAATAAGATTTGTCACACTTTGGATTAAAAATGTTATATTTTAAGCTTTCGATATTAAAATGGAAGTTGGCTTCTTGCTGGTAAAGGACAAAGTAGTTTTATATAAGTAATTTATCAAAGAAAGTACGTTGACTGGAAATATAAATATTATGAAACACCACGGTTTCAAAATATGGTTTATAAATTGGGAACTCGCCAACCTTTTGTGTTAGACATATTTTTAAACGTGTTTTTAAGGTAAATGAGACTAGAGCTTCGTGAAGGAATGCGGGAAAAACGGGTGTCGTGTTCGAACCCAAAATGTTGGACAAAAAATGTTATTTTAATAAATGCATACTTGTAAACTCGTGTATAATGATTTTATATTATAAATAATTGTCCAACTTGTGTAAATGTTTGTGTTTTAATATTATTGGTTAAACAGCGTCTGCCACTGCCCAAATTAGCGTAATTAAGTCTTCTGCTGTTAAGTTAACAATTTTTGGGGTGTGACATAAGTTGGTATCAGAACCAATGGTTATAGTGAACTAAAAATTTTTGAAGAAAAAATTTTAGACTGTAACCCGAGTTTTCAAAATAAACATTTTCTCACTTCACGAAGCCAAAAATATTTATGAACAGATGTTCATGAGAAATGCAAAGTAAAATGTTGCATTTAATTTGTTTATATATTATGTGAAATTTAATTGATGAATTTCACAAGTTATTTATATTTTATTTTAGCAGTATTACTTGATACGCATAATGACACACACATTTAACAGACTGACACACACCCACACACTATTGTTGAAATTCACAGTACTGACGTTGAGTTGGGGGAGAGCCTCCACCGACCTCTGTTGTACTGGAAACTGTGCACACACAGTCTATTCGCCCACTAGCTTTTGGATACAAGTTATCTTTCTACACAGGTCAATCTGTATGTGTTATAGTTGGCTATCCTATAGCTATCTCAACCAATAAGTGGATTGAGGATGACAATGCGAACCTACCTCTACCGATTTTCAAGGTTGTATAACTTTGTTGTAGACGCTAGTGCTGTTTCAGTTCAGGTGTTAGGACCATTGATGGGGAGTACTTAGACCTCCAATAATTTTCTCTTGTTGATCTAGATAGGTATCGTATGCCTTAGATATTTTAGTATGAAAAATTTAAAATCTTGTGATTGGTGCTGATGCGTATTCATGCTCATTTTAGTAGTTATTTTATTAACTTCTAAACAAATATTTTAATTTTCCAAGTTAAAATGTCAAAATGATCTTTTGGCTAATTTATTCATTATTGTGCGAATACATTATTTCCTATATTTAGTCACACACATTTAATAATTAACAATGAATATTGTCTTGTATCTGTTATCCAAAAACAATAGAAACGACAATATACCATTGAAAGCAAGACAAAATTTTGCTAGTAGAATATCTTGATTACCGACTTAGCTTAACTAATATCTTAACATGTTAACACTATTTTAGAACATTAAATAATAAACAAGGGTACCAAGACTTGGATATTAAGAACGCCTAATATTTAATTATAAATATTCCAAACGTGATGTGAAAACTTGGTCAACTTTAGTGTATGTGGTCCCGCTAAAATTGAATTCATTGCATGAATTATAAAAATAAATAGGTGGAATACGTGACTAGTGTTTAACACATGTACCTCTATGTATGTTTGTGTTACCTATATTATGACCAACAGTAGGAGAATACTAGAGTGATCTTATAAGGTAAATTGACAATTACACTTGATATCACGTATTTTTGAATTTACAGGTACTAGAGAATTCTGGGAAGTTCTATTGTGATGACCAATTAGTATAATATAATATTTAATTACTATTAGCGACACAATCATAATCATCGAGTCATCCATAAATTCGTATAATGGCATGCCCTCACAATTCAGATTCGCCAATCAGGATTTTATTGAGATGACAATCTGGTTTAAGATCTTGGTAAACTCTTTCTTTCAATCTCTAGTAATCATTCAATTGTCTTTGGACGTAGTCATGTTATATTGTTGTGATCTACCTTGAACACATTCATATGTCTTGATTTTGTTGATCTCCTCACAATATACATATTGATTGATATTCCTTTTTGAGACATGCTTCAACTTTTAAAACATGTTGATTGTATTACCAAATTCGATTACTCACATGTTCCTTTAGAAATTAAGGATATTACAGTTGGCTCTATGGATATGTATAAAGACTTTGAGCACGAAAGGTATATATCGTATATTGGTTATAAAAGTCATCTCTTTCGGAATTAAGACATGAGCTTAATACTCTTAGTTCTCATATCCAATATTGACACTATTCATTAACTTGTCACATCCTTATGAACTCTTTTGCTTCATATTCCTATCTAAAATTTGCTTTATACATCTCTCATATATTATTTGGCATCATCTTCGTATGCATGTGACAACTAAATGTTATATAAAGACTTTGACGTAGACAAGTAGGCATCGTAGCTATTGTCAAAAGTCTAGTCATATATTCTAAACACACGATCTCAAATCCATAGGTAAATCACTAACCGCGCAACTTCCACTACAAATTAGGATTGGAGGTTCCTTGGAGATTTTGAATGGATCGTCATGTTTCGCATATTCGTGTCCGTTAAGCTCAAAAGTGTCATGTCTGCGCAAATTTGTATTGATCTCCATGCATCAAATCTTCTCTACCGGACAAAAGATTGGTTATCCTCAACCAATCAATTGTCCATAAAGATTATATGACGATAATGCTATTTTCACCAAATAGAATATATTATCGACTTAAAAATGTTTTTGGCAGAATTAAGCGAAGTGTGATTTTCTCAAATCTATAGGCCCCTCACTACTGATAATGATGATGACTATAATCACACCCTTAAAACTCCAAACTCTCGAACCTAAGACCAAAATCGAAAATCTTGGGATCATCATCTAGTTAAAATCTGCAACTCAATTCTCATAATGAAAATGTCAACCCTACAATAATGATTTTGTGAGATTAAGTCTTCAAGAAAAATGTATCCATTCTCAATTTTCTTTAAAAGGAAGTTTCGATACCCTTGACATCATTAAGATCAAATATAAGTTATTGGGACTAGAGAACCTAGTTACCAGAATAATGCTTAATTTAAAAGCATATGATAACAATCTTGTAAGATCATTACTGTATTATGTTTCATACTACTGACTTAGAAATGACATGTGGTTATTTTACTAATCCTTGGATGTAATATATTTCAATTGTTCACCCTTTACTTTTGAGCTTTACCCACAAATTAAAATTTCATTCGATTTATCAATTGCCCCGAGCAATATATGCACGATCTTTCATCTTGAATTTTTCACCTATGATTTTTTTTATTTCCTTCCTTTAGTAATGATGACTAACATACAGATAGTACTAATATCGTTACTTGGTAGCAAGATTTCGTAACATAGGTATTTATTAACGTTTTCGTTAATTTGACCCAAATCTCGTTGGTTCTCACAACACTCAAGTTCCTTAATAGGATTTAATAGTTTGACCTTAAACATATTATCTCGATTACATTCTAACTTCAATTTCGATCATTAGTTACAAGACATGCATCATGCGTATCCACACCAATGCTAAGTCTTATTCGCATGATGCACTAATTTTGTGATGTTTAAAGAATGGACACTTCGTTAATTTTAATTTTTTCAATGAATAGTTAGGTCTAATGTAAATGGACCCCATCCTTGTTACTATTAGACACCATTGAATATACTATTTCAGTTTTCTTGTGTATACACAAATTTTGTCATACCCTCATATGACATCATAGTGTTGACACTTGAACAAATAACGACAGTTTTTGTTGATAATGATGGATCGGCGTCTCATTTTATCTACGCTTCCTTGCAATTAAACACGAGTAATTATTATAAGACTTAGACTCGAACACAAACATAAATGCGATTCTTATTAACGTACTATGCTGGGTCGACCTATTCCTAGCTATAGAAACGTTAATTAATCCGGCACGAACATGCTATTGGTATAATGTTCAGAGTTAAATTAACCGACTTATGATTCTTATGATGCCAAGTAATTGAAGAATAGAAGTCAAAGTATTTTGTATTAATTGATCGTCTTAATGGTTAAGTGTAATGTCGAAGCCAAACCTCGTGATGTTTAAAGCAATAATGGAAATGCATGTATTGTGAAATATATCAAGTTATACCTAGCACTCTTGTTACGACAAAGTGTGATAGTAATGTTGGACCTAGGTGCCCAAGACACAAGATACATGATCGTTACTAATGATATATTATCCCAATACGTCACACACGAAGCAAATAGTCCATGTATACCACTAAACTCGATTTATTGTGTATAGCCCTAATATTAAGTCAAGACAATTATCATGAATTAAAATGATAATATAATGATCTATATTTTGTAGCATGTAGTTATAAGTTGCTGGCAACTAATTATTAGTCTTTTATATATGTTTGTTTAAATATATATAATTCTAATAATTATGTATGCAAGTAATTTGAACAAATCAAAGTGTGTGGTTTTTACTTAACTTGTAAACAACCTTTGAATTATGTGTTGCAAAGGTCAAAAATCACTTTTTTTCGAACCAATGAGTCATGGATGGTTTTGGCTCAAGTGGAAAATAGTGAAAACTCTTTCCTAGTTGATTAAGTTGAGACTTGCCAATTCCATGTATGTATTGGTAGTGTTATCAAGAAATTTGTGCATGAAAGGAACTTAACTAAGGTTTTTTTTTTTTGGAAAGAAACCCACATGCTTTTGCATTGTTTGACTTTTAATAGTTTCTTGATTTTGGTCTTACTTTACACATACTTTTGAGAAAAGTATGGTCTATATAAGAGCAAGACATGAATTGGTTTGAGGGTGTGTGGACCGTGAGAAAATCAAAAGAAAAACATAGTTAGAATACTCTCAAATCACTAATTGCTTTGATGTTTTGAGTTTATTCTATAAGTTGTTTAATTTCATATCTTGACATAGTTTAAAGGGTTAAAGACTAGCAATTTGGAATCCAAATTGCTTGGTGTGTCGCTAATTGGAGAGCATTCAAGTTAGAAGTTTTTCATCATTCCACCATCTTGTTAAGGTTATTCTAAAATTTTCTATGGTTGCTTTATTTCAAGAAACATACATATGGATCCTTGTCTATAGGTTTAGATTTTAAAGTTTTAAAACCGAACGTGCTTAAATATGCCTCCGTTGCCAAAATATTTTGTTTAAGGCATGTCAAAACCCAACAATTGGTATCAGATCCACTCATGTATGGTCTTGAAATTTTAATTTATGGACATATTTGGTTTTTCGAGTCATAAACCAAAAGTATATTATTCCTCAAGAAAGAAAAATAATATACAAAAAGCAACTTTATTTTTACAACTTTATTTCTAAACGTCCTTGATTCATCACTTGCACAATTTTATTACACTTCTTTATTATCTTGCCTCAACTTATTCACACAACTTACCTATCATCTTATAAAATTTCATTGTTGGTCCTCATAGAATGCCTTCCCTAAGAGTTCATCATCGTAATCAATATCGTTCATCTGCTTCTCACGATCACCGTTCGACTACTAGAGTCGCCAAGGAGTTGCTGCTGTATGCCATTAACCGATCAACCGCTAACCTCAACGAAACCAAAATGCCCCAAATAAGAAATCTTATACTAACTCATATCTGTTATAATATTACTTAAATTATCTTCTCTCATTTTTTTTTCATATTCTCAAATTATAAATTATCAAGTGCATTTAAATCATACCCTCTACTTTAACTATAAATATTTTATTACTTCTTGTTTTTCCTCATTCTCATGTTACTTTCACAACTTATCTTCCATCTTATAAGCCCTTATTATTAAAATTTAATTTTTGTAATTTTATTATTAAATGGTTTCGTAAATATTTTAACTCCCTACTTTGACTTTTGATACATTTAACGTTTTAAATGATAAATTCGTAGTTGTTAGAATAGTCATGGTGATTCATGCATTTCTAGCCTCGCATTTATCTTATTTTATTATATGCTTCACATCTTATTTTTGTTATCACAATTAATTTAAAATTTGTTATTTACGTGAATTTCCATTTTAAATCATCGATAATTCAGTTTACTTATTTCCTAATATTTATAACGATTTTGTGAATAAGAAAGAATCCACGAATTCCCAATTTAATCTAATTTAATATCTTCAATTACTCACTTTATAGTTTATCTAATGTGACATTTGAGCCAAAACCAGGTACACCCTAATATACAGTTACCGATTTAACGATTAAACGCTTATTACGTAACGGTCGAACGATTAATCGAACGGGTCTGGTTATGACGCAGATATCCCGGGGGGCCATCTATAAGTGATATACGTTTATTATAAGCTAAAATATTAGTATTATGGCCTTAGTTCGATAGCAAACAAGTTAAACGAAAACATGCTCGTTTAACTACCCGCTATAGATTTAAACGCAAAAGATAGTTACAAACCAAGCATTGTATCATCCGTTAAGCCGAAAAAGACTTACCAAACATTTATTTGAAATGTTTTAAGTGATCCGTGAAAATATTTTCGATTTTTACAAATATATAGTATGTTTTTATAATTTTACACAAAACTAGCCGAAAACACTCGTTTTTGCACTGTTTAACGCACCCGATAAGTTTTTCGCGCCAAAAACCGAACCCGAACTAAATTTGGACATGGGCTTTCGCATTTGGGCCTTTAGAATCAGTTTATTGGGCCAAAATGGACCTAAGGGGGGGCCAGCCCCTATTCCGATCGCAAGGGGGAAACCCCCCCCCCCCACCCCCAAGGGTTTTCTTTTTTTTTTTTATAACATTTTATGAGATATTTTGGCATCAATATTTGTGATACAACTTCTGGACTTCTTCTTCTCCAGCCAAAATCTCAAGAAACCCTAAGGTAAACAACTTAAATAAGCTACTTTTACACTTGTTTAACATTGATTAATACCAAATAAACATAGTTTGATTGCCAAAAATCATTCCTAACCATGTAAAAATCCTTAAAATGGTTCATAAACATGTTTTGATCATACACATGGTAAGAAACCTGGTTTGATAGTTTTTTTTGGCCATAAACACGGATTAAAGGGTTGAAACGACATTTTTATGGTTCAAAAGTTCGTTTTTGTGCACTAGCCGAAACCCTAACTCAAGGGCTGTTATGTTGATGAAAAATTTCTTGGTTTGTGATATAGGACTTGTATATAGCCTGCAAATAAGCACAAGAGCTTGAAACCTTGATTAGAAAGGCGGAAACGAACCAAACCCGCTAAGGTAATACCGAAATACTCGATTATGGGCTGTTTAGGTTAAGGTTATGATGGGCATATTTTTAGGTCTTCAAATTTTTTAGGGACATCAGGGACCATGTCATTGAGTCCCTGTTCAAATTTGGTAATTTTTCGACCATCCGAGAATATTTGGTGAATTTATTACCGAATTGGGACGTTTAATGGGGAAAGATAGTTAAAATGCTTCAAAAATTATGAAATTTTTTAGGGAACTCAGATTTAATGTATTTTGATTACATATGAATTTTGGGATCATTTGTAGAAGTCTAAGGGTGTTTTGTGCATATGCGTTTGTGTGAATTTTTATAGCCAAATTTGGGCCGAAAAGAATATTGCACGAGCTTTTTACATTCTGGAATTTATACAGGTTGTTTTGGGACATAATTTGAGTATTCAGGAATTTTTATGGAATTTTTGGAAATCGTTTGGGATAAACGGACGATTTTCAAGCGAAATATAGCTGATAAAATGAATTTTTATAAATTAATAAATTAGTAAATAATTCCAGAAATATTTTTATTAAAACCTACATATTTTAATTGATAAGTGGATAAATTTTCATAATTTAATGATTAGCGGTTAATTAATTATGCTAATTTGAAGATTAAACAAATTCAGTTTTTATAAAAACCGGCAAGTTCGCGACTAACGAACCTGGATGCGAATCGAGCAAGCCTAGACAATCGAGCATGGACTTCGAGCAAGCCTAGACAACGACTAAGTATGGACTTCGAGCAAGCCTAGACAATCGAGAACAGTTCGAGATTCCAATCTCGAGCAAGCCGTTTTCTGAGGAGGTTGAGAAGATTCCAATCTCGAGCAAGCCGTTTTCTGGGGGACAAGCATGGATGCAATAAGAAGATATCACGTGATCAAAGCAAGGACTTCGAGCACAGTTCAGTTCCTTGAGCAAGAATTACATCCGAGCATGCTAAAGATTGCTAAATAAGTCAAGGACAAGACTGAAGACATCAAGAAGAATGAGCTTGCTCGATGGACTAGTTCGAGCAAAGCATGGATTAGTCAAGAGGAATGAAGCTTGATGGAAGAGAATATCTTCACTGAAGATACTCTAAGTAAAGTATGCTCGAGGACAATCATCGAGCATACCTAGCGTAGTGAGTCTGCTCGAGCAAGATTGTTATCTTGCTCGAGGACTCAACTCTTGTATTATTTTTGTCTTTCATTATGTAATGATTAGGAACTTCTAGAAGGAATGTCAGGGTCTATAAATAGGGTCCCAGGTTTCCATTTAGAACACGGATAACGACGCACGCAATACGAGAAACATTCCAAAGAATATTCTATTTGTTTCCTCGTACCACCGCCGCCGTCACGAAACCCTAGACATTCCTTTCACTGTTTCATTGAATGATGCATTTATTATAGTGAATCGTTGTCTTTGTATTTGCATGTACTGAATATCTATTGTTGTTTTGTTTGTAATCATCACACCTTCGTTCCCATTCATTGGATATCCTGATTTCGTCGGGATATTCAATAGGCCTTTGGGTTACAGAGTCGTTGTGTCCTGTCAACCTTTTATAAGGTTTCACCTGACTCACCGGTCCTGACAAGTGGTATCAGAGCTTTGGAAGCTCGCTGAAGGCCACGGGACTGAAGGTCTGTGAAAAAGCTTGAAGCTTTACTCTGTTTTTCTGCTGCAAAACCCAGATCTAATGAAATGGACGACCAAGAAGTCTCTACCAACAAGATTCCTAGATTACTTGGACAAGAAAACTTCATCAAATGGAAGATGCTCTTCGAAGCAGTTGTAAACTACAATGACCTAGAGCTTTGGACTTCTATCACTGACGGAAACTATGTTCCATCAACTGCTCCGAACAACAATGCCACCGTTGAGCTGAAGATGAAAAAGAGAGATGGCAAAGCACTATCTATGCTGAATTTAGGTATGTTTTGGGAGATATTGACAACCGTCAACTATCACAAAACTGCTAAAGAAATGTATGATGCAGTTATTGATATGTTTGAAGGAAACACTGAAACTGAGAGATATCAAGAAAGATAGACTGAAGCAACAGCTTGATAGGTTTAAGTTTAAGGATGGAGAGAGACTGAAATCAGTTCTGCAAAGATTCATGGTGATTGTTAATGATATAAGAACAACCGACCTGCAGATTTCTAATTTCAAGCTAAATAAGAAGCTGTTATCATCTTTGTCTGGTGAGTGGTACACAGCCAGCAAATTCATCAAGGAAAAGGTGAGTTTCCCCAACTTTAAGTTGGATGATGTAATTGCATTTCTCAAGGCTACATAACATGAGATGATAGAAAACCACATGATTAGGGAAGATAAGCCCAGTTTTCAAGTGAACAATGCTCTAGTAGCTCCTATGGGAAATCTCTCAATCAAGAACCAGCAGCCTACTGTTAAAGAGTCATCTAAGACGAATTCAACGTGTGGTGGTCAATCAAGATTTAATGTTCAGCTAATAGAAGATGATGTGGCCTCAACAGCAAGTGGTCAGTCAACTTATGTGCAGAACAACACAAATCAAGGAACATACTACCAAGCTTTGTTCTCTATGTTTACTGAGTCATATCATGCCTTTGTTGCCAAAAACATGATCAACACAAGTATTGTGCAGGAAGATCTTGAGCAAATAGATGTTGATGACTTGGAAGACATGGACATCAAGTGGCATGCTGCTATGCTAGCTGTGAGGAGCAAAAGGTTGTATAACAGAATTGGAAGAACAAGCTTTAATGGACCAAATGAGAGAATCGGCTTTGACAAGCCAAAAGCCATCTGTTATAATTGTCAACAACCAGGACATTTTGCAAGAGAGTGCAACATGCCAAATCAAGTTGGTAACCAAGTAAATCAGAACCAATTCTATCAAAATCAGAATCAGAACTTCCAGCACCAGGGAAGTTAGATCACTAACCAAAACCCCTATCAGAATCAAAACAAACCCCAACAACAAACCTTTCAACCCCAAAGAAACAATCAAATGCATATTCACACTAATCAGAACATAGTCAATCAAAACAATGTGAATCAAGTGAGGGATCAAGGGAACGTTGCAGTGTCAAGGGTACCTCAGGATGGGGAGTTTGATTGGAGTAACCACGCAGCTGAGATAGAAAATGCAAATGTTTCCTTTATGGCTAAAGTGCAAGACAAGCCAGAATCTTCAAATGCACAGGTACATTTGTGGACAAGATGACAGAGGAAGAGAAATACAAGAAAGTTCCACCACCTTTCTGTGACAGCTATCCACTAAGAGTAGACAAGGAAAGTAGGAATAAGTATTTAAAACAATTCAAGAAAGTGTTTGATGACAAAACTGAATATGTAAAATAGTATGAAGATGTGATTGTGGATGAGAATGGAGAGTTTGCTGTGAAGCAAAATGAGAAATCAAAAGTCAAGGAAGCTGTAAAGGAGGATGGTGAGAAAAAGAAATGGAGTGAATACTCAAGTGAGGAGAGTAGTTCCAGTTGCGGAAGTATAAAATCATTTGAGGGCAAGAAGAAAAAGAAGGGATCAAGAAAGAAGAAAAATGAAAAGATTCCTCTACTGCCAAAGATTGCTCCAAAATTAAAGAAGCATTATGAACAAATGAGAAAAGAACACGTGATTTTTGACATATGTGCAAGACCGCAACCAGAAATCAAAAGAAGAAACGAAGTGGCAATAAAATCCTCTTATGATCAGTCCCATCCTCCAATTTATCCAGTTTTCTCTACTCATGAACTGTTTGACATTGGAGATGTGGAGTATGCACCCAGAAGAAAAATTGTTGAAAAAGAAGAGGGTAACTATTCAAAACCACCATCCAAGATGAAGCCAATTATGTTTGTTAAAGAGAAATATCATCTGGTACCTGATCTAAGCAAGCCAATCAAAATGGACTTCAGCAACACTCTATGTCCAAAAACATCACTAGGATTTGACTTCCCCAAACCAAGTGACAGAATTAAAGACAAGAAATTGCTTGAAGACATGGGGAGCTATGCCAAGTTATGGTGCAAGAAGTGTGATGCTTATGGTCATCACACGGACTCTTGCTGGTTTGAAGAGGAAGAGTTTGGGATACTTGATGTGGTTAGTGGTTTTGACATGAAAGGATACAAACAGATGTATCAAAGATACTTAAATGGAGAGAAAAGAGGCTCAAGTGATGAAGAGAACAGATCAGTCTTGGAGAAGAAACTGAAAGAAGTCCTGGAAATCAAGAATGTTACACAAGCATCAAACAAACTTGTAAAGAACAAAAGGTCAAATGACAAAGGAAGAGAAAAATTGAGACCTGGTGTTCTTAATGGGGATGAGAAGTATTTGATGAAGTAAGGTTATGAACCAAGAGGGTTTCAGTAGAAGACAAAGAAGGAGTTAACTGAACAGAAAAACTATGTGATTGAGCAAACTAAAGAAATAGACATATCACAAGTTATGAAAGTTGGGTCAGACTCAGACTTAGAGGAAGATTGTAAAGTTGTCTATGAAGATCCACTTCCACTTCTAGTTCCAACTCCTGATGAATCTTCACTTGAATCTGAATTGCAAACTGATACAGTTTGTGACTCAGAATCCAACTGATTCTTTTTTGTGTAAATGTGCAGGAACAGTCCTTGAATAGTAATGACTTATGGTACATGGAAAGTGGATGTTCCAGGCACATGACCTGTGACAAGAGTGCACTAATCAATTATGAAAAGCAGTATGAAGGGCCAGTTGCTTTTGGGAGTGATGAAAATGGAAGGAAGATTGTTGGAAGAGGAACACTCACCAATGGCAAGGTATCCTTTGAGAATGTGTTGCATGTTGAAAGACTACAATACAATCTACTCAGCATTTCTCAAGTTTGTGTAAAGGGTACAAGGTGGCCTTCAATGATGAACACTGCCTGATTTTGAAGCCTGAGTTTGGGATTCCAACTGAGATGATCATGATGATGGCTACAAGAAATGGCAACCTCTATGAACTAAGAATGGATACTGCTACATCTAGAGGTGGTTCATGTTTTATTTCCAAAGCCACTGAAAATGAGACCAAACTGTGGCATAGGAAGATGTGTCACGTCAACTTGAAAAACATGAACAAGTTAGTGAAAGGTGAACTTGTTGTTGGCCTTCCCACAAGAGAATTAAAGCTTGAGGAAAAATGCACATCTTGCCTCAAAGGGAAACAACATAAATACTCACATAAGAAGAGATATTGCTTAGTGATCACAGATGATTACTCAAGATTTACTTGGGTATATTTTATGGGAAGCAAAGATGAAACCCTAGAATTGATCAGAACCTATATGTTGAAGATGGAAAATCAGCTTGAGAGGAAGGTCAAAGTCATTAGAAGTGACAATGGGACAGAATTCAAGAATGGAACGATGGAGGAATTCTGCACTTCAAAGGGGATATTTCAACAATACAGTGCACCTAGAACTCCTGAGAAAAATGGTGTAGCAGAAAGAAGAAACAGAACATTGATTGAAGCTGCAAGGACCATGATTGCTGATGAAAATCTGCAAGTCACTTTTTGGGAAGAAGCAATAAACACTGCATGTTATGTGAAGAACAGGATTCTACTAAACAAGGCTCAAAACAAGACTCCATATGAGATTATCTTCAAAAGAAAGCCCTATGTGAAGTTCTTAAATCCTTTTGGATGCAGATGCTCACTATTGAATATAAAGGATTATCTGAACAAATTCCAGTCAAAATCCCTGGAATGTTTCTTTGTGGGATACTCATCTCATTCAAAAGCTTACAGAGTCTATGTGAAGGAGCACATGGTGGTTATTGAGTCTTCAGACATAATATTCAATGAAAACCACTTCAATAATGTTGAAGGACCCAAATGGCTTTTTGATCTGGAGAAGATGATCAAGTCTTTCAAAATTTATAATGAAGATATGGATGACAACATGTACAGAACAAGTTTTGAAGACAAAGGAAAAGAAAAACAAGTTGATCTGGACAAGCTATGGTCATCTGTTGCTCCTAATCCAAATGGATTTAACTTTGAGAAAAGCACCCAAAAAGCTGCTGAAGTTGAGATGAATGAACAAGATGCTTCAGTTGAAGTCTCTAATGAAGGACCAAGTGATGTGGAGAGTGAACCCATTCAAAGTCAACAACCTGCTCAACCTGAAGGGATAAATCAATTTGAAGACAGGTTTCAGTCTTTGTTTGACTCCCTGCAAATTGGGTCAAATGAAGCATCATCAGAGATAAATCAGATTCAAGTAGCTGATGAAAGTCAAGAGAAAAATGAAAGTGAAACAGCTGAGGTAAATTTGACCAATCTTGAGACAGAAGTGTCTGCATAACAATTTGTGCAAACTACCTCTGTTGAAAGAAATCACCCTTCAGAGAATATCATAGGAAACTTGCATGAAAGAGTGACAAGAAGTTCTTCTGAAAAAGCAAACATCTTCCTGTATGCTTGCTTTCTGTCCCAAGTTGAACCAAAGAATATCAATCAAGCCTTGAAGGACAACAGCTGGGTAAAAGCTATGCAGGAGGAGTTAGCACAATTCAGAGACTTACATGTATAGGACTTAGTTGACAAGCCCAGAGGCAAGTATGCTTTTGGAATAAAATGGGTGTTCAGAAACAAGAAAGATGAAAGGGGGATAGTGATCAAGAACAAAGCAAGATTGGTGGCTCTAGGATGCTTACATGAAGAAGGAGCGGACTTTGAAGAAGTTTATGCTCCAGTTGCAAGACTAGAGGCTATCAGGATCTTTCTAGCATATGCAGCATCAATGAATATTAAAGTCTATCAACTTGATGTGAAGTCTGTATTCCTAAATGGAAAGATTGATGAGGAAGTTTATGTCACTCAACCTCCAGGATTTGAAGATCCAGTTCATCCCAACAAGGTTTACAAACTCAGCAAAGCATTGTATGGATTGCACCAAGCACCAAGGGCCTGGTATGATGAGCTGTCTAACCATCTGTTGGACAATGGCTTCCGCAAAGGAGCTATTGATAAGACTCTGTTCTACAAAAGATGGAACAAGGATCTGCTGCTGTTGCAAGTGTATGTGGATGACATTATCTTTGGCTCTACAAATGAACAAATGTGCAAAGAGTTTGAGCAAGTGATGAACTCCAAGTACAAGATGAGCTCAATGGGAGAAATGACTTTCTTCCTTGGACTTCAGGTGCAACAAAAGGCTGATGGAATATTCATTAATCAATCAAAGTATGTACAAGAGATTCTTAACAAGTTCAAGTGCCAAGACTTCAAGACAGTGTCTACACCAATGGACACACATGAGAAATGGTACCTGATGAGAAGGGGAGCCGGTGGACCAGCATGAATATAGGGCCAAGATAGGATCACTGATGTATCTTGCAACATCTAGGCCAGATATTATGTTTGCTGTGTGTGTCTGTGCTTGATTCCAAGCTAACCCCAAGGTCTCACATATGCTAGCAGTTAAGAGGATCTTCAAATATCTAAAGGGAAAACCAGATTTGGGAATTTGGCATCCAAAGAACCCTTCCTTTGACTTGATGGCCTACATAGATAGTGACTATGATGGTTGCAACATGAGTAGAAAATCAACCTCTAGAGGATGCTAGTTTCTAGGGAACAGGCTGGTGTCTTGGCAATGCAAGAAGCAAACTACAGTGTCAATCTCTACTGCTGAAGCTGAGTATATTGCTGCTTCTGCCTGCTATGCACAGGTCCTATGGATTCAGAATCAACTGCTGGATTATGGTATGAATTTCTTACTCACTCCTATTTTAATTGGTAATACTGCTGCTATGTTCATTGTTAAAAATCCAGTCCAACATTCTAAGACTAAGCACATTGAAATTAGACATCATTTCATATGGGACTGTCAGGAAAAAAGTTTAATAGAAATGAAAAGGGTAGATACATCTGATAACTTGGCTGATTTATTCACCAAACCTTTAGATAAAACCAGGTTTCATTTTCTGTTAATATGCGTAGGAATGATAAATGCTGATGAAGTTTGATTTAGGATGTGTGCTTAATGACGTATTTCTGTGATCTAAGTGCTTCGAGCATGAATCTGTGCTTGATACTATGGTTGTTGCTCCTCGAGAACAAGCAAAAATACTTGGAAGACCTTTCTAAGTCTCTCGAGCACATATATCATAGCTCAGTTGCTCGAGCATAGATTCTTGTCTTGAAAA
Source organism: Bidens hawaiensis (assembly GCF_021521415.1). Taxonomy (NCBI): domain Eukaryota; kingdom Viridiplantae; phylum Streptophyta; class Magnoliopsida; order Asterales; family Asteraceae; genus Bidens; species Bidens hawaiensis. Next base: position 466,407 of record NW_027492573.1, on the reverse strand, counting down.
ACTTTCTAAGTATTTCGAGCATGACTCTGTGTTTTATGGTGTGTTTGATGATTATTCGAGCACAAACAAACCATACTTGAGATTTCTCAAGTAATTCGAGCACAAATGTTACATTACTACTGGTCGAGCATGGACATGTAATTTGGAAAACTTTCAGTATTCCAAGCACAATTCTACTGCTAGGGCATGGAGCTAAGTCTTTCGAGCACAAGCACTGAAATGATAGATTTGAAATTGCTCGATAGACTTTCAAGTATGCTCGATGAATTTCTGAGCATGCTCGACAGACTTATGTGTTGATTTGTTTGTTCTATGCTATCTGAATAAATGTGTTTGACACTGGTTAAGTGTGTGCTTGTTAAATATGCTTAAGAGACATCACTGTTTTCAAAATCAATCCTTAAAATGAATTTTCAGAAGAAATGATTTTTGAAACTGTGAAATAATTTTAACTAAGAAACACTATTTTTGGTGATCTCATAAGAGAAATGATAAGATTATTCAGTTATAAGCTTTAAAGAAGCTCAAAGGTTTTTGGATAGAAATAGTATCCAATCTTTGGGAAGTGATAAAAAACTGTTTAAGATAACTAACCCATGGATTATAAGTTTAAAAGGCTTTGAGTACAGTCATTGGCAATGTATGGTAGCTTTCTATAGTCTGTAGTTGTCATATGTGATATAAATCTAAATTTGCTAAGTCTGATGTGGTGAACCATTGGAAGATAAGGTATGCCTTCTAGCATATCTCTCCGAATGATAGGCAGAAAGGTTATTATCCAATCATACACGAGCCTGTTGGTGTCTCTGGTCTAACAAAATATTAACAAAGTGTTCGAGCAAATATAAATTATTGCTATATAGCAAATTTATCAAAAGAAAAGACAAAGAAAGCTATTAGAAAAATATAAAAAGCTCAAAAATAGTATAAAGAAATAAGTTGGCTGATATCATGACTTAAGGGGCACTATGGGAACTACAGGGGTGGGGCATTCAAATAAGTCCTAAACACCCTCAATGTAAGGCATGTAAGTCCGGATGGCATGTAAGTCCAACGTTCAACCTTATAGTTTGTTATCTAAACAAATATATATATATATAAATAAATAATCTGCTCGCATCTCTAAAAACAATTTTGACTAAGGCATCAGGGGGTTGAAGTCAATTCGGGGTGATGTGGAGAAAGCTAAATAAGCTTTGAGAAGAGATTAGAGGCAACCTGAAAATATAGTGATAACCATTCCTAACTTATGCTCTAATTGAACCTTAAATGTATCACAGAAAGCAATGACCATTATGCTAAGTTTACCTACTGTCAACCTGACTCAAGTCATAATAACACTGACCATGAAGTGGAGTGATCTTGTCTTAAATAGTCTGATCCCATGTTGAGATCTTTCTATGAAATTGTTTTCAAAAGAATAGTCAACTGGAATTTGATCTCTTATTTCGCCTTAAACAAATTGCTTAGTTTAGCTCACTGTTCTGAACTATGTATCTTTTATGCAAAATTGCAATTTGAGCAAAGGATATGTTTGAACATGTCCAAACTGATAGGCATAAGATCTGTTGATTTCAAAATTTGAATTGAAAATCATTTAAGTGTCTCGAGCAATGACACTTTGCTTGCTTGAGTGATAACATTGCTTTGAGTATGCTGTATGACTTGTTGACTCATCTATGTATTTCGAGCGTGTATGTTACCTTCGAGCATTCTGATAATAGGAACATCTGCTATTAAAAGTTTCAAGCATGCATCTTACTTTCGAGCACCTGCTATGATGAAAATTGAAGTTATGTGTTTCGAGCATGATTGAATGGTAAGATAGACCTAAGTCTTTGAGCACAAACAAATGACTGATAGGAAACATTTTTTTAAGTGTTTCGAGCATAGAGGTGTGCTAGACGCTTAGGCATGAGAGTTCGAGCTTAAGATCTTAATGGATCAATTTGTTAAGTAGTTCGAGAAATCTTGTATGATAGACCCTAGGGTTGTGTGTTCGAGTACAGGCATAGGAAGGACTCAATCTGCTAAGGCTTTCGAGCATAAGGGTACATCGAGCACATTGAGCTGTAGTAATCTAAGTGAGTCGAGCAATGGTTACAACACTGCTAAGAATGCATCTCGAGCATAGGTTATTGTCATGATATATTTCTAAGTGTCTTGAGCATGATGCATTGTCGAGTAGGAACACATTGATTCCGCTCATTCCCGTCCTTCGCTTCAGGGCCTGTCGGGAAGGGGCCTAGAAGTGCCTACTACTACACCACACTACACTTGGCTCTACACATTTACAGAGCTAACCCCTGTCCAGTGCCTGGCAGAGCTAGGTTAGATTACAGGTGTCTCAGGCATATATATCTTGAGTAAATTTTGACAAGTACATTCGAGCACACTACCCCTCGAGTATGCCTCAATACTCGAGCAAGTAATCTTATATTCATTAAACATTTGGCTAAGGCATCGAGCACAAGTCTATTCGAGCACACTGTCTCGAGTATACTAGTGCTCAAGAGCATTAATTCCAAGTACGTCGAGCAAGGGTTGTACCATGTACTCGAGTACAGGGGAGCCAGCTATTGTTTTGGCTATATGCTCGAGCAAGATATGTACATTAAATTTGAAATTAATTGACAACTGTCGTGCACTAGACGAAAAACGAAGGTACTGTACTACCTGAACGTTAGGCATAAAAGGGGGACTTAGAAACTTTTTCACATATTTTTTCTTCTCTCTTAAACCTAGAGGCAAAACCACTCTTGCTCATGCTTTCCCTGTTTACTCGAATACTCTTTCACTTGCTTGATTACACTTCGAATACAGCCATTAGCTTTGTTTCGACTTCGGTAAGACATCGTTATTCGATAATCGTCACACCGATTTCGAAATTAGGGTTTCTTATTGAAAGTTCTTACTAACTGTCTACTTGTGATTGTAGGTACGTATATTACTACAGAACAGGTTATTGAAGAAGCCATTATCATCTAACTATCCTCGAATATTAGTTATGCAAACTTGTGTACTGACATACTTTCTTGTTTTGCAGAACTGATGGCCCAAATATTCGAAAAGAGGCACAATATGTGCGCTCAGTTGGAACTCGATGATGAAAATCGGGAATTGGAATTAATGATAAGTTTTCTGAGGAACTCTAACCTGAGAGTAGCCCTTACTGAAAGCCTCACCATTTACAGGAACCATATCTCTGATTTTTGGGGTTCAGCCACTTATGTGAATGATATTAATGGGAAGAGGATTGATACCTCTGTCCTAAACCATGACATAGATATTACAGAAGCTTCGATCAGAGCTGCATTGGAACTAAATGACAACTTTGATGCTCAGCCATCCTACTCAATCCCCAGATTATTGAGAGTTTTTCAAGAGACTATAGGTTATCAAGGCGGTGTAAAAGAAGGACAGTTCCAAAAGGGGAGTTTTCCGCTGATATACCGTTTCCTGATCAACCATGTAATCCAGTCCTTATCTCCAAGGTGAGGGACCTGGACCCTCCTAAGCAGGGAATTGGGCACTCTTACTGTAGCAATCTTATATCAGCAGCCCTTCAATATATCAAGATTTATCTTCCAAGGATTAGTATTAAATGCAGAGAAGGAAGTAAATCAGAGGTTCCTCATGTATCCACGGTTCCTGCAGATTTTGATAAACCGATCATTACCAGATCTTCAAAGTAAAGGGGAGATTTTGAGATTACAAGATTCAAATATTTGCAAATGACTGAAAGATGCTCATAGCAAGTTTGAAGATAATGATGATTGGGATGTTCTCCTATGGTTGCTTGTGGCGGCTCTAGGTGCTATTGATGTGCCTAGAACTCCTGGTAACAGTGATGATGATGAGACTGATGGTGAAGGTGGACATGATGCTATTGAAGGAGGGCATAATGATGACAATGATGATAATGATCAGGATGAAGGAGGGGGAAATGGTCCAGAGGATGCTAATGCAATGATTGTGGGTGATGATGAGAATGCTCAAGATGTTGGTATGGAGAATGTGCCTATGATTGAACACTCTGTTCATGGAGGAGATGATGCAGAGGTGGAGGTAAATGATGAAACTGTTGAACCATTTAAGGGTGGAGCTACAGAGGCTATGGATGATGATATGTTTATAGCAAATGTCGTATCAGATGTTGCTGATGCCATCAATAAGATAACTCCACCAGATTCACCACCACCTGAGACATACAATGATGACACAGATTCACTTGAAGTTACTAATGAATATGATGATGTTCTTTCCTCACCAGCTACAACCGAACCTGCCTTATCTGATACTGAACCTATTCATGATACACATATCCCTTCGCCACCAACATCACTTTTAACTGTACCTATCACCACTTCTCCACATGTTTCCAACCTGACCAACCTAATCAAGATACTCATCTTCCCACTCCACTATCCTCCCGATTACAAGAAACACATGACACTACCACTTCCCAGCCAACACAATCACTTCCCGAAGAACCTGAGCCTTATAAAGTAACATCTCCAAAGACAGCTGAGTCTGAACCATTTTCTGAACCTGCCCCAAAGCCAACTCAAGAAACCCCACCCTCAAGCCCTAATATTTATAACATTGTGTGTGAAAATGCCAAGCTTGAATTTGAGAACATCATGTTAAGAGAACAGAATGCCATATTAGCAACAAGAAACACAGCATTGGAGGCTGCACGGAATGAAGCTTTATTGAAGATTTGAACCCTAGAGGGGCATTCTGAGGTTGAGAAGACCTCAGATGCACCAAAATAGGGGGAGAAAAATGAAGGTCAAAATGCAGAGGGCCTAAAGATAATTGAAGATGTATATGCTAGTTCTGATGAAGACGTTGAAGAAGTTGGTACATCAAATGCACTGAACATGATATATCAAGAGTATAAGGATGGGGATTCGGATGATAAGGGGGAGAATGAAAGTGAAGAAGAAACTGAAGAAGACAAGCTAAAAAGAAAGCAAAAAGGGAAAGGGATTGCTTATACAAATGATGACTTACATCCCAAGTCCCTACACAAAGCTCAATTGGGTGATGACATACGTCTTAAGGAAAATGTAATTGATCCTGATGTGGCAGAAGTTGAATCAGTAAAGACTGCCATAAGATTGATGAATGAAGATTTGGAGTCCTTGAATCAAGAAAATAAGGAGGAAATTCCTCAAGAAGTCCTCGAAACCCTGATCAAAATGAAAGAAAAGGATGAGGAGGATGAGAGACTGACAAAAGAGGCAGATGAGGCAATCAAGGTCACACTGGATGCTCTAAAAGCAAAACTAAATGTTGATGAACAAAAGCATACACAAACTGAAGAACCAGTGATAACTGAGCCTGAAGATCATTTGCAAACTAAACATGTGCAATCTGAATCTGAACCCACACAATCTCAGCCAATTTATCTGAACTAGTGGTAACTGAATCTGAACTTATGGCAGTCTTTACTGATCATCCATAGCCTCTGAACCTGCCAATCCAGAGAAGGAGACTGATAAAGAACAAGAACTTGGATTAGGTCCAGTTGATCAAGAAGAGGATATGATTGTTGAAGTATCTACCAGCACAATGGTAAAACTGGTCATAATGAAAGATCTTATAGATATTCTGAACAAGCCAGAAGGGCATCATCCTGAGATAGTAATGGCTGCAAGAAAGGCACAAAAATACTTTATCAACATAAGCAAAGAAAAAGAACCGAGAGTTGAAGAGTCTGTTGAAGTAAATGAACCTATTATTCATGAAGTAACTGAAGAGAATAAAGAACCCAAAACTGGTGAACATGTAGTTGAGGAAATGGGTGACAAGAACCAGAGATTCAAGTAACACAACCTACCTCACCAATCCAATCTCAATCATCCGAATCTTCTGAATCCCCTGAGCAGTCTGAAATAGAATCTGAAGCAAAAGAATCACTGAAAAGAAAAGAAACAGATGAGATTGAAACACCTAAGTCTAAAAGACAAAAATCAGTGAAGGTGATGGTGTACAAGAGAAGATTGGATAAGCTTGCAGAAAGAAAAAGGGCTTAATCTGAAAGTAATGAAGAACCAATGATTGGGGCGGTTCATAACCTTGTTGAAGTAATTAATCTAGATGAAGAGGTTGATGAAAAGAAAGATGAAGAAAAAACAAAAGATGTTGAGAAGGAAGATGAAGATAAAGCCTCCTTGATGAGTCTTGAATATGACCTGAAGTATCTACAAAGACTATTAAAGGAGGACATAGCCAAAGAGGCTAATGGTTGGAGAAAAAGGGAAACCAGAAGAGAACACTTGATAAAGGCTGGTTATAAGCCTACATTTCTGAACCTACAGGCATTTGATTCAATTGATAGACTTTACAAGAAAGCGCTTGTGGATGACATGGCTGACATGATTGAAAAGGTAAATAAGAGAAAGCGAACAAGTGATGATGCTGAATATGATTCCATGAAGGCTAAACACAAAGAAATTCAATTTCTACAAATCCATGGTTTTGACTACAATTCATTAATCAAACTCTCTCTGGAAGATTTGAAAAGGAAAGTTCAAAGTGTTAAAGACTCCTTCAAAAGTCAAAAAATGTCTGCTGATCTTGAAAGAGAAAAGAACTTGAAGGCACAGATGGATATGGAAAGAGAGGAATCTGAGAAGAAAGAAGCTGAAGCCAAATAGTGGTTTGAAGACCCAATCAGAGTCCAAACTCTGAAAACCATAGCAATGAACAAGGGTATGATTGAAGAAGAGTTTGATAGAATGCCTCATGCTCAACTCTTGGAAATATACCACAGAGAACAGAGACTATACATGGAGACTGAGAGAAAGCTAAAGGAGGACAAGAAAAGAATGGAAGAGGTGGTAAGGGCTGAAATGATGACTGCCCAGCATAAAAAGGGACCCAAAATGTCAAGATTAATAGTACAAACTGATGATACAATCAGACAATGGTATGAGGAGGCTGGGCTACATAAAATAAAGACAAATACTCAAGGAAGCTCAAGCCGAACCCCAAGGTCTGAGATTGTGAGGCCTGAACCACCACGAAATCTGAATCTGCCCACACATCTCTACTACGATAAAAGGTCAAAGACCTTGAGGGTTGTTACTGAAGATAATGAAGACACTCTAATTATTTTCAGAGATGATTTGAGAAAATTCTCAGTTGAACAGCTAAAGAAAATGGCCGAAAGGGACCTTCATGATAATCAAAATAGAAGATAATTGGCCGGGCAACAACGAACGATCTCTCCAAGTTTATTAAAGAACAAGCAGAAAAGGGCTTCCCATTTCTAAACCAAAGGAGAAGAGAGATACGGAGTCAAGCAGAGAGGGATAAAAGAAACAAAATAATCAATGAAGTTCATACCCTTGAACTCTCTTTCGTTGACTCCAGCAGAAGGAAATCCCAAGCAAGCAGCTCACACGGCAAAAGGAAGACTTTGAAGGAGTGCTTAGCTATGAGGGAGGAGATGCGAGAACCAAACTCGGTGGTGCAATATAATGGAAGAATAACTTACATCACCTACAACCAACACAATGACTCGATCTCTTTGAGAAATGAGTCGGGTATACCTATTGTAGTTATCAGACATGATGGGGATCTTCGATTTATGCATCCTCAAGATCTTCAAGACATAATTGATGCAAAATTCCCATTTGACTACTCTGACGCTGTGGAGCTTGATATGATTAAACAAAAAGCAGCCCTTGTTAAACGAATGAAAGAAAAATCTGACACAAGGAGCAGGAGGAGATAGCAGAATGGAGCTTAATGATGATTAATTTTATTTCTGTTTATCTTTGTAATTTTGTTTTATTTTGAATTTGATGTAAAAATCTTTAATATGTAATGCCCAATAGGTAGAATTCCTATTTATGTAATGACATGACATGTTCTTGAATGATATATCTTTGAGGTCTGAGACATGTGTAACTCTATGCAGGTATGTCTTGGTGCATCTGAGCTTGTTCCAATCTAGGGGGAGATTGTTGGGTTGGATTTTTGATAAGGAAGATTGGAATCTTCTCAACCTCCTCAGAAAATGGCTAAGTATGGACTTCGAGCAAGCCTAGACGATCGAGCATGGTTTTACTACTTCGAACAAGGTCTTCAGAACCTTAAATGGTTGATTCTTCTAAGTGTTAAGGCTTCGAGCAAGCTACACTTCATCAAGCAAGAGTATTCTTCTATCGAGCATTGATTGCCAATCGAGCAAACAGCTTGATCATAAAAGTTTTAACCAAGTGTTACGAGCACAGGATGATCGAGCACATGGGGACAAGCATGGTTGCAATAAGAAGATGTCACGTGGTCAAAGCAAGGACTTCGAGCACAATTCAGTTCCCTGAGCAAGATTTACATCCGAGCATGCTAAAGATTGCTAAATAAGTCAAGGACAAGACTGAAGACATCAAGAAGAATGAGCTTGCTCGATGGACTAGTTCGAGCAAAGCATGGATTAGTCAAGAGGAATGAAGCTTGCTGGAAGAGAATATCTTCACTGAAGATACTCTAAGTAAAGTATGCTCGAGGAGAATCATCGAGCATACCTAGCATAGTGAGTCTGCTCGAGCAAGATTGTTATCTTGCTCGAGGACTCAACACTTGTATTATTTTTGTCTTTCATTATGTAATGATTAGGAACTTCTAGAAGGAATGACAGGGTCTATAAATAGGGTCCTAGGTTTCCATTTAGAACACGGATAACGACGCACGCAATACGAGAAACATTCCAATGAATATTCTATTTGTTTCCTCGTACCGCCGCCGCTGTCACGAAACCCTAGACATTCCTTTCACTGTTTCATTGAATGATGCATTTATTACAGTGAATCTTTGTCTTTGAATTTGTCTGTACTGAATATCTATTGTTGTTTCGTTTGTAATCATCACACCTTCGTTCCCATTCGTTGAATATCCTGATTCCGCCGGGATATTCAATAGGCCTTTGGGTTACAGAGTCGTTGTGTTCTTGTCAACCTTTTATAAGGTTTCACTCGACTCACCGGTCCTGACAACCATTTTTAGTAAGCTAGGGCTTATACAAATGGGTATTGAGGTTGGCGTTAAGTCTTATACCATTAGGGGCAGTGAGATGTTGCTGGACGTCCACCATTGTCTACCTTGATGTACGTTGAATCTTGTGCACATGGGAGATTGTTGGACCTAGGTGCCCAAGAAACAACATACATGATCGTTACTAATGGTATATTATTCCAATAGGTCACACACGAAGCAAATAGTCTATGTATACTTCTAAACTCGATTTATTGTGCATAGCCCTAATATTAAGTCAAGACAATTATCATGAAGTAAAATGATAATATAATGATCTATATTTTGTAGCTTGTAGTTATAAGTTGCTGGTAACTAATTATTAGTCTTTTATATATGTTTGTTTAAATATATATAATTCTAATAATGTGTAAGTAATATGGACAAATCAAAGTGTGTGGGTTTTACTTAACTTGTAAACCACCTTTGAATTATGTGTTGCAAAGGTCAAAAATCACTTTCTCTCGAACTAATGAATCATGGATGGTTTTGGCTCAAGTGGAAAATAGGGAAAACTCTTTCCTAGTTGATTCAGTTGAGACTTGCCAATTCCATGCATGTATTGGTTAGTGTTATCAAGAAACTTGTGCATCAAAGGAACTTGACTAAGTTTTTTTTTTCGGAAAGAATTCCACATGGTTTTGCATTGTTTGACTTTTAATAGTTTCTTGATTTTGGTCTAACTTTACACATACTTTTGAGAAAAGTATGGTCTATATAAGAGCAAGACATATATTGGTTTTGAGGGCGTGTGGACCGTGAGAAAAGCTAAAGAAAAGCATAGTTAGAATACTCTCAAATCACTAACTTCTTTGGTGTTTTGAGTTTATTCTACAAGTTGTTTAATTCTATATCTTGACATATTTTAATGGGTTAAAGACTAGCATCTTGGAATCCAAATTTTTGGTGTGTCACAAGTTGGAAAACATTCAAGTTAGAAGTTTTTCATCATTCCACCTTCTTGTTAAGGTTATTCTAAAACTTTCTATGGTTGCTTTATTTCAAGAAACATGCATATGGATCTTTGTCCATGGGTTTAGATTTTAATGTTTTAAAACTGAACATGCTTAAATATGCTTCCGTTCCCAAAATATTTTATTTAAGGCATGTCAAAACCCAACAAGTAGATCACACACAACTCCATGTAGTCAGAATATTAGGTGTATAGTTCACTGGTAAACCATATATATGATCCATGTTTTTAAGCACATATATATGATCCATGTTTTTAAGCACAGTCATGCCAAACTATATATAGTCACGGCAAACTATTTATAGTGTTGTTGAAAATAGTGTTAAGATGCCACTTAATATTAGAATATTTTTTGAACCTTTTAATTAAATATTAGAATATTCATGTTACACCATGATTTTTCTAATACCACTTAATATTAACAAAGAAATCAAATTGAAAAATTCAAGTGTTCATGTACCACCATGACTTGTTGAACCTTTCAATTAAAAACACAGTATAAACAATAGAGACTCAGGAATCGTACGTCGCATGAACCACCATGACTTGTATGACATCCTTAGGAGTGTAACCATATTCCGCTCACAAAGACGACACAATCAAGCTTGAAAGCTTAAAGTTGTGATTCGTATGGCGTTTGGTATGGAACGTTTTGGTCTAATAGGTTTCATGCGCTTTCTGAACTCTCCAGGTAAGCAATCGGGTCACGCGTCTGATTGGGATTTATGCGCATTACTTATCCTTAGGTTTCAATAATCTTGATGTCAAGTTTAGAAAACAAGAATGTCCGCCTTCCAGTTACTACATACCCGCCACATAGAACCATCTTTAAGAAGAAGAAATATCAAAAACCGAAAAAAAAATCAATTACTGAAAAGGATTGAAAATCTTTTTAGGCAAAAGCCTTGGAATTTGTGTGTGAATGTACAGGCGACGTTATAAAACATTATAAATATAAATTCAAGCGTACGAATGAACTTTTAATATAAGTGCAGGCACATAGCACATAGAGTATACATGTAGTTTGGGCCGTAAAATAAACTATAACTATACTAGGCCGATAAGTCTAACAGCCTATCTTATAGTTACGGCTCTGATACCAATCTGTAACACCCTGACTTTAAGCGTAATACGCCCGGGTGTAACATACATATCACTCATAAGCTCGTAACACTATTAAAGCAGCAATAATTATATTTATTTCATTTCATAACCTCACAAGTATACAAATTGTTCATAAATAAAAGGAAACAATAACACTTCATCGAAAAAGTAAATAAGTTCTTTATTCAAATAACCTAAGGTATACTAATGATCTTCATCCTTAGCACACCATCGATTTAACCTGTAGCACATTGAAAATGATATATTTGTCAACAATTAAGTTGGTGAGTTTTCATAAGTTTTTGCACACACACACACACACACATATATATAATGCGCGATTCAACGATCGTCATGCAATAAATATTCAAGCGTAAAGTAAATGAATTCAACTAGTGTCGTCCTCCCGTTCCTTTAACCAAAGCCGTAGTAATAGGGGAAATGAGAACCACCTTACAAACAACCGAAGTCATAACGTTAGACGGCACATGTACGTCTTGTCGAATCATCCCACCATGTGTATGCGTTTGTATTTACGTAACTTCCACCATAAAGACAGTAAACATGTTGCAAGCAAGTTCACGTATAATCGTAAACAATATGCACGAATAAAATTAACATGTACAATAAAAGTGAATCAGTTTATAAACAAGCGCATAACTAACGAAAGAAAACTTGTGACATGCTACACCCCAAAATATTATAAAGCATTAAATGGGGTTATGAAAAACTCACATGAAATGAGGAATACGGTAACGAGAAGATGATAAGTTTAGAGCAAACTAGTTGGTCCCGTGAGGATTCCCGACAATTTGTCCTAATTATTAAAGCGTAATTAAAGAGAATTATTAAACGAGATAAACAAACAATACACAAAGAAAAGGATTTATAACAGGTTCAAGGATCGTTAGAGTATTAAATATGTTTTGATAAAATTTTTATTATTTTAAAATAAAAAAAATTATATTTGATTAATAAATGCAATTTATGAGTTTAAAACATTTAAAATATAAATACTAAATTATATATGGTCTCTCCCTCTCTCTCTCTACATATATATATGTATATATATGTGTGTGTACGAAATTTATTGTACAAACTTAACAAGGTTTGGCTCGTTTAAACTAGTGTAAATAATATTAGGTTTTAATATAATTAAAGTCTAGATAATAAAGTTTTATTAAAACAAAGAAAATAAAATCAATAAAAAAAATAAACAAAACTAGACCAGAGGGTTTGAACCTACTCCCCTGGCCAGGTTTAGTTTTAGCATCAATTGCATTCTAACTCGTTAAGATAATGAAATTAAAAATATATTACCATTAATCCAAATAAACCCCTAAAGCATAAGAACCCTAGAAATCAAATGAGGGTCTTACACCCTCTGTTAATTTTAATTGACATAGGGGTTTTGAAGAGGGTTTAAAAATAACCTACAAACTATGTTTAATTACCTGAAATGGTTAAGAATTGATCGAGCTGTATGAGTTAGGGTTTTCGGCAAATGACGAAATCAAACAGGATCAAGAACTGTTTTAAAAATACAATTAGGGTAGGGTTATGCTTCGTGATGATGTAGTGCTCGCTAATTGGATTTTAGACTTGTATTTATAGGCTAACAAAATCAAAACGGGTCCGCAGCTATAGCTAACGGTATTGATGTTAATTGATTTGTTTTGGTTGTCAGTTACGCAAGATTTTCATATAGGTTGAAAGCGTGGAGGTTAAGCATTTATCAATTCCTGATTTTACGGCCAAATTGTATCAATACGGAAAGGGGGGAGGGGCTGCCGGCTGGTTGACGGGAAAGAAAGGGAGGGGGGAAACATTTTTTAAACAAATTGCATTCTAGTCCCTAGGCTTAGGTTTGGTGGACAGTAGTTGCAAAAGCTAGGTGCAAGGGGGTTAAATGCACAATTTTAATATTTTAAATCATTATGAATATATTAATTACGAGCGATGAATAAATGATATAAAGGTAAAACCGAATATCATAGTTAAATAAGTTGACGTTTTTATTAAATATGAAGGTCCAATAACAAATGGGTTCATTAAACGAATACAAATATTAAACGAAATTGACAAATGTCACAACATTCCCAAATTTTAGGAAATTTCATCCCAAAATTAGGAATTAACATCTTGTAGCAAAAATATGCGGATACTTAGTCTTCATGTTCCCAAGTGAATTCTGCACCGCGCTTAGATTCCCAACAAACCCTGACCAAAGGGATTCGGCTATGCTTGGTTTCCTTATCCATTTGATCCATTATCTCCATTGGTCTCTCAACAAAGTGCATTGTCTCATCGATACGCACTTCGTCGAGAGGGATATGAAGGTTCTCATTGGCTAAACACTTTCTAAAGGTTCGAAACATGAAACACCGGATGAATGCCCTGAAGCTCTTGCGAAAGCTCGAGGCGACAGGCTACATCTTCGATTCGTTTAAGGATCTTAAATGGGCCAACAAAACAAGATGCTAGTTTACCCTTCATACTGAAGCGGATTACTCCTTTCCAAGGTGAAACTTTGAGGAGGACAAGGTTGCTAGCTTCGAATTCCAAAGGTCGTCGTCGCTTATCGGTGTAAGACTTTTGGCAACTTGTAGCAGCTAGCAGGTAATTACGAATCTAAGCAATTTTGTCCATGGTCTCTTATACCATTTCAGGCCCGGTGAGTCGATATTCACCGATCTCGTTCCAACAGATAGGAGAACGACATCTGCGGCCGTAGAGTGATTCAAATGTAACCATTATGATGCTCGATTAGTAACTATTATTGTACGAAAACTCAATCAATGGAATATGAGTGTCCCAATTACCACCAAAGTCAAGTAGACAAGTTCTTAGCATATCCTCAAGGGTTTGAATGGTTCGTTCGGATTGACCATCCATTTGAGGATGACATGCTGCTAAGATGTAGACGGGTTCCCAAAGTAGTTTGAAACGATTTCCAAAAGTGGGACATAAAACAACCATCACAGTCAGAGACGATACTCAAAGGTACCATGGCGACAAACAATCTCGTTGACATAAATTTGAGCGAGCTGATTGATCGGAAGTTTTTATCGAATGGGAATGAAATGGGTTGACTTGATTAATCGATCAACGATTACCCAAATGCTATCATGCTGCCTTTTTGTGGTTGAAAGTTAATGGTATTGATGTTAATTGATTTGTTTTGGTTGTCAGTTACGCAAGATTTTCGTATAGTTTGAAAGCGTGGAGGTTAAGCATTTATCAATTCCTGATTTTACGGCCACATTGGATCAAAATGGAAAGGAGGGAGGGGCTGCTGACGGGTTGATGGGAAAGGAAGGGAGGGGGAAACATTTTTTAAACAAATTTCATTCCAGTCCCTAGGCTTAGGTTTGGTTGAGAGAAGTTGCAAAATCTAGGTGCAAGGGGGTTAAATGAACAATTTTAATACATTAAATCATTATGAATATAATAATTACGAGCGATGCGTAAATAAAATAAAGGTAAAACCGAATATCATACTTAAATAACTTGACGTCTTTATTAAATATGCAGGCCCGATAACAACCGGGTTGATTAATCGCATACAAATATTAAACGAAATTGACAAATGTCGCAACACTTTCTTAGAAGGATGGCAAATTTTGATGCAATCATCAACAAGATTAAGTCTTCCTCTTGTCAAAGACAAGATCAACAACAAAGAACCAGCATTTTAACTAGAGGCAAGATCTGATAGTTTACTTTGGTAGACTTATCAAAGTTTGAGTGCTTGCTTATACAGCAAAGTGGAATTATCATTTGTGCCATGCATAACTGCACTCATAAAGATCACTACCTGACCTGGAGTTAATGTGACAACCCGCAGAATAAAATGATTTATTGTATTCCATAATCGAGATTAATACGTGTTTATACTGGATAATGTGAGATTTATTACTCGTAAGTGAATAATATTATTTTATTCTAAGAATAAAGTAAATATATTAAACAGAAAACACATGCGAAGTGAAATCGAATAAAGGAATTTTGGTGATAAGTTATGAAGAAACAAACATTTTCGGTTAAACATGAGAATATCAACCCGATATTCGAGAAAATATTCATGGATGAATCCATTTGAATATTGTAGAGAATTAAAAACCAAGAACGCAGGCGGAAACGTGACTCAATTCTGAGTTATAACGAAGCGGAAAAATGCAAATTAGTATTTTCGAACATGGTCGTTAAAAGTACATGCACCGACAAGCTCGTAAAAATAAATATTGTCGCCATTATTGAGACTTATTATTTGGAAAAAATAAATCAAATCGAGATAATAATCTTAGATGAATTTTTTTTAGGAAAAGTAACATCTCTACATTTTTAAGTATTTCGGGTTAATACGGAACCAACACCGCCTAATCGACCAACAATAATTTATTTTGAAAAATAAATTAACGATACAAGTTGTGTCGGAATCGATAAAAGTAACTTGATGAATAATATATGAAAAATATAAGGTCACTCAAAGTAGTGGGTTCACTGGAGCAAGAGACCAACATGCGAACAGAGACCACAGGTGAAAACCTCACCTACCTCCATGCATGACAAGTGTCGATCTTGTGGGTAAGTCATCGGACAAGTGTCACAATTTGGTGATTCTCACCCCAAGTGTGGTGTCGGTGACAGGACACGACATATGTCTTGCTGAGTTACCTGGAACATGTTATATATAGAAACGTCAGGGTTAGTTTTGAGACACCGAGAATCCGAACTGTAACACCATACTTCATAATTAAGAAAAAAGAGAGAGAGACTAGAGAGGTAGAGAGAGAGAGAGAGAGAGAGAGGAGAGCTGGTGGAATACCGGAGACCGGTCTTGGTGGTCCGTCGGTGGCCGATGGTGCTCCAGCAAGGCGGTGAGCAGCGGCCCTATGGTGGCCGAATCCCATATTCTACCCACAACCATTTATTAACGTCCTGAACGCGATGGTAAGCCCTAATCACCCTAACTTTGAGCTTTAGTTTGTCAAAATTACGTTTTAAAACCTGGACAGCTTGTTTTAGGTTTGCGTGCATTCAAAGATCGTGTTGGTACGGAAAATCTAATGGTCCGATCATCTTGATATTTATACAGAGGGTTCATAACTCATAGATAATCATTTTGTACGGTGGAGATGAGGAGTGGAGTAGTTTAAGTAGGGTTTCTAGACCCAGTTTCATGTTTAGTTTTCTGGGTGGATTCTGAAAACGCAGATCTGAAGACACGCAAATTCCCGAAAATCCGGCCATAGGATTGAGCTGAAATTTTGGTGAATCTTCCTATCATATGGGTCTTTGATTCCACCCAAGGAATCGATGATCAGATGTCTAGATGGTGAGTTACAAGCTTCATAAGTTAATGGTCAGATTCTAGAACGAAAATAGTTTCTTAAAACTAGTTACATGTAGGTTTTGAGATGTCGCACGATTCGAGACCGAAGAAATGTTCGTGATGCAAAAACGAGCACGTTGGTATATCCGGATCGCATTGCATGTGGGTTGAGCATATTTATAGACTCATACCGTACGCAAGGAGGTATATCTTTTATAACTTTAAGTGTTGAAAAAGTTAGATAACGAGATATTAGTATAACTATTGTTATCAGAAACAACTTGAACAAAGAAAATATAGCTAATAATTATTAAGAGAGCCATTAGTTAATATCGAGAGTTAAAACTGGAACAATCGAGACTTGGATGATTTCGTGTATATTTATGATATAAAAATGCATATATGACAGTTGGACAAAAATATTTTATTCGGATAATATGTTAATAAAAGATTATTATATTTACAATAAATATATACTTTTTATTAAATAACGTCAAAGTTTAGTTTCGAAAACATATATTAGTTTTACAACAAATATTTGAAACAAAGTTATTCAAATGATTATAGGATATTCTGAAATATTCGATTTAGTTACGATTTTCTAAAACAATAGAAGTTTGTAATTTAATTGTTATAATTATGATAAATAAGGTGCGTGAGGATAAACGAGTTTAGTTAGAATACGATTCTATTTGTATCTATTAATATACTTTGTATTAAACATAGGAATCTAGTTATCAATAGATGATTGTTATTAAGATCTTGACAACAACTTGTTGTATATCACATCGTATATGTTATTTGTATTGAGGCAAAGGTAATTTTCTCAAATAAAAACGGAAGTTGTATTTTTAAACTTGTTGTATATCACACTTTGGATTAAAAATGTTATATTTTTAAGCTTTCCAAATAAAAACGGAAGTTGACTTCTTGCCAGTACGAAGTAGTTTTATGTAATTAATTTATCAAAGATAATACATTGACTTCATGAAATATATATATTATGAAGCACCACGGTTTCAAAATATGGTTTATAAATTGGGAACTTGCCAACCTTTTGTGTTGACATATTTTTAAACGTGTTTTTCAGGAAAATGAGACGAAAGCTTCATGAAGGAATGCGGGAAAAACGGGTGTCGTGTTTGAACCCAAAAAGTTGGACAAAAAATGTTATTTAAACAAATGCATACTTTTAAACTCATGTACAATGATTTTATATTATAAATATATGTCCAAATTGTGTAAATGTTTGTGTTTGAATATTATTGGCTAAACAGCGTCTGCCACCGCCCAAATTAACGTAATCAAATCTTCCGCTGTTAATGATTTTTGGGGAGTGACAACTCTCATCAAGCTTTCCAGGAAAGTAAATGGGTCCCGTAGTTGGATTAGGATTTATACGAATTACTTTCCTTAGACAAGAAACTCGACTACCAGTATTGTCACCCTTCCATTTACTATATGCCCATCGTTATTTATAAATATCTTTTATATAAAAAATTAATGTTTCTTCCTATACAAGAAAATCAATTGACAATAACCTTTATTTCTTAACAATAAAGAAACGTTTTCTTTTTGTAAACTATTAAAAAGCTTAAACATATCTATAAACTATGTTTAGGGTTTAGGCTATACCCTTGACTAGCTATGAATTAAAATATATATAACATAACTCTTACCTTAAAATGGGTATAACGCTTAAGGACGAACGACGAGTACTTCGACTAAACATAGGGTGTCGGGGTATGAAACATTGAAACTCTAGAGTGGCGTTTGGACCCCAACTCGGTGGCACAAAAAACGAGAAAGTTAAAGTGGTTTGATGTTCGGGATGTCACAAATGAGCAACCCATGACTGCTATTTATAGGTGTTCACTCACACCCTCGGTCGGACCGGCGCTCGCCACCATTAATGCTAGTGATGACACATGTCCTTTCATGTTGACATGTGGCGACACATGCCATTCCATTTGATTAGTCATCGGACATGTGTCGATTTCATCCGATTAGTCATCGGACACCTTTCGATTTCATCTGATTTGTCATCGAACATGTGTCGATTTCATCCAATTAGTCATCGGACATGTGTCGCTTCGTGAGCATTTTATATTTTTATTTTAGCAAATGACTAACTAGTCCCTCAATTTCCTAAATTGTCAAAATTTGTAACATCTCAGGTTTTTCGTATTTGTATTTGTATTCGTTTATCCTAATCGGGAATGTAATTCGTATATTTTGTATTAATAAAAACTTGAATTTTATTTGGTTTAACCTATAATATATTCTCACAACTTTCAAACTCGTCAAACTGTGCTTAAAAACCCTTACAATCGCTTAAAATCATATTTTTAGAAGTACAGGGATTGAATTATTGAATATCTACAATAAGTTTAGAATCAGACATTGAATTATTAAATTAGTTAAATAATTATTTACGAACCATTATCGTATAATAATTAGGGAGCTATGCCTATAATATATATTTATTTGTGTACTTCAAATTTCATTGAATAAATACAATACTTATATTCTTACAATTTGTAAAACACTATTTTAACTTACATTCGTATTGATCATATAAAATATCTTTAATATGTTTAGGCAATCACCAATATTTGATTATATATCATCTAAAAACATAATTTCAGTCTTAGGAAAACGTAAAATTTAAATATGTAACATTTGAAGTGTGTGTGATAATATTAAAATTAATCTACAAATTTAAAGAAAATCCCTAAATTACTTATGATTAAATACCTAAATTTCCGTCATTTGATAAATCCCGTTTATTACAAGAATATGCCTTAAATAACAAATGCACAATATTCATTTTTCTCGAAAGCCGCTAACGGTGATAAATCAAATCGTAAGATTTTCATTATCTACGATTTAATTTTATAAAACAAAATGGCAAAAGACGTCTTTTATGTTTGATCGTTTTTTCAATAGACGTCCTTTAACAAAAAAAAATGGTAGAAGACGTACATCATGTTTCAAATTCCTTTCACGTTACGTCATTTGTCACTAACCCAGTTAAATTTTTTCGTTAAATACACACGGGGGTAAATTCGTCTTTCTACTCCTTAAAGAACTATTTGTGTAGATTACTTAAAGTTTGGGCCATGATGAAAATACTTAAAGAAAATAAAAATTAATAAATATTTAATATATATATATATATATATATATATATATATATATATTTATCTATCTCTCATATACTCTCTCTCTCTCTCTCTCTGCTTCTTTTTTTTCTTTATTTACTTCATTCCAATTCATCTCCACCATCCACCACCACCATTAATCAACTACCACAACCTAGCCACCACCGAACTACATCCACCAACCCAAGGCCGCTCTGGAAAAAATAGTTTCACGAACTCCGGTCATGGTGGCGGTTGAAGGTGGTGCTGCCAGCGGTTGTGGTTGTTGTGCCACCACCACAACCACCGGTCGCCACTACTAGCAACAGCCACCACCACATCCGGTCGCCACTACCATCGCCGCTAACACCCCTACGATCCCCTACTTTTTTGTGCACGAACTCCGGCGAGGTTCCGCTAGTATCAATCGAACACCAATTTAAGGTAAATAAAACATAAATCTACTTGGCTTTGCATTATGAACAAAAGCCCTATTGTTTGGAGCATTAAATTTGAAGAGAAATTGATAATAGTTTATAAAGTTTTAATCGGAAGTTGCAGGTGGAGTGGTAGACAAAGAAGTCATCGGTAATTTTAATCGAGTATTGCAGAGATCGTGGTTACCGGGGGACTGAACTTGGGGTTAGGATTCCGGCAGGGACTGAATTTGGGGTTGGGATTCCGATGGAAGGGAAGGGGTGATGCGGCGACAGCTGATAGAGAGGGTCTGGTGGTGGTGGGAGCACGGTGGTGATGGTGGTTTTATGTGGCTCTCGATGTACCCGGAAAACGAGAGGGTGGAGACGATGGCTATAGACGCCGTGAAATTGAATTTGGTGGTGGTGGTGGCTAGGGAAGGTGAGACAAAATAGTATACGAGAGAGAGAGAGAGAGTTTTGTCAATTTGTGTATTTTATTTTTTAGTTTTAATTATAAAATAAATTATATATAAAAATTACAAAAATACCCTCATGTGCCTTGACTAGATTTAATGAAAAAATTTAACTGGGTTAGTGACAAAGGACGTAACGTGAAATGGATTTGAAACATAATATATGTCTTCTGCCATTTCTTTTGTTAAATGACGTCTATTAAAAAACGATCAAACATAAAGGACGTCTTTTGCCATTTTGTCATTTTATAATTATAACATTTTGAAAATATATCTCTTATACCACAATATTAACATTTATTATCCTATTCTGTGAAAAGAACTCCGTTATTAGATATTTATATTAATTTTTAAATTAATTCATTTCTAACACCTTTTCTTACAGATTCTATTATCGACATTGGTTATACCAATGCTTTCGAGAGAACGTTTGGATAGTAGGAAATCTCATATAAATCCTAAAACATCAAAGTCTTAGAAGATTTGGTCGTTAGAAAATAATTCTAGATTCATTGAGTATGCCAATGAAAATGTAATACTAGGGCCGTTTTTTTTAAATCAAGACACAAGTTTGTTGTAAAATTTGCGTATCTGGATGATGAGTTCGATCAATGATGGAAACTTATAATCTTGATTTCAATCTTGGTTTCTTGAATAATTGTTTGGATTTATCTATGAATTGTGAATTACTTTTAGATAAACCTATTTGCGTGTTACACACAATTATTTATCAGAAAGACATAGGTTTCTTCAGATTGATTTGGATTTTGATGATTTTGTATATACGAAGAAGAACCAAAGAAGAAGTAACCGTCCTCCTCTTTTTGTCTATTCGATCAAGCGAGAGAGATCCCAGGGAATGAAAATATTGGCATAAAAAACCGATTCCCACATATGAGCCCGAATAATTAATTAGAAACCCACTTATCATTATGCTTAAGCCCATATATAGCCACATAATAAATTCAAAAAAATCTAGAATTAAATCGAGCCCGCACTCCCGTATCACCTAAGAGCAATGTTGTAAAAATCGCTAGTCCTTATCGTAAGGTTGGGTGGGGACTAGCAATTAATCAGGATTAAACAGATCAGACTTTAATGTATAATTTTCAGTTTTATATATGAAAACACACGTTTTTTATGTACTTTTCAGTTTTATACATACACGAACACATTTTGACTGGAAATTGACAGGAAGCTCGATGGAAACCGCTGATTTTTGTTGTAATCTCGTCAGAAACCGCCGATTTTGGCCAGAACCTCATCGGAAAAAGCCGATTAATCCTGATTTTGGCTGGATTTAACCATTGATTGATTAATTGGCCGATTCGCCCAAAATTAATCAGTGAAGTGAGAACTAGTGATTAATCGGGGATTAATCGGTGCATAGCCGGGATTTTTGCAACACTGCCTAAGAGGGTGTTTGGGTGAGCTTTTCAAACTTGCTTATTTGATTTTTGAAAAGCAAAAACAATTTTGAAAAGCTCCGTTTTGAATCTTGGAGTGGCTTTGCTAAACGCCTTTTATTTTTCAAAAATCAAATAAGCAAATAAACAAAATTTAGAAGCTCATCCAAACACCCCCTAGGTCGTTTAATCTCTAACGCTATTTCCTCTATCGACAAGTTAATCCAATAATATGAAAATAAGCAAAACTTTAGTATTCATACATATATAAACCATACAAGTCTATTCTATTGAATGATATCATTCATCGTATGGCATTTTGTATTATCGTATAATACACTAAAATTTAAAAAAAGGTCGTTTATTATCAACCACCAAACATAATACAAAAATTTTTGTACTCTAATTATATAAGCTATAATGAATTTTTTTTTCAAGTCTATCTAATTGATATAATATCAATTCAAACCGATCATGTACGTGATAGTAGTCGTACTTATATTTCTTCAAATATCATGACATCCATCAATACGTCGATATTAACTCAAAAATCATTATATAAAGTAGCACTTATACAATTTAAATTGTTTAACCCAACTAAATATACACGAATTGCTAACTTAGTGCATGCCAGTGTGTATATATACATACTAGCTTTTGAACCCGTGTATTACACGGGATTTGTCAAATGATAAAAATAAATAAGGTCCGTTATTTGAAAGAAATGAACAAAATTAAAGATAGAAAATAAAATATATAGTACAAATAATAAGAAATCTACAATCTTAAATTTACAAATTAGAAAAAATATCTTTATATACAACATTTGTCAAAATTGTTTTGACCTATTAGTCTATTACCCGTGGATAGTTATGATAAATGAGATGAGAGTTAGAGAATTAGAAGAGAAATTATAACTCATTTGTTAAAGTTGTTTTAACGCATGACCCATGGATATGTAGGATAAATAAGACGGTGAATTAGAGAATTATAAATGAAATTATAACCCATTTGTCAAAATTATTTTGACCCGTAACCCATGGAGAGATAGGATGAATGAGATGAAAGATTAGAAAGGAAATTATAACCCATTTGTCAAAATGGTTTTGTTCCATAACCCATGAATATGTAGAATGAATGAGAAGGAAGATTAGACCAAGAATCAATGTGAGATTGCCACATCATCTCTATTATCTTCTTTTATTAGTATTGTTAGATTAGATATTCAACATCTAATTTGCTTTTGATATGTATTTATATTATTATACATATTTATATATAAACTTAATAATTTATTTTAAAATTTCAAATTTAATTTATGCAATTTTTAAGTTCATGTTTATGTAGGTTTATAATTTAAAGGTTATGCAAAATTAATTTACAGTTTAATATATTTTTTAAAACTTAAAAGATATACCTGGTCTTCTCTTCACAAAGATTTGGTACTCTCCTTGGCAGTGTTTTTGAATTATTTCGTGATATCGAGTAATAGGAATCTAATGACTAATAATCAACTTTAACATGCATAGACGGAATATATTGATATAAAAAGATAGAAACATCGACTTTATATATACTATAGTTGTGATCATCAGTAACTGATGTACACCATGAGTAAGTGTTTTTATTCAGATTTGACACTTAGATCAACCCTCTAGATTAGTAGTGTTCGCTTATTTTAGATTCCATGGAAGGACCATCTTTTTATTTAAGGAAACATGTCCCAACCAACCCAAAACCCTGATCCATTGATGCATATGGGAACAAATTATAGTTAGTTAATTCAATGAGGAGTGACTTTCAAAGAAATTGTTTTATTGAACCATGATTTCCAGTTGCCGGACCTCTTTCGAGCTATCTCTGTCGCCTGTCGCGGTTTCTTGCATAACATGAAGTTCCTCACTCCATAAGATCCGATCATCTCCTTCGGATTCAAAGCTGAATTAATGAAATTTAACAAAAAGTTATATATGACAAATCAAGGGTTTTCAATGTACTGATCAATTATAATTCACTTCTTTAAATATAAAGACAATAACCAGATTTCAAGGTAACAACATAAATAAAGCATCAATAACTATTTCAATATCTAAATTTGAGATGGAATATAACAACTAATAAACAAACTTAAAGCAATTAGTAGCTTGGCCTAGTAACAAATTAAGGTGTATGCTAATGTTGTATCAGGATTCTATTCTCACTTGATACATTATAAGTAAAATAGGAGTATGGAAAAAGATATTAGTACATTCAAAAGAAGAAATAAACAAACTTAAAATAAATAATTATTCAAATATATAAAAGAAAATAATAAATCAAATAACAATAACTAAACCAAAATAAATACAAAAATATAGGGCTGGTTATGACTATGAGGGTTCTCCCGTATGTTGATTTAATTAAGTAATTAACTATACTTTTATCTTTTTTTTTTTAAATGAGAATGTAGTTAAATTATAAAATAATGAGATAATAATAAGACGTTAACAACATTATAACAGTCAATATAGATGTAGAAATAACACTAATAAATCGTACAAAATTAATAATAATTAACAAACACAACTAAAAATAGTGAAAATTGTTGTTAGAATTTGAGATAGAAGGTAGAAATGTATGTACCTTCGGTTGCAGCAATCGGAGTGTATAGGAAGAAATCACTGTACTTAGTCCCTAGAACCGGAAGACGTCGTTCATGAGCATACAACTTAAGCGCGGTCTCAATAACATCAGCCACCACCGCGTCTTCATTAACTACAAAGCGAATAGGCCCCGAGCTTCCCAACACGCCTATCTTAATCAGCAATTTTCCCTTTTCTCTCATTTTCAACCGTCACTTCAACCTCACTCGTCAATTTTCCCTTTTCTCTCATTTTCCTTCTTTCCCATACATACACCAGCCGGACGGACAACCTCATCCAGTCGATCATTCTCACTCACAATAGCCGGATGTAGCTGGACCGTTAGGTCACTCCACCTCTCTTGTTCTTTTCTCCTTTTCTCTCCTCTATTGTTTTCCCCCACACCAGCCAAACAACCCACCACCAGTGGAGCTCCACATCAACCATGGACGAGTAAAAGAGCACTGCTGTGGGTGTTCTAATTGTAATTGTTGAAAGAAATTACAAATGATTTAATTGAAACAATATTTAAAATAGCTTTAAATTACATATGTGAAGTTTTAAATGTATAGATATAGGGTAGTAAAACGATCCGCAAACCAAGGAAATTGCCCTGTGGATCATCAATATAACTCGTGGGTCGTCAGCGAGTATCCGACGGAGGAATACGCTGATCGCATAAGGAACCTCACACGAAGGAGAAATAATAAGAAGTTCTCATGTGATAAGGAAGAGCCGTTGTAATAAACTTTTTCTAGAAGATTACCATAATATTCTCTGACAATGACATCAACTAGTGAATAGAAGACAGCTGGACATCTAGTAACCGCCCTGAACGTGACCAAACTGTCATATCCTACAAAATGTATATTAAATCGTGTAGAAATTATCTCAATGGTTAACTATTGTTTACTATTTAAAAAATAAATTTAATTATATAACTTGATGTGTTATGTTTGCATATAGTGATGGTATGGCTTTACTGGGCCGGGCCGGGCCGGGCCGTGTGAAATATAACTTTGATGAAATTACTTCAACTACATGACAAGCATGTTAAGTTGTTAACCATACAGATTATTTCTTAGTTGTATCATGTATGTATCGAAGCACTAATCACACCCTCACTTCAAACTCACAAAATCTCAAATTACTTTTAGGGCTCTAAATTATTTTCTGATTAGCTATTAAATTATAAAAAACAATAATCAAAATATAATATAAGGTTTTGGCCTAGTGGTAGAAAGGCTTGGGTTCTCTAGTGGAGACCCAAGTTCGATCTTGCTCGGGTCACTTTGGGTGAATATTGGTAATGAATGATTTGAGCTAAGCCTTGTATAAGGTTGTCAGTTTAGATTCCGAGCCCACCCGGGTTTTTGTTCCACTGTGTGTTACGCCAAAGAGTTCTTCTCTTATGGTGGCACAATGACTGTTAAGTGACAGCCGACGACAAGGTTTCTAGGGGAACGCCAAGCCAAACTATGAAGCCAGCGTGGGCCAGTTAAGACAACATAGTCAGGCCAGAGTGAGAGATCAGGGCTCTCCTAGTTTGGAGAGTGCGATAGCCTAAATACAAAAAAGTCATCTTTCTTAAAGAAAAAATTAAAAATAATAAATAAATCGCTTCTCAAATTATAACAAAATAATGCATGCAATCAGTTATTAATACTAGAGTTTGTGATCATAACATAGTTGAACTAATGTGTTATTAGCAATTATTATGTAATACAACTAGGATTTTACCGACGCATTGCGTCGGACAGGTTGGTAAAACCCAAGTGTTGTCGGTCCTGGGCGTTGAAGCGATAAGTTGACGCGAATTCGATCGGTGTCGGTGTCGTGCGTAATGATATTGTAACTAAAAACCAAAACAAAAATAAATATATATATATATATATATTGAGGTGGACCAATAGGTGGTGTCGGTCGCTAAAACCCAGACGTTGGGAAGACCCGAGCGTCGTTGATCCCGGGCGTTGAGACGCTGTGTGTATACAAATTCAACTGGTTTCCGTCATGTTCATTACCATACCAGAGCTAAAACAAAAAAATAACATTGGCATTCGGTTGGTCACGTGCGTTACGATACCAAATTTAAAACAAAATGCGGTGAGTCTACGTGAATTCGGTCGGTTTCCGTCACGTTTGTTAGGATGCCGAAATTAAAAAAAAAAATTGACACTTGGTCAGTTTTCGTTACGGTACCAAAGCGAAAAAAAGGATAATATAAAAATTGATGTGCATGAATGGGGTGGTGTCCGTTGGTAAACTCGAGCGTTGTCGGTCTCGGACGTTGAAGCGATGAGTCTAGGCAGAACCAGTTGGTTTCCATCAAACAAAAAAACCATAAAATTGACGTTTGATTGGCTTCCGTTATTTCGTTACAATACTAGAACTAAAACAAAAAACAATAAAAATAATAAAAGAAATTGAAAAAAAACATAAAAGAAACAAAATAATTGACAAGTATGGTGCCGCCAAGTGGCCCAATTAGAACTTAGCAGCACCAAACTTATCAATTATATAATAATAATAATAATAATAATAATAATAATAATTGTAAACTTTGGTTCCACTAAGTGTCCATTGGGCCACTTGGTGACACCATGTTGGTCAAGTGGTATTTTATTTTTTTTGTTTTTATTTTTGGTGCCATAACAAAATCGACCGAAAGTCAATTTTGTTTTGTTTTAGTTCCAGTAGCTTAACAATGTGACGGAAACCAATTGAATTCTTGTAGACACACCGCCTTTTGTTTTAGTTTTTGTACCGTAACGAGCATAACGAAAATCGACCGAATGTGAATTTGTATTTATTTTTTTGTTTTTAGTTCCGATACCATAACGAACGTAACAGAAACCGACCGGATTTGCCAAGACTCACCGCCTCAACGTCCGGGATCGCTCGGGTTCTACCAACGTCCAAGTTCTACCAACCGACACCACCATGTTGGTTCATCTCAATTTTCATATTTTTTTGGTTTTAATTCTAGTATCATAACACACGTAACCGAAACTAATCGAATTCACGTAAAGTTAACGCCACAACGCTCGGGACTGACAACGCTTGTGTTTTACCGACCTGCCCGATGCAACACGCTGAGTAAAACACTAGCTTAAAATAAAAACAATAATTATGTTCTAATCCTAATAGAATTAGTTAGCAATTAATATTGAAGAGAGGAAATGAGTTTTGCTATGTGGTTTTATCACTGACACTTAAAATAAGAGTATACAACATCACCAAAACATAAGCTTTGTAATAATAGTTGGCGGGGATGGTTTAGGAGAGAAATGAGATTACTGTGAGAAATAAGAGAAATGAATATGAACCACTAGTTTTATTTCAGGTTTTAAATGCTTAAAGATAAATGAGAAAAGTATTAATACATGCTCTCTCTTTACTTAATATAACTAATAAATATAATAGTTATCTATTCAATTAATATAACTTTTTTTTTTGAAAAATAAACTTCATTCAACAAAACAAACCACATGCTAGTCCTTAAATCAAGAACCGCATGGAAAACCAGAAATTACAACAATATAAGAGGGGAATCGTACCAATCCTTCCATTCTATACATTTGAATTTAGACCTATTTCTAATCCAAAAAAACGAACTAGCTTTAATCTTCGCGATAACATCTACCACTTTAACTTTCTTCCTTTGAAAAACCATCTCATTTCGGGCAATCCAAATACACCATAAAGTCGTTATCACAATCCCGTGAACCGTCCTCGTCTCATGTTTCTGCAACTTCAACCCTTTTGTTAATGAGAGTAAATCTCTAACCTCAAATGCATAGAGAGGAGGTAACCCATACCAGCTCGCAACCCGATCCCACATCTCCAATGCAAAAATACAAGCAGTAAATAAATGGGCCGATGATTCTGTATAATCGCCACACAACGGGCAATTTATATCTTGTAAAATCATACCTCTCTTCGTCAATTCCGCGCTAGTTGGGAGTCTATCTAATTCCGCTCGCCATGCCAAGACATTGCACTTCAAAGGGATCCATCCATTCCATCTCATTTTATAAAAATCGCTATAATTCTGATCCGAAATAAATAGTTGTTTAACCGCATATACCGTAAAATTAGTTGGGCCACCACCTACCCATTTCCATGAATCCACTCCCTGAGCCCAACCGTAATCATGGATTTGCTCCAACAGCCCAAAAAGTTCTCCAACCTCCTCAGCTATCGTCGGTTCTCTTTTCCAATTCCATTTCAAATTTTTAATGGTGCTTCCAAGGGTGATTCTGCTTTCAACCATACAATCTTTATATTTTTCTAATCTAAATAGATTAGGACATGATTCTCGAAGAGGCGTTTCCCCAATCCACAAATCGCACTAGAATAGACTTGCCATCTCCAACTGAACCATAAAAAAAAGAATTCAGCTTCCTACCATCTGAAATACATCTTTCTCCCACCTTCACAATCCCTTTCCAACATCCAGAAGAATTGGAGGCAAGAGGAAGCGACAACCAATTGTTTTTACTCCTGTGACATTCTACATTGACCCGCTTCCACAAACTGTTTGCTTCTTTCTTGAATCTCCAATGCCATTTAAGAAGCAAGGCTTCCTTAATTTCTTTAAGACGGTTAATTCCCAAACCACCCACCTTTTTAGGTCTTGCAACTCTATCCCACGCAACCCAATTAATTTTTTTGTCTTCACTCGTGCCACCCCAAAGAAACCTCCTCATAATACCTTCCAATTTATTAATCACAGTCACGGGGGCTTTAAAAAGCGAGAAATAATATATGGGCAGATTTTCCAACACTGATCTAATAAGTGTAACCCTCCCCCCGATAGACAACAGTTTGGATTTCCAAGATGCTAGACGTGTCTTCATCACATTAATCACCGGCAACCAATTGGTGATGTGATTCATGTTCGCACCCACTTTTATACCAAGATAATTAAAAGGAAAAGTACCTCTTCTACATCCCAACACGCCAAACATATTTTCCACCTCGGTGTCAGTCGTCCCTACACCAAAAAGGTTAGATTTATGAAGATTGATTTGCAACCCCGAGCATAAGTAAAAGACCCGAAGAATTCTAGCAGTCTTTTCCAAGTTTTCTCTCGACCATTCCCCCAAGATAAGCGCGTCATCTGCATAAAATAAAAGAGTAATATCTTGTTCATTCTCCGAAAGTTGCACTCCCGAAAGCTCACCAATCGACTTTGCTTTTTTTTAGAACCCGCGAAAGTGCTTCCATGACAATCAAGAAGAGAAACGGGGAAATCGGGTCTCCTTGTCGGAGGCCTTTCTCACAGTTGAACTCAAAAGTCGGTGAACCATTTACTAGAACCGCCGATCGAGCCGACTCCAAAATCCCTCTAATCCATAGAACCCACCGATTCGGAAAACCCATTTGCAACATTATGGATAAAAGAAAGTTCCAATTCACATTATCATATGCTTTCTCAAAGTCGATCTTTAATAAAAATGCCTTTTTGTTTTATTCTTAAACCATCCCAAAAGCTCGTTCACAATCAAAGGCTCATCCAAAATGAAATGGTCACCTAAAAACGCCGATTGATTCTCCGAGATCACGAACCCCAAAACCTTTTTGAGACGATTAGCAAGGACCTTAGAGATCACTTTACTAATAATCCCTATAAGGGTAATAGGTCTATAATCTTTGAGACCCCAAGGGGTGCAAACTTTAGGAATCAAAGTTATAAAAGCCGATCCACAACCAAAACTAATCAAACCTGCCTCATGAAAGTCAGAAAAAATATTATAGAAGTCATCCTCAAAGAAACTCCAAAATCTCTTCACGAACTTGAAATTAAAACCATCCGGCCTAGGGGCCTTGTCTGCCCCACAATCAAAAACTGCATCCTTAATCTCTTTTCTAGAAAATGGCTCGATCAGACTCTCCTTACACTCCATCGGCACCTTATTAATATCATCACATTCCAAAGGCGGTCGCACTTTAAACTTTTCTTTGAAATGATCTCTAAAAAACTTTAATACATGTTTCTTAACTAGTGGCGGTTTAGAAACCCACTCCCCATCAATCTCCAAGCCTGGAATTGCATACCTAGCCTTTCTCCTATTAACCATACTGTGAAAGTAAGCTGAGTTGTCATCTCCAAAAGAAGCCCATCTGATGCTTCATATCTTTACATCTAAAAATTTCAATCTCTTCGATACTTTTTGTACATTCCATCCACACCCACAATTCCTCCTCTAATAAATCTCTCTCTTCCATACGCAACTCAAGATCTTCCTTTTCCGCTTTAAGAATCACCATTTCTTCCTTTTCCTTAGCATAACATTCTTTCGACCATTTCCGAAGCCTGTATCTCAGCCTCTTGAATTTTTTTAAAAGAGCCACATCCGGAGGACCATCACAAGTATACCCGTCCAAAGCCTTACTAACAACCTCTTCACAATCAGGCCTACCCAACCAAGAATTGAACCAACGAAAAGGTTTCGGACCAAAATTATTATCAACTAAAGAAAGAACCAAAGGCGAATGATCCGACCGTTCTCTAGGAAGGGCTCTTAAACAGGCATTTGGCCATTTGTTGAAAATCCCAGAGCAAACAAACACCCTGTCTATTTTACTTAATTTGCAACCTTCCCTGCTAGCCAAGTACGTATATTTCATACCTTTCATGTTGTACTCCCTGAGTTCTGCTTCAAAAATAAAATCATTAAAATCCATGGCCCCACCGGAAGGGTTCTGCCGTTCTATTAATCAATTTATTATAATTGAAAAATATTAAGAATTCATTTATTTTTATAACTTATTTTTTCTCTCATGAATTTTTATCCTACACAAGTACAATTTATTCATACATTAAAATTTCTTTCTATCCAAAACCAATTTCTTCCAACTCAATATATTAATATCCATCAACAGGTAGTTACATTGTGATGAATAGTACAAAAAACTATCTTACACGTGTTTGCATTAAATATCAACAAAAAAGTACAAAACCTACACAAAAACATATAACCTACACTTGTTCTAAAAAGAAGAAAACATATAACCGACACACAAAATTCAGCATCAATAAACTGCACACCCACACGAAAACGTATAACCTACACACGTCAAACATATAACCTACACTCGAATATTTTTTCCTACACAAATACAAATTATTCATATATTAAATTTTTTTTCTATTCAAAACCAATTTCTTCCAACTCAATATATCAATATCCATCAACACGTGGGTACATTGTGATAAATAATACAAAAAACTATCTTACATATGTTAGCATTAAATGCCAATAAAAAATATACAACCTACACAAAACATATAACATACACTTGAGATTACATATAACCTACACACGAAAAACATATAACCTACATAGGTATAGGACATGTGTATCTTTGTCAAGTTTATATAATTGTTGATGTCGAATTACATATGTAAGTTGTATACTTTTTTGTATGTTGGATGTTTTTATTGCTCAAAGCAAGTGTAGGTTATACAATTTTGTGTAGGTTGTATATTTATTGTTTATTAATAATGGACACATTTGTATGATATTTTTTTATTCTTATTTATCACAATAATTTTTCTAAGTATATCAATTGAAAAAAAATATTATATTTTGATATTTATTGTTAAAAATTGCGTGTTGCTATATACTACTAAATTGAGTGGAAATAAATTGTTTTTTTTAATAAAAAGAAATAGTATTATATGAATAAATTGTATTTTTGTTGGATTAATGAAGATGGGGTAAATAAATTATATATAAACTAAATTAGTGTTTTTATATTTTTAATTATTATAGTTAAATCAGTTAGGTATATTAATTAGAGAGGGATTTACTATTGTTATATTAGTTATATTAATTGAAGAGAGAGAATGCATTTTTTTTAAACGACCAACATTTATTGTTGCATTTATATTTTTTCATCTATATCACCTATAAAACATTTTAGATGGACAAAGTCATAATTTGCTTCTTCTTTATGTTACCTGTTGACGTCTATTATTATGTTCATCTCCTTTGTGTGTTGTTGGCTAATGCCTTTTATTTTAAGTCACAGCTTTGAAAAAAAATTGCTACATTGTGACTATATATAGTCCCATCGCAACGTGAGGGATGGGGGTTTAGAGCATTTTCATCTGACCCCTCATTTAATGTGAGGGGTGTTTTGATAATTTAGAGAGTGATTCAGGGTATTGTGAGTGAAGAGTTTTTATATTTTAGAAAAAATAGTGATTTTTTTGTATATTTGAAAAGTTACTGTTCATCATCTATAATTTTTTAATATATTTTGAGAGTAGTTGTGAGTGAAAGAAAGAGAAAATGTAATGATAAAATATATAAAAATAGAGAGAGAAAATATAGTGAGTTTTAGTATAATTTTTGATTTAGGGGGTTACTTTTGTATTTGAAAGCTTCTCCATTTTTCCTATATTGCTGATGCTTAGAATATAGATTATATTTGGGATCTTTAAACATATTTTTTTAGATTTTTTTACCACATTTACTATATACACAATTGATTATGCTAGCCATGTGGTGATGGGTGTTGATGGTATAGACGCTAGGCTATTTGATTATGTCAGGAATTCTAATTCTTTTTACAACATCTGCTCTAAAAAAATTGACGGCTAAAAGGTCCGGTATATTGTTTATATGTTGGTTGATTGAAGTTGTGTTTTTAACCATTTGTGGATTTATACAGGTGATCAACTTGCCATTGCTAAAAGGGCTGGTATAGGATTGGTATGGGAATAAACAGGTACCCTTCTTCTACGTTGCTCGGTTGCTATACAATGATACGTGTATTGTAGCACTCCATGCTAAAGAGTTTATTAAGAAGGCTAATGGATTTCTAGGAGTTTCCCCATTGATTTTTGAGGTCAAACTGTTGAAAGATGGTATAGAAAAGTGACTTTTTTGAATTTTTAAGCACATATAAATTTACATAGAGATGTCCAAACTGGTTATAGCTATGTAAAATTATGTTATTTTTAGCGTAATTGCTAATGAACAATAGTTTATCACAAGAATTTTTTTAGTTTATGTAACCTTGTCTCTAATTGTCATGCATACACGCAACATATAATTGAATGGCATAACATGAATTTTACCATTTTCATTTCAACGACTATGATACGCAAATGGGTAAAAAACCACCGCACATACAATAATAACATGAAGCGAAAAAACAAACTAAATATCAATGATGGTAGCTTATCGACATAGAACTAATTAATACCACCTCTACTAAGCTTAGTGTCCCCCCCCCTCCCGGCCACAACGCGATGGGTCCTAAAAACTAGTTAGTAATAGAAATGAACTTTTGAGCTTTCCTAAGACATCATTAAGAAGTTATATGAACCATTCAATTTAATAAAAACAAGTTGTTATAGGTCATGACATGATTAATGGCAAATCATTATCATTTTAACAACTCTATTTCTCATTCATCGTTGCATTAGTAAAAAACACATTTTTAATAAATTTTGAACATAAATAAATGTTTGAAAAAAAAAATATGCGAATTATCAAAAATATGGAGTTAATTGAAATTGTGGAACGTATGTTTGGGGATGGGATTGTTGGAACAATTATACTATATATAAATGAAAACCTTTGGCTACAGTACATTTTAGGGGTCCAATCAGTGGCTGCCACATGGTAGCCACTAAGTTTATTTATTTTTTAATATTTCACAGTTAGTTTAATATTTATTGATTTGAAACTAAAGAAAACAGCATACATGGAAGCTGCTCTAGTGGTATTGATGTGGTCTTGCAATATGCAACACCCGGGTTTGAACCTGTTGGGTTCCCTTTTTTTTTTTGATTTTTTTTGTTTTTTTTAAATTGAAATGGATTTTTGTATTTATAGTATTCATACTAAATCAAGCAACTAAAAAGTAAGGTGATGTGGCGGTCAAGTTATTCTAGTGTACTATGTTTTATGTGTGTTTGAACTTTACGACCGGTGTGTTATACTATGTTTAATGTGTGTTTGAACCTTGCGATCGGCGTGTTGTGTGTTTGAACCTTGCGACTGGCGCAACGCGCCGAGGGAAACTGTTGATACATCGTACGAGCGTCTCGGTCTTTATATTATGTTTTAATGTTAAAGGGCATTTTGGTAATTAATGTAATCTACCCATTCGCCTCTATTGTAAGGCACATTCGTTTCCTAGTAACGAATGTATCACATTCGTCTAATGTAAGTTCCATTTATTAACCTTCTTAACGAATGGGACATAACGATTGAGGGGCTATTCGTTAATGTAATGTATAACGAATGAGCATGCTCATTCATAAGTCTTTAATGTAACGAATGACGCATTCGTTAAGTGTTAACTTAACGAATGTGGTCATCCCCTATATATAGTTGTAATTTACATTAACGTAATAACAGTTTTGATAATCGTATTCATACCTCGTTACTCTGTCCAAATACCTTCAGAACACACACACAAACACACACTAAAGTAATTCATCAATCATAGCAGTATAATCATGTATAGGAACGCCACAATGTTATCAAAGATCTAGATCCGGCTCGAGTATTTAGCGTTCTCAAGTGATATCAGAGCCACTGATTTGATCTTCGTGACTGTTCAAGTGTTAAACGTATTAAATCGGTTCATAATTGGATTATTTCAGTATGAATTGAAAGTATTAACAAATGTTAAGTGTATTCGAAAACAGAGAGTTCAATTGATTGTGTATTAGATGAGTTAACGGTATTAGAGGTTTGGATTAAGAGTAATTGACTGTAAATGAAGGTTAACTAAGGTTTTGATTTGGTAATTGGACTGAATTTGAGTTTGATTGATTGTGCGTTAATGGCGGGATCGGTTGAGGTTTGAATTGGTTTGATTAAGGTCTAGATTTAGTGGATTTGTATTCGGTTTACGTCCGAATCGGTTCGGATTTGAGTTCCGAGTAGATTGAGATAGGATTTGTGGTTGATTAGTTTGATTTGGACGAGTATGAATATCTGGACATTGATGAACATTGATGAATACACATTCGTTACGATGAATGCACATTCGTTAGTTGTTTGATATCTCATTCGTTACCTGATCATAACTTAATTGTAATTGATCATTCGTATAAAATCATTCGTCTAATCATTCGTTAAGTCACTGTGCACATTCGTTAAACCATTCGTCAGTCATTTGCTATTCAAAACCCATTCGTTAAGCTACTCATTCGCTAATCAAACACCATTCGCTGAATACCGCATTTGCTACTCAGACACATTCGCTGAAAACCTCATTCGCTATTAAAAACCCTTTGGTTAAAAACTCATTCGTGTGAACAATGTTTTTGCTCATTCGTGTTCATAAAGTATACCCATTCGTGTGAATCATAATTTTCAAAAATTGTCAATCTAAGTCCTTTGACTTTTTGCAATTGATAAAAACATGTCTTCACTAATCCAGCTTGGTTTTATGCACTTGCTTCTCAAAATGTGCTGATGCAACAGATGCTCACTATGGACAATGAGATCGATCTTATAAAAAATGTCCGAAATTACTCAAACTGTCGGACTTTGCTAGATAGGAACCAAGACTCCGAGCTCACTTGGGGTCTATTCATCCGGGTTGCGTTAGACATCTTGATGTAGTGTATGTGGCACCACAGGTTGGTAGTGCTACGACTGGGTACACCGATAAGCTATTCCATTTGTATATGGCAAATGAGATAAATGATGCTGAGAATGAGACGAAGGCATACTCAACGTTGACAATGGCATTACCAGAGAATATCTTTCATCAGTTTAGCCATATCAAACCCTGTGCTATGTTGTTTGCACAACTGAAAACTCGTAGTCTAGGGAATACTCTTGAAAGCAAAAAGACTATGGTAAAGTTTCAGTTCAGGAATTTTACGCTTCTCAAGAACGAAACCGTTGAGGAGATGATCAACCGATTTTGTCATCTCATAGCCGAAATGTCTACCGTTAAGTTAGATCCGACTGAAGTGGATAAAATAGACACTTTAAAGAATGCTTTGCCACCGACTTATTCGACCTTTCTACTTGTGTTGAAGGAAAACGGCTACTTCCGTAATGATGAACTCACTGCTGAGGAGTTTATCAACAAATTGGAAGAAAGAGAGTATTATATGAAGTGCCAAACTTCATTGAAAGACAGCCTAAATCCTACTCTATATGGAGGGTCGTTTCCGGTAAACACCACTGCGGGCTCAGTTCTGATTACAGCGTTCTACTCGCAAAGTTCTACTTATGGGACTCCTAGATGTAATATGGGCCCTAATGTATGCTTCATGGCATCGGGATCAAGTTCTGGATCTAGTCAGTCAAGCTCTCCACCTAACATGAATATGAAAGAGGCGAAGCAGCAGTTCGCATTTATGTGCGCATTTATGATTTCTTACGACCAACGAGTTGGGAGTAAGATAGCAACGAGCGAACTGACTAATGAGGACTACGATCGGATTGATGCTAATGATCTTGAACTCGTGGAACTTAAATGGAATATGGCCATGATTGTTCGTAAAGTAAAATGGTTTGAGAACCGACAAAGATCTACCCACGTTGAACAAGCGGGTAGGCTTTGATAAATTAAAGGTAAAGTTTTATAACTGTAATGAATTCGGACACTTTGCTAAAGAATGCGACAAGCCTAAAAAGGAGTATACTGGTCCATGTAATGCTGATCGTTCTTCTGGGAATGTACCTGAAAAGAAGAAAACGACAGAGGGGGATCAGGTCAAGGCTAGTAGCTCACAAGCCTTGGTCGTGAATGATGGGCTTGATTGATCGCAAAAGTTATTGGGAAACCAGGAAAACCTCGTTATGGTTGAACCTAGTGAGCATTTTGAAGATGCTAGCGGGGATAATTTAATTGAGGACAGCGACAGTTCAGAATCAGAGACAGATTCTGAAAATTCGACTGGTGAACAAACTGAGTCGTTTGCCTATATGGCGAAAATCAAAGAGATTTGTACCAATTTGTCTTCTAATTTATCTGTGAATGAGTGACATGAGAAAATTACGACTCAAGTCGATAACGAGTGTGAAAATTGTTGTGAACTCAAGTATAAACATGAGTATGCATTGCAACAAAATGATCCTACTCGTAAACGAGCTTTCAATGTTAAAAGATTGCCACAGACAAAAATCCAAACTCTTGGATCAATCTACATTAAAAATCAAAAATTTGTCTGTGAGTAACCATGACTTGAAAGCCGAGGTTAATTGTAAGCTTGTGATCATTGAACAACATTTTCAGGAAATTCTAAAACTAAGAACCTGCATTACAAAATTCTTTGAAAAATAAAATCAGTAAATTTAGAGACTCGTCATTTCTTTTAAACAAAATCATTAAAGTTAACCATTCACATCAAAAGAATGGGAAAGCGGGTTAAGGTTTTGTGGAGGTTCCTCCACCTTTCAAGAGTGATTACACGAGCATTCCCGAAGTTATTAAACCAACTACAACCTCAGAAAAGCTTGGTGTTAATCATAATAATGCTGAAAGTGTTGAAACAATGAAATCAAAGACTTAAGAATCTGTGCACATTAAGGGTAACTCAGTCTTCACTAAGAATGAACTTGATGGTTCGATCGAGGAATTGAATGAACCAGAGGAGATTGTGAAATATCAGAATATTCCTTCTGACAATCACATCCTCTATGAACCAGAAGAATTCGAACAAGCGATTTATGGTTCGAAATCTTTTGTCAATTCATCGAACAAACCTAAGGTTTTGGTTAATGTAAAGAAATCAGACAATCCAAAAGTGTCTGATAAGGACTTAATGAGATTAGTTAATCATCAAAACGAACCTAAAGTAAACAAAGGCCGAGTCTTTAAGTTAAAAGGACTGAACAAGGTCTTCTCGGACAAAGAAGTTCCTTTGAACTTATTGAAACCCGAGATAATCGAAAGCGTCTACAATGAAGATACGTCCATGGTTACCAAGCTTGAAAAAGAGTTTCTTAAATCAAAATCAACTAATATTCAAGCTAAACCAACTTTGACTACTTTTACACCTATAAAGTTTGTAAAATCTTCAGGTTTGGAGAGTTCATCGAACACGACAAATCTTGAATTTTATAAAAATAAAAAGGGATTAAAAGACACGGTTTCAAAAATGGTAACTAATGAGAATCCTAAGGTTGAAGTCATTCAACCGAAGCCTGAAATCAAGACCTCTATTCCACCACAAAAGATTTTGGACACACGTCTGTGTTTCAAATGTGGTGAAACAGGTCATGTTGCGAAAAAATGTAAGGCTAAGGTTGAAAATATCAAACCAACAACAAAAGTTAATACTCCGGTTGTTGACATAAAACGACAACATAAGGAATCTCATGTGGACGATTCTTTCATAATGTATTTGAACATTAACCCAAGAAAAGTGGTTTGGGTTGATGCTCCTAACGTATCGAGCAAATTTGTTGACTTTGCTCAACCAATTTGTAAAAATACGGATTTGGGACGGCTACTTGAAAAAGAAAGTCAAGAAACCGATCACTATTCTCAAGTGGCTCAATCATTTCCGAATTCAAGTTTTAACGTAAATATTTCTCCAAAATTATCAAAAGGAGAGCCCAAGATTGAGGCTTGGGCTGCCTTTTTGAACTAATCATTTACTTTGTGTGCAGAGTTCATCTATGTCTATATCGGGCGATAAGTGGATATTAGACAGCGGATGTTCTCAACATATTACCGGAAACATTTCAGACTATAGAGGAACTGATAAGATATAAAAATTAAAAACATCGAAAAATGCTACTCAAAATGAGTTCTTGAGAAAAAAGAGAAAATGATAGTACATTGACGGGATTGATCTAGTACATGAATAAATTAGATTAAAAAATACTTAAGGCCAGCAATATGATATGCAATGATAGGCTAGACAGACTATATAAGAACTGATAAGATATAAATATAACGAATGCCAAATCTAGTGGAATGACATCTTGGCGTGTGATACTATATTTGAGTAAATAAGTCAAAAAGTTGAAAAGATTATTGTGTGTGCATCTTTAATATTTGAATAAAATTCTGCTTTATTTTTCCTTTAATTTTGCAAAGAAATTCAACTTTATTTTTTCTTTATTTTTATTCAAATATTGGATCCTCTCCTGCGCGATAAGATTATCCGACCTGAGGATTAGTATTTGAATATTCTGCTTTATTTTCTTGGTGTTTCGTATGAAATATTGGACTTTCTCCGGGCGATAATACGGGATTATCCGAATTGGGAGTTAAGATCTTATACAACTACTGCTTGTTTTTATCTTTTTATTTTGTTAAAATGGAGCCTTATCTGCGTGTAATAATACCGATCTTAAGGGAAAATTTTAATTTTCTGCTTTATTTTCACTTTATTATTTTTGCATGAGTCACAGTTAATCGAATTTTAAAGTCAAGAAAAACGTACATGTGAATACTCACTGTATAAGAGATAAAAATGTTATATCTGATAGGTGGGGTCCACATAAGATTTGTTCCTAATTGAACCTAAATAATATCGTAAAGTCTCCGAAAAGTCTGTGTATAATAATATTGAAATTGAAGTGTTACTTGGAGATATCTTTGTCAATATGATTCCCTGCTCGAACTCATAAAACATGTACTACTTTAATAGTTGTTAGTTTTTTCTACTTTACATTTACTGTATTTCTTTTTGTTTGGTAAATTTTAAAATCCAAAAAGATTTTAATTTTTCTGCTTTATTTTTGATTTACCGAACTGGCGAACAATTCAACACAAAAACAAAAAGATTTACCCCAATTTAAGTTAATTTGTGCTTAACGTATTTTTTTTAAAGTAAATCCGCTTAAGCTAATCATTTTCGGTCAACGTTTGATCGGGTTTAATGTAAATAATAATATTTTATTCATTTGAAACCCTAATTGGGAATTTAAATGATTATTTAATTCATTGAATGAGTTTTGACTCATTCGTTAACGGATCATGCTATTCGTTAAAATAGTATTAACGAATGACAAGTCATTCGTCCGTATGGGACTCATTCGTTATGGATGCACATTCGCTTCCGCTGATATAATGAATGGGAGGTCATTCGTATACTGTTGTCACGAATGGACTATGTTTAATGTATCATTCGCTAATAATTCAATGAATGTGAGGATTATTCGTTAAAAACTTAACGAATGTGACTCTTTCGTGTGAATTATAAACGAATAACGGGTTTAAGTTAATGAATGGGGTCATTCGTTAATTCAAAATTAACGAATCACCTCGATTCGCGTGACATTATTGAAGGGCTTTATAATCCCCAGGTGACGAATGGAATGGTCATTCGTCCAATCACTATTTCATCAAGTTACAAACAGAACTATTGCAATTTTTTCCTAGAATCTTTAGCCTCATTATTACTTAAATTAACCGTTCTAGTGATAATCTACAGGTAAAGGCGATTCTGGAGATACAAGAGTTGTAGGATTTCAACGGGGTGGTTTTAGGGTTCAAATCGATGAAATAGTAAACGAGTTTAAGCTAGTTATAAACTGATCAAATAATCACTGATTCTTGATAATTTGAGAAGTATGTGAATGTATTATTATATTTGAATCACTTTCGATTCAGTATATTAGGTTTCATTGATATATAACTGATGAATTGATGATGATTTGAAACAGATGAATACGGCTTTGAGTATTCAGGTCTTGTTTAATTTTGACCTTGACTATTGATTGTCAAAATTAAATTATTAAATCAGGTTTGTTATTGTGTAACAAATAACCAAGCCATTCGCTAGCTTAGCGAATGTGGTTATTCGTTTGGGTAACGAATGACTCACCTTTCATTTAGCATAACGAATAGGTAAGAGATTCGTTATAATAGTGAATGGATTGTTAAGATAATGAATAGGCTTATTCGTTAAACGAATAACTTGTTATTCGTTAATGTATTACAATACGAATGAGATCATTCGTGTAGTTTAATCTAACGAATAGATGATCATTCGTTAATCAGAAAACATTATTTTTGATTATTTTAATACTAATGTTTTCGTTTTTAACAGTATGGCTGACGAGAACGTGCCCAATCCTGTACCTGAACAACAACTAGAAGCTGAGGTTCAAGATCTACATGCCGAACAAGAAGAAGCACATGTACTTACCATGGGACAAGAAGCACAAGATCTGTGCATTCCTACAGGACAACTTCAAGGGTTCTCCGATGTGTTGGTGGCATGATCAACTTCTTGATGCGATCAAGGATTTACAAGGCGATATCCACAGATACTTTGATTTCCCAGAGTATTATCCGGGCTTTCTGGGATACTGGTTGATTTGATGAGAGGGAAAACCAGATTGAGGCTACTGTTCAAGACAAGAGGGTGGTTGTGGATGTTGCGGTCATTAGGGACGTATTGGGATTTCGTGATACGATTGATGACCGCTGTGAATTTGATCAAGGGTTGTTTAGACGGATCAATATAAGGGGAGTTTGGATCGTTCCATGTACAACAAGGCGAACTTGTGCGAACAGCACAAGTACTTATTACACATTCTTATTCATTTCCTTGGAGGTAGAAAGGGAGGATACGACGAATGCCGCGTAATGTCGCAATCGGCTTTCGTTGCTTTGATGCTGAATAAACCATTCAATTTCTCTGAATTGGTTTTCTATCACTTAAAGGAGAATTGCACGAGTCAGCACAAGTTTCTAATGTATCCGAGGTTTCTCCAACTGATTATCAATGATTTGCAGCCTACATTATTCAAAGATCCAACAAATCTTGCCGATTTGATGAAGTTGGAGCATATGAATGTAGAGACTATGAGGCGTATACGTATGTACCGAAACCAAAGTTTACAAGATCGGCCAAGGTACAAGAGATTGATTGGTCATCTTGCCAATATCGATTACAAGGTCCCACCTAATGATCGCTGGGCTCACGATGATTCCGATTCGGAGCGTGAAGGTGGTGATGGTAGTGTGGGTGGTGGTGATGATGGTGGTAACGATGGTGGTCAAGGACCTCGTGCTGATTTGTCATATGCTGCAAAACGTAAGCGTAGGGAAAGGAGCCTATGATTGAGAAGGTTGATAAACCAAAGAAGCAGAGGCTTAGACGTGGATCTGGGGTTGAGATTCCGAGTCAACCTCCTATGCCAATTGAGAGACTGTCTACACCTGTCTCTGTTCCTGCTTCTATTGCTCCTGTTATTCCTCGTTATCCGACACCGGTTCTTATGCGTACATCTCCGGTGCCTCCGACTATGACATTGATGACTACAGCAATGTCAGATCCTCACTTTGGAGATATTCTGCAGACCGTACTTGCTCAAATGCCGAGACCTCAACCATGAGCTACACCAGCAAGTCCTACTATGTTGCCGCAACCTGAGCACTCGTTTATGTCATTCAACCGTCCTTAGGGTCCGATGCAACTTGTCTATCCAAACTTCTACCACATGTCTCCCAATACCCAGTTGTTTAACATGCTGAATTTGATACATCTGCAACAAACTCAGATCAAGCAGATTGTATATTTCAAGAGCAGATGCGGGCAGAGCAGCGGAATATGTCTAGGCATATTCAGTACATTTAGAAGGAAAACAGGGAGTTGAAAGCCCTGGTTTCTGCTCAAGGGGAGAGAATAGACAAACAGGATGAGATCATTCTACAATTGACGTGTAAAGAAGATGAGCTGAAGAAGTTAAAGAATGATGATCAGGATCCTGAAGATGGAGGAGTTGGTGATCAGCAACCGGGCGATGGTAATACATCATTGGCAGGTAATCAGGCTGGATCAAGTGGTGGCGGGAATAATTTGCAGATTATTCCTTATAAGAATTACACAAGAGCTAAGCCGATTGATATGAGTGCGGCTAATATGATTATTTTTGTGGGTATGGATGGCGTTGTGTACAGTATGGTGAATGTTGATGAGATCGAAGAGGGTGAATTTGTTAACCATTCTTTAACCAAAGAACAAATTTCCCTGCTTCTGGATCTCAATGAGGATGAAGTGGAAGAGTTGGGAAAGTCGGTGGATGTTGACATTGATTTTGAGGAAAGTAATAATCCTGGCATTCCATGTGGGAATGTGCCGAATATGATGAAGTCGAGGTGGAAGACGTTACTGCTGAGGAGTATCCTGATATGTATGCCTCGAATAACACTGATTCGGGTATTCCATTCTTCACTACCGAGCACTTTGAAGCAGCAGAGGAACGTCTGAGAGAAGAACGGGAGAAATGGAATGAAGAAGCTAAGACCAGTCACCTGTTTGTGAAAGAAAAGAAGAGGAAACGTGCTTTGGATGGTATGTTTGAGCACAACGTTGAACGCGTAACAAGATGATCGAGACACTTCGATACAACGAACAAGAAGAAGTGAAACAAGCGAAGGTCCAAGCATCTGCATACCAGATGAAGAAGTACAAAAGCTTGAAGAATGTGAATGGTGATATGGTGGCGTGGCAGTACGGCTCAAATCTTAAAGTATACGTGATCAAGTGGGAGCATGGTATTTATTATTTTAAACGTATACATGACGTGCTGACGATGCCGTGATAGGATGTGAGAACCTTGGCCAACCAACCATTCGTGAATTGAGGAAAAGAGCAATGGGCCTCGTGGTTCTATGATCATCTCTTGCATGAAACCCGTCATGCTTTCAAGTTCTTCAAGCCTCAGGTGCCTACTCGCAAGTACATTGATGAGATAGATCCGCACACGGGCTGGGGGAAAATGATATTGCAGGTGAAGCCGCCAAAGACAATGAAGAGGGCACTGATGAAGGCATTCCCTCAGAGTCTATTCACGTCGTTCAACAGGTGGTATTATGACAAAAGAACAAGTGAAGCGGTAATAGTACTGGGATCTGGATTGAACACACGGTTCATTCGGGTTATCGATCCCATGTGGCTCGTTAACTTATCAGAGTCTGATAATGACACGTTATTTCACAATCAGATCCGGTTTGCTAATGTAAGCGACTATGATCTTGCTATGCATTTTCAACGAGTTGTTTGTGTCTGCTACGCGTTCAAGATCCATAGCTGCAACGATTGGACTACAAAGATGTTAAAGAAGTAAAGTATAAAGAGCTCGAGATAAGGGGGATTTTGTTGATGCATCATACGAGCGTCTCGGTCTTTATAGTATCATTATATTATGTTTAATGTAAAAGGGCATTTTGGTAATTAATGTAATCTGCCCATTCGCCTCTATTGTAAGG
This sequence comes from Bidens hawaiensis, assembly GCF_021521415.1. NCBI lineage: Eukaryota > Viridiplantae > Streptophyta > Magnoliopsida > Asterales > Asteraceae > Bidens > Bidens hawaiensis. Next base: position 421,707 of record NW_027492573.1, on the reverse strand, counting down.
CACATTCGTTACCTCGTAACGAATGTGTCACATTCGTCTAATGTAAGTTTCATTCGTTAACCTTTTTAACGAATAGGACATAACGAATGTGGGGCGATTCGTTAATGTAATGTATAACGAATGAGTATGCTCATTCGTAAGTCTTTAATATAACGAATGACACATTGGTTAAGTGTTAACCTAACGAATGTAGTCATGCCCTATATATAGTTGCAATTTACATTAACGTAATAACAGTTTTGATAATCGTATTCATACCTCGTTACTCTGTCCAAATACCTTCAGAACACACACAAACACACACTAAAGTAATTCATCAATCATAACAGTATAATCATGTATTCGAACGTCACTATGTTATCAAAGATCTAGATCCGGCTCAAGTATTTAGCGTTCTCAGAAACATCTAGTATGTATTAATTCTTACTTTTTTACTCACATAGCATGAGGTAGATGTGTTTTTTTTTCATAATTTTTTTTTGAAAGGATTAAACTTGAATTTGAGAGAAATATCTAGCTATATTGTTAAAATAAAATCTATTGTCCACATGACATTTAACTAAACCCATGTACTCATGATCCATTTTTCTGTTATAGCCCGTGACGTGTTTTTCATGGCAGTAAAACTTTTTAAAATTTTAAAAAATAAATTATTGTATGACACGGGTCTTGAACCCAGTACCTCAAGTTTCAAACTTAAGATGCTTACAAAATTCACTACGTGGTAATTGCGTTAGATTTCTTGACTTAACATATATAAATATGCTTTCTCTTCAAGTATAAAATCAAAGAATTTTCTAACATATGTCCTAAGGGCACATGTAACAAGAAATTATTAGATTGAATATTCTTGTTGAAAATACCATTTCAAAGTAATTACATTAATTATTTAATAGTTCCCACATTTACCTCTTCTATTATTCCCGATTAAATATTTCATCCATTTTTTACTACTAATTAAAAATTTTCAATTCTTTCTAAAATTATTTTTTCATCTATTCTAATTTCCCATCATTTTTCTACAAGTATTCAATATTAAACAATCACTTCATTGCATTTCTACCTATTTTTTTTAATATTAAATGATATAAAGAATTATGATTATTTTGTAAATAGATGGACGTATTGGATCTGAATGAGCTTCCTGTTGCAGAAGATGCTATTGAAGAACAAAGTGGAAAAATGAAAACAATTTGTGAGGAAACATTCGTTGGTCAATGATTTTTAAGTGAAGAAGAGGCTTTTGTTTTTTTTATCAAAATTATGTGAGAAAGAATGGGGTTTCTGTTCTAAAAGGGAGGTTCGTGAACAAGAAAAGGGAAAGGAAAAGACGTGATTATTCTTTTTGTTTTTGTCATCGTGAAGATAGTCATGAATGGAAGAAAGATTTGTGAGGGAATAATAGAAGAGTAAATATGATAGATGATTTATATTGAATATTTATAGAAAAATGACGGGAAATTAGAATATGCAAATTCTATAATTTTCAAACGATTTATATCTTTTTTTTTCTTATTCTTATTGACCAAAATCAAATAGTTATTATGTTTTAATTAAATTTAAATATATTTTGACATTTTCTTAATATGGTTTTCAAGTATATTAGAGTTATGACATTTTCATAAATCATAAAATACAATCATTTAATTACGGTTTCTACTTTGTAATAAAGTCATTCAGAAGATAAGTAGTTTTATTTTCAACTATAAGACTTTAGTTATCCTCTATTTTTATCATCGATTCGTCCATCTCAAAATATATAGTCTGGTTAAGTCACACAACATTTTGGAAAGGTATATATATTTTTTTGTTTCTTGATGTCATTATGTTGCTAGCTGTTTACTCTAATGGACTACCTTTATACGAATTTATCTAGTTTAGTATATTTTTAGGGGCATTTACATATTTCCTCTAATTAAGTCTCTTAATTACATATTTTCCCAACTTAAAAACAACTATTACATATTTCCTCTCTCTTAACCATATATATTACATATTTACCCAATTCACTAAAATTAATTTATACTTGACTATTATACCCTTGATTTGAAAAAGAGAAAAAAGAAAAAAAGAACCGTTTGAAGATATACAACAATGAGCAATCAAATGCAACTTCAATTTTCTTATCAATTCTTCCATAGAATTCATCGGCTCAAAATTAGAACTCCCTTCGTTGGCCTTCGGCTCATATCCCGACCTCCGGCATGGATTTAATTGCAAAATTTGAAGCTGCCACTCACCAGCTATACTGTTCACCATCTTCATCATCTCCGTCGTTCATCACTCTCTTCTCCGGTTACCGTCGTCGAAACCCACCAACCTCTACCAGCCACCACAACCACTGTTGAAGCCCACCTCAAACCACCCCACCTCTACCGGCCACCCATCGCAAGCCTCCTCTACGACCACTACCACCACCCTCTCCCCAGGTTCTCCCTTCCGCTCACAACTACCACTATCTGATTCCATCATACCTAATATTACTCGCAGGTTGGGCAACCGTTGCCGGTTAGGTCTCTTCACGGACGCATCATGTTGCTCACAAGTGTAGCCAGGGACAAAGGGGGTGTTTGGCCTAGCTTTTTTAAGCAAGCTTATAGCTTTTCTAGATTTTTTTTACAAAATAAGCTTAATTTGGTGTTTGGTTTAGCTTTTAAGCTTATGCTTATAAGCTTATATAAGCTAATTTGAAGAAGCTTATTTGAAGATGGTTTTTTAGCTTATTTGAAGAAATTTATTAGTGTAATGGTGTAAGTTTCTCATTTGCCCACAAATGGTGGTGGATTAATAATTATTGAAGCAACTTATTTATGTAACAAATTAAAAAATGGTAGATTTAACAACATATTATCAACCTGTAGAATATAAGCTAATCCAAACACTTAAAAAGAGCTTATTAAATAATAGAAAATAAGCTATAAGCTACTTTAAAATATAAGCATAAGCAAAAAATAAAAGCTAAGCCAAACACCCCCAAAATGTTTCTTTAATGAATCCAATTTAGGTTGTTTAAATTGATGAGAATTTTAAAGGGTAATTGGGTAATTCTAGGTGAGAAGGGGGAATATGTAATAAAATTTTAAGGGTTTGACAAATATGTAATAAGGCCTCTTAGTAAGGGCATATATGTAAAAATCCCAAAAATCCCTTTTTATTATATTATGTTTTTTTCTCTTTGATTTAGGTATTACCTACAACCAAATATTTATCAAATTGCAGAAAAATCCTATTTGAACTGCTATGTTAGTTGGACTTGAATTTGCATTGACTTTTAATATGAAAGCATTGTAGTGGACATGCATATAATATGGCCGAAAAAGGTTTGTTAAAATCAGTTCAAGATTCATATGACCTTATGTATAATCTTTTATTTTGTTACCACCTTATTTTATTATACGTTAAATTTGTAAGGTCCCGTCCCCGGTAACCCTACTTTGGTGTTGGATTTACTCATAAACGCAGTTCTAAAACCAAAGTCAATTAAAAACTTTTCGCGGAATACTTAATATTAAACATTCTTACATAACATAAGTACTTGTCTTAACAAAATACATTAAGTCTTAAACAATAACATAAACGACACGTGAATCTTCCGTCTTCGATGCCAGTCTCCATCCATTTGCCATGTGTCCCACCTCAAGCAACATGCCTCATCCTACTCACCTGTGTGCATACTAAAAGTCAGCTACGCTGAGTGAGTTCTAGTTTAACAAGTTACAGAGTTATTCTTACATGTTCTTTTATTTACAAACAACATTTCTTGCACTATTCTTACATTATTTTTATACTTTCTTACGATTATACAATTATTCTTACATTCTTGCACAGATATTACAAGGGTCTACCAGCCGACCTCTTGCACAGATATTATAAGGGTCTGCCACCCGACCTCTTGCACCGATATCATAGAGTCGGCCACTCTATTCTTGCCCAGGTATTAGAAGGGCCTGTCACCCTGACTCATACGTTATAATCTTTCTAGACTCTTACAATTATGTTAAGTTAGACAACTAACGCATACAAGTTCTAACATTTTTCTTTCATTCTTGCATCAATCATTCTCATTAATCATATAAGTATATATGATACTAGTCTTACAAGTATGCACACATCCCCGAAATCATTTCAAGAGAAATGGGGCGAGAACTCACCTGAAGCCGGTTTCTCTCACCGTTAATGGTAATGCCCCTCCTTAGTTGTGCGTGGCTGACTGTGCAACACATAATGAGTGTCAATTATTTATCACTACTACCTCAAACATCTACATTATTGAACCCTCAACTAACGGGGGTCCGGGGGCAGCGCCCCTGGTAGCAGGGTCTAGGGGAGGCAGGCCCTAGTAGGGTCCAAGGGGCAGAGCCCCTGGCTTGGGGCTGAGCTGCCAGGTCAGCTCGGAAAAATTTTATTTTCGTTAACAGATCCTTCATCAAAAACGCATCAGAAAATGGATTTCATGAAATTTCGCATGGCCATTTCGCTTGGAATTTCACATAAAATTTCGCATGGAATTTAGCATGAGAATTTCCCTTCGCATGCTGGTTTCGTTTCGCATGCTGATTTCGCTTCGCACGGCGTGCGATGCGAAATTCTTGGATTTCGCATGGCATGCGATGCGAAGCCCTTTTTCATGTGAAAAACCCCCTTTTTTACTTCGTTTTACCATTTTAAGGCCATTTTGCCTCCGAGATTCTTTCTTAGGACCCGATTCTACTCTTTTTTTAAGGGTTTTTTGGGTTTTACCAACTTTGTATACCCGAGTTCTATGAGGTCCGAACATCACCTTTTGTTCTAAAACACACCCGTGGGGTTAAACTCACCACGTTTATGTTTTTCTTACATTTCACAACCCGATCTATCAATATATCTGTTTGCATGTCGATTCTACCACAAAACTTAACCTTTTAAACAAAACCCACCTTTTTGCTTGCGGGTTTGAGTTCAGATATGGACAATACGTAGATCTGGACGTGTTCTTTCTATTTGAAGACTCTTGTACACAAAATCTTCCTTACTTTAACCTGGAATTGGGTTCGGGTCTTGAGAGAGAGTATGTGTGTGTTCTAGGGTGTGTGTGTGTGTTGTGGGAAGAAATGGTGAAAGGATGGGGGGATGGCCTTATATAGAAGACTATGGGCCCCACCACCCACTTCCTTTACCAAACCCAATCCTTATCCAAATATAAACACGCACACAATTAAACAAACGACACACACGTAACAATAAATTCTCTTTTATTTAGTTATCTCAAAATACGGATGTTACAAGTCTACCCTCCTTAAAAGAGGTTTCGTCCGCGAAACCTAACTATTACTACTTAACAGCTGTTGGTAAAACTTTCGCATCTCATCTTCAACTTCCCAGGTAGCATCCGACCCCTTACGGTGCTTCCATATTACTTTCACTAGGGGAATAACCTTGTGTCGAAGCTGTTTCTCCTTGCGGTCGACTATCTCAATGGGCTACTCGACATAGTTCAACTGTTCATCCACTTCGATGTCCAGCAGTGGATCATGGGATGTGTCATCGGCTAGACATTTTCTCAAGTGAGAGACATGAAAGGTAGAGTGAATTCCTTCAAGCTCATCAGGTAGATTAAGTTTGCAAGCCACTTCACCCCCTCGGGCTAAGATTATGAACGGTCCGATGTACCTTGGACTCAACTTTCCCCTCTTTCTAAAACGTATAATTCCCTTCCAAGGCGAGACCTTAAGCATCACGTGGTCACCAACATTAAACTCAATCGGCCGTCTCTGCTTATCGGCATATGACTTATGACGATCTTGAGCAGCATTTCTAAACTTCCAATTTCTTTCTGACCAATTTTCCCCAACATACGGGAGTTCTACAACGTCTACTATACAACATCTTGAAAGGAGGCATGCCAATACTTGAATGATAACTGTTGTTGTAAGAGAATTCTGCCAAGTGCAAATGATCATCCCAGCTTCCTCCAAAGTCTAGCACACAAGCACGTAGCATATCCTCAAGGGTTTAGATAGTCCTTTCGGACTGTCCATCAGTTTGAGGATGATACGCCGTGCTGATGTTCAGTCTTCTCGTCATGGCTTCGTGGAACTTCTTCCAGAATCTTGAAGTAAAACGGGTATCCCTGTCTGACACAATCGATAACGGCACCCCATGCTTTGTAACCACTTCCTTGACGAACACGTGGGCCAACGTTTCTGATGAGATGGCCTCTCGTATAGGTAGAAAATGAGCACTCTTCGTCACACGGTCCACAATTACCCATATGGTATCATGATTTCTAGCAGTATGCGGTAGCTTAGTTATGAAATCCATGGTGATGTGTTCCCATTTCCATTCCAGTATCTCCAGTGGCTGCATATTCCTATATGATATTTGGTGCTCGGCCTTAACCTGCAAGCAAGTCAAGCACTTACTAACATAATCCACCACCTCGTTCTTCATACTCGGCCACCAGTAATCTTTCTTCAAGTCTTGATACATCTTGGTGGATCCTGGATGAATCGAGTAACGGGACTTATGGGCCTCATCTATGATTCGACCTCTAAGTTTCCCATGTCAGGGATCCACATCCGGTCAAACCTGGTCTTTACACCATGAGTATTATCTATTAACTCGTTCTGCTGCCCAAAAATCCTCTCTTTCTTCATCAACCATTCATCTACCAACACTTCTGACTCCACCGTGCTAATTTCTTTGAAGAAATCCGAATTGATAACCAACTTGTAAGACTTGACCATCGCGATAACTTCTACGTTCTTCCGGCTCAAGGCGTCAGCGACTACATTAGGATAGTACTTGATGTCACAGTCATATTTAGTTCTTTCTGCTCGAAGAAGTATTTCAAACTCTTATGATCAGTATAAATGGTACACTTAGTACTATACAAATAATGTCTCCAAATCTTGAGAGCATGCACTACAGCTGCTAACTCCAGGTCGTGCTTCGGGTATGTGCTTTCGTGAACTTTCAACAGTCTAGATGCATAGGCTATGACCTTCCCTCGTTGCATCAACACGCAACCTAACCCTTGATGCGAAGCATCAGTACAGACTACCAAATCTTCTTCACAATCGGGCAGAACAAGGATTGGAGACTGAGTGAGTCTTCTCTTTAATTCTTCGAACGCTTCTTCTTGATTCCTACCCCAACTGAATACTAAAGTCTTCCGGGTCATGCCGGTCAACGGCGCGGCTATCTTGGAGAAGCCAGGAATAAATCTCATGTAATAGCCAGCTAACCCTAGGAAACTGCGTATATCGGTCGGGTTTCGCGGAGTATTCCAATTCTTTATCGCTTCAATCTTAGCTGGGTCCACAGTAATCCCCTCGAGATTGATTATGTGACCCAAAAACTGTACTTCCCGCAACCAAAATGCACACTTCGAGAATTTTGCATACAACTTCTCCTTCTTCAAAACTTCTAATACTTCCCTCAGGTTCTTAGCATGGTTAAGCTCGGTCTTTGAATAAATTAATATATCATCAATGAAAACGATAACCGTCTTATCTAACATCGGCCGACATACCCTGTTCATCATGTCCATAAATGCCACGGGAACGTTGGTTAGACCCAACGACATCACAAGAAACTCGTAGTGTCCGTACCGCGTCCGAAACGCTGTCTTAGGGATGTCCGCCTCTTTCACCTTCAGCTGATGATAACCCGATCTGAGGTCTATTCGCGAGAACCAACTGGCACCTTGTAGCTGATCAAACAAATCATCAATGCGTGGCAACGAATATCTATTCTTTACTGTAAGCTTATTCAACTCTCTGTAATCAATACACATTCTCATGCTTCCATCTTTCTTCTTAACAAATAACACCGGTGTGCCCCATGGGGAAACACTCAGCCTTATGAAACCTTTGTCGAATAGCTCTTGCAGTTGGGACATCAATTCCTTTATCTCAGACGGCGCCAAACGGTAAGGTACTTTCGCGACGGGTTGTGCTCCTGGTATCAATTCTATCTAGAATTCTACTTCTCGTTCCGGTGGTAACCCAGGAAGGTCCTCATGGAATACTTCTGGGTAGTCACACACTACAGGAGCGTCTTTCACTTCCTTCGTCTCGGCCGTAGCTTTGACAACATACGCCAGGTAGGCACTGCACCCTCGCCTTAACAAACCTTCGGCTTTTATCATCGAAATGACGTTAAGCCCTGAACTTTCTCTATCACCATAAACCGTTACTGTACCACCCTACGAAGACTTTAGTCTTACCAATCTACTCTTACACACGATCTGAGCCTCAAATTCAGACAACCAATCCATCCCCAATACTACATCGAATCCTCCTAAGGTCATCACGTATAGGGTAACAGGGAATTCGTGTCCTTCCAACTCTATCTTACAACTTTTAACCATTCTCATAATTTTAACCGAGGTCTCACTAGCGGGTTCTATCGTAAAAGTTTCAGGCACACGACAACATTTCATCTTTGTTGTCTTACAAAATGAGGTAGCTACAAAACTCCTGGTCGCACCTAAGTCAAACAACACAGAAGTAGAAATACCATTTACTAAGAAAAAACCTGTCACAACATCGGGAAATCTTCTTGGTCTGTTCCTGGGTAAGCATGTAGGTTCTCGTCTTTGGCCTGTTCTGGTCAGCCACTTTCTTACCACTTCCCCCAGCTTCATTTGCGGTGCATTGTCTTGCCATATGGCCAGTCTTTCCACACTTGTAACAGACAGGCTCGTTATTACAATCACGAGAGTAGTGCCCTGTCTTCCCACACTTGTAACAAGTGTTCACTCCTGAGCCCCACTTACGCTCTCCCCCATACATCTTTCCACAAGTCTTGCACGGCTTCCTTTCCCACACTTTCTGCTTCTTCTCCTTCAAGTTCCACAACTGAGTACCTGGTCGCTTAGCAGGAGCAACCCACTTCTTCTCTTTCTTCTCTTCCCTCACTACCACATCATCCATAGCCAGGTCATCGTAAACCATCTCTGCGAGTTCGACAGCAGAGTCAAAGGTGGTAAGTTTACTAGCCCGAACTAAGGTGTGGACATTTTGTGGTAGTCCCGTCAAGTAGCACTTGATCCTTTTTGCCTCAGTGTTCACCATGTCAGGGACAAGTCGGGACATGCGATTGAACTCAGTGGTGTACTCTTGGTGTGTCATCTTTCCTGCCTTCAGATTCAGGAACTTTATCTCTGCCCTCTCAACTTTAGCATCCGCACAGAACTTCTTCATGACCATCTCCTTCAAATCTTCCCACCTCAAAGCTTCGATCTCAGCAGCAGTCTTCCTTTGCTCTACTGTCACCCACCAAAACATAGCTTCATCCCTAAATGACTGGGTAGCAAAACCTACTGCTTGGTTGGGGCGACACTCACTAATTCTGATAACCTTGTCCATTGCGGTTATCCATTGGAAAGTAGCGATTGCATCCCCTGTACCAGAAAACTTTGGTGGGTCACAACCTTTGAAAAACCTGTAGCTGCACCCACCTCGGCCCCTCTTACCAGCATTAACCTTCTCAGACCGATCTTCACTTAATTCCTCTACTTCAGTCTCTTCATCCTTCTTACTACCTTCCCCTGTCTCCCCCACCAGTTCCGGTATGGCGGTTGACTTTTCTTGTTGGTGATTTTTCATCACAGCTGTTACTGCCTGAGTGATGGCAGCTTGGATAGCAGGGTTGAGTTGTTGCCCTTCATCCCACACTGTCATGTCTCTCTCTTCCTCAAACTCCTGGATTGGTTCCTCGGGGGGTACTTGGGTAACAGGTGGTCTACCACGTCGAATCGTGCGACTTCCTTGTCCAGTATTCTTCTTAGTACCAGCCATTCGTATTCTATAAGAAAACACAAACGTCATCACTTCAGGAATTGATTAGTATAGGAATAGTAAGGATAACAGGTAATAACAGTGGCCAGTTGTGATTAGCTTATCACAGTACTCTCCGTGTCTTACACACTTCCCTTTGTGAGTCCACTTCTGCTAGTTTCTACGTATAATCGTTGGTTGATCACACGTTTCACATCTTCACACATAAACAAGTAATTCTATATCTAGCTGTTAAGTTAGCTTCCTTACTCATTCTTTACTATACACAAGATCATGATCAACTTACACAATATGATTACTTTCTAAGCTCTCTTGGGAGACACATGGCATTCTTGGACTGGCATCTTCTTTCTTTTCTTCCTTAAGTCCCATTCTCTGTTCGAGTCTAAGCATGTAGGATGCTTATTCTCTCGAACTTATGCTCTGATACCAACTAGTAAGGTCCCGTCCCCGGCAACCCTACTTTGGTGTTGGATTTACTCATAAACACAGTTCTAAAACCAGAGTCAATTAAAAACTTTTCGTGGAATACTTAATATTAAACATCCTTACATAACATAAGTACTTTTCTTAACAAAATGCATTAGGTCTTAAACAATAACATAAACGACACGTGAATCTTCCGTCTTCGATGCCAGTCTCCATCCATTTGCCACGTGTCCCACCTCAAGCAACATGCCTCATCCTACTCACCTGTGTGCATACTAAAAGTCAGCTACGCTGAGTGAGTTCTAGTTTAACAAGTTACAGAGTTATTCTTACACGTTCTTTTGTTTACAAACAACATTTCTTGCACTATTCTTACATTATTTTTATACTTTCTTACTATTATACAATTATTCTTACATTCTTGCACAGATATTATAAGGGTCTGTCACCTGACCTCTTGCACAGATAATATAAGAGTCTACCACCCGACCTCTTACACAGATATTATAAGGATCTGCCACCCGACCTCTTGCACCGATATCATAGAGTCAGCCACTCTATTCTTGCCCAGGTATTAGAGGGCCTGTCACCCTGACTCTTACATTATAATCTTTCTAGACTCATACAATTATGTTAAGTTAGACAACTAACGCATACAAGTTCTATTATTTTTCTTTCATTCTTGCATCAATCATTCTCATTAATCATATAAGTATATATGATATTAGTTTTACAAGTATGCACACAGCCCCGAAAACATTTCAAGAGAAATGGGGCTATAACTCACCTGAAGCCGGTTTCTCTCACCGTTAATGGTAATGCCCCTCCTTAGTTGTGCGTGGCTGACTGTGCAACATATAACGAGTGTCAATTATTTATCACTACTACCTCAAACATCTACATTACTGAACCCTCAACTAACGGGGGTCCGGGGGCAGCGCCCCTGGTAGCAGGGTCTAAGGGAGGCAGGCCCTAGTAGGGTCCAAGGGGCAGAGCCCCTGGCTTGGGGTTGAGCTGCCAGATCAGCTCGGAAAAATTTTATTTTCGTTAACAGGTCCTTCATAAAAAACGCATTAGAAAATGGATTTCATGAAATTTCGCATGGCCATTTCGCTTGGAATTTCGCATGAAATTTTGCATGGAATTTTGCATAGAATTTCGCATGAGAATTTCGCTTCTCATGCGGTTTCGCTTCGCATGCTGATTTCGCTTCGCATGGCGTGCGATGCGAAATTCTCGGATTTCGCGTGGCATGCGATGCGAAGCCCTTTTTCATGCGAAAACCCCCTTTTTTACTTCGTTTTACCATTTTAAGGCCATTTTTCCTCCGAGATTCTTTCTTAGGACCCGATTCTACTCTTTTTTTTATGGGTTTTTTGGGTTGTACCAACTTTGTATACTCGAGTTCTATGAGGTCCGAACATCACCTTTTGTTCTAAAACACACCCGTCGGGTTAAACTCACCACGTTTATGGTTTTCTTACATTTCACAACCCGATATATCATTATATTTGTTTGCATGTCGATTCTACCACAAAACTTAACCTTTTAAACCAAAACCCACCTTTTTGCTTGCGGGTTCGAGTTTAGATCTGGACAATACGTAGATCTGGACGTGTTCTTGCTATTTGAAGACTCTTGCACACAAAATCTTCCTTACTTTAACCCATATTTGGGTTCGGGTCTTGAGAGAGAGTATATGTGTGTTCTAGGGTGTGTGTGTATGTGTTGTGGGAAGAAATGGTGAAAGGATGGGGGATGGCCTTATATTGAAGGCTATGGGCCCCACCACCCACTTCCTTTGCCAAACCCAATCCTTATCCTAATATAAGCACGCACACAATTAAACGAACGACACACACGTAACAATAAATTCTCTTTTATTTAGTTATCTCAAAATACGGATGTTACAAAATTGAATGCTACAACAAGTTCTTATGTTGTTATTAACTAAGCAGAAAATCATGTTCCTTTTGAGGACTGCTTTATATAATATGAAGTGTGTTTTGGTTGCCAAATTCAAAGCAACGCGGAAAGAGCTACAACTTTTGCACATTGAATAGATTAAAGAGAATTATAGAGTATTAGACAATGAAATTACACTTCCAACCTTGTCTTCAATTTTTTTTCTTACATTACTATTTAAGGTTAAAATTTATGTTGATATTAATCTGTATTAAAAAAAATATGTTTTTTTCATTATAAAAGAGTTCCGATAGTAAATGAATTTTTCAAATTCAAATTTTCCGTAATATGTAAGGAAAAACCATAATTATCGCAATCATTTTGTCTAATTTTGATTCCGTTTGACTCGTATTTTTTTGTTTAATGCCAACGGATACCTATTTTATATATAGTACAATATTGTTTGTTTAATTACATTGTCTTCTCATATCTCTATAATCCATCCATTTAAGATTGTAACATCCCGAAATTTCTAAAGTAATATTTGTTATATTATTTTGTCGGGTGAAATAAATGAGTTAGTGGAACGATAATAATAATAGCAAAATATGAAGACTTAGTAGGATAATTAGATGGGATTAGATATGGACCAAAAGGAAATATGGGCCTTCGGTCCATGGGCTTAAGGGAGTATAAATACCCCCTTAAACCCCAATCCTTTCCATTCCATCCATTTATCCATCCTAATCTCTACACACTCCAAAACACACACAACCCGAACCAAGATCCAAAGGCGAGGACTCGGGCTCGTTGGTGCTAGATCGTCGTGACGAACCAAAGCAACAAGACCAGCTCGTGTTCGTAGTTCGACTCATTTACGGTACGTTTATATCGAGAACTTGTTCGTTTAGGTTTGGATTAGTATAGAAATGATAGATCTGTGTTTATATGGTAAAAACGAATCCAACAAAGCTAAACTTACTGAAAATGGATATGATTTGATGGGTTAATCGATCGATAAAAGAACCCGTAACCTATATGCCTAAATCGCACCCTTTAAACATCGATGTTAGGTCGATTTGATGGTTGGGGTTTGTAGGCGCTGGTCAGACGATTCCGTGGATACCTAAATCGAGTTATTTGGTTAAGAAACGAAGATGATTAAGGGATTTAAGGACGAACAGTACCTGCAGCTGGACAACTTCGCCTGCAAGCTAAGTTCGCCTGATGAACTTCGCCTGCAAAGCTAAGTTCGCCTGATGACAACTTCGCTGCAAAGCTAAGTTCGCCTGATGACAACTTCGCCTGCAAAGCTAAGTTCGCCTAATGAACTTCGCCTGCAAAGCTAAGTTCGCCTGATGACAACTTCGCCTGCAAAGCTAAGTTCGCCTGATGAACTTCGCCTGCAAAGCTAAGTTCGCCTAAGGTTTAACTTCGCCTAAAGCTAAGTTCGCCTAAGGTTTAACTTCGCCTAAAGCTAAGTTCGCCTAAGGTTTAACTTCGCCTAAAGCTAAGTTCGCCTAAGGTTTAACTTCGCCTAAAGTCAAGTTCGATTAGAAAATAAATTAAAAACGATAAGTAAAAGTAAGCTAATACTAGGCCACCAGATTAAATCAGGCGAGTATTGATACGTGTAACTTATTCAGTCAGCCGAGCTCAGTTAAAGAAGGGATTTACAACTATCGGAGGAAGAAGCAGAGTTCAGGTGAGTTACTAGCCCCATTTATATGTTATGTTTTCGGGGCTGTGTGCATACTCGATGTGTTGTTAATACATTTATCCTAAGTGATAAGTGTATGCCATATGTGATATATGTGATGGATATGAATGATTGCTTGTCGGTACGCGAACGATCTTCGGATATTGCGCGTACTGTCAGGTAAAAATAAAGGTACGAATATTATATATCGAAGTTGTATGAACATTACAAATGAATACTTGTCGGGGCGTGAACGATCTTCGGATATTGCACGTATCGACAAGAGGTATGGTTGTTAAATGAATGATGTAAAGAACGCCTAGAGTGTTCTTATGCTATAATGTAATTATTGTATATGTGAAGTATATGTATACAGGTACACGAATGGTATGCGAGTTCTACGTTCGACATAGTAAGTTAGGATGGCAAATCCCTCTAGCTTTTGTCGGACATAGACTCGGCTGGTGAAGGCATAGTTAAGGACTGCGGGCCTTATACGTAATGTAGATAATAGATGTAAACGTAGATAGGGACGGTGGGCCTTATACGTGTTACAGATAATAGACGACAACGTAGTTAAGGACTGCGGGCCTTATACGTAAAGTAGATGATAGATGTAAACGTAGATAGGGACAGTGGGCCTTATACGTGTTACAGATAATAGACGACAACGTAGTTAAGGACTGCGGACCTTATACGTATTATAGATAGGCATCAGCATAGGAAAGGACTGTGGACCTTATACGTGCTGTATTTGTATTGTGGTAGCATAGGGGAGGACTGCGGACCTCGTACGTGCTATGGTTTAGGTTGCAACATAGGGAAGGACTGTGGACCTTGTACGTGTTGTGGATGTAGGATGGTATAGGGAAGGACTGCGGACCTTGCACGTACCATAAATGGTGAACATAGGTAAGGACTGCGGACCTTTTACGTGTTCACGACCTTGAGTACAGGTATAGACGGCGGACTATGAACGTACTCTCGGTAGACTGAGGTTAGTGATTGTAGATATGTATGTATGTATGGTAGTAAGTATGTATGTAGAACAGAAGGGTAACTAGTTAGATATAGATATGTATCTTCGGATATGTATGTATGTGTATGTATTGTATGGCGACCGATTAACTAGAACTCACTCAGCGTAGCTGACTTTTAGTATGCACGCAGGTGAGTAGAATGAGACAGCTAGCTTGAGCGGGCATATGGTGGGCGAATAGGAGACTGGCATCTGAAGACTCAAGATGTTTTAATGTAATTGACGTTTATTTTGAAAGACAAGAATGTTTAATTAAGGCAAGTTTTGGATTGTTGTAACGTTTCATGAAAGTTTTTATATTCCGCAAAAGTTTTAATGAACTCTGATTTGTAAGAACTGTGTTTATGAGTAAATCCGACGCTAAAGTAAGGCGACCGGGTTCGGGGCCTTACAGATTGTTCATCATTTCTCTTTTTATTTTAAAACATAATTTATTTTTATTTTTACAACAAACCCTTAGTCTTTGTAAATTTAGTTTTTAAATCCGTTACAACATTTTGTTACAAATATTATTTTTATACACAAAACATTTAATATAATTATATCAGTATAAATGTTTTATTTTTAAAATAAATCAAACACCAATGTTTGGTTTGCAACTTAAAATTAACAGTGCTTAAAAGCAACGTAATACTTTACAATTAATGTAAAATTATCCGTTCTTACTAATATCATATTTTCAATTTATTAAAATGTATAATATACACGTACGTATTACGTTTGTTTTTTATTTTTCACTCGTATGTAACACATGTATCTAACTTAGTTGAATGTTAAACTTTATACTAAAAAGTTTCTTTTTTTATAAACAAATAGTCGTTCAATGGCTATATAGCCATCATAATAGACTAAACAATCATTCAAGAGATGACCCCAATCTTGAAGCAGTTTTTCCAATCTGATTGGAGGGGCGGTGTGTCCATGTGGTTCCAAGCACTCCAACCCCTCTCTCCGAGGTCCATACCGTCTACCTTTAGAGTGAGATTACGGTTGACGATGAAAGTGAATGTCATGAATGATACTAGTTACATAGCCGGTACACATTAATCGGCATGATTATTGGATTATTAATACCTCAATTGACTCATAAAAGAGAGCAATCCCTAACAAGGTTACAAGGGTCAGAATAAGCACAAAAACCTGATAATTTAGACACTTTATAACAGTAACTCAATAGTAAGTTTGCTAAATAAAATCATCAACACCAAATTCAATACAGCAACTCATTAACTTTTTCAGCAGAAGGTTTCACATGGAACATTGATTAAAAAGGGCAACAACAGTAAATCCTCTCTCTCTGAATCTATATATATAAAAAAGCAAGTCAATGGTTTGTTTGCTAAAGCAACACAAACTACAAAACAATAAATTAATGACAGTGGAATACGGAAAGTCATTAACTTCTTCAACAGAAAGTTTCAGATGGAAACATGGAACACTGATTAAAGAAAACAAAAACAGTAAATTCTCTCACTCCCTACACGTACACATATGTTTGGTTGCATATAATTATGCATTTACCATTGCTGGACTGTCACCGGCTCATTAAACATTGACTGAAAAAGTTAAAACCCATGCTACCGTTAATTCTAACTTGGATGAAGAAAGAATAGGAACAGGGTGCTTATAACAGAAAGAACTTGCCTATAGGGTGGTGCTTCTTGTTTCTATATAGCTTATACTACCATTTTGAATATTTATAAAATAAAGTTTTCTAGACAATGCCATTATGGTGACAAAATGGATGGAAAAATAAATACTTAAATGTCATATTAAAGGGCTTGTAGTCTAACCGTATCAAGGTATGCGATAAAAGTTCTCTCTCGAGTGGTTGAGAGTTCTATTCCCAATGTAGATAATAGTGTAAATTAGCAGAGTAGTAGAGGGTGTGTGAGTTGGACGTTCTAAAGAAAACTGGAACAACATAAGATACAGTTACGTGTAAACATTAGATAAATTACATAAAATAATGTTGTGGTGAATAATATTTTGTTTAGTGAATAACATAAAAACAAGATTGCCGGTTAGAAACGTCAATACTATTGTAGCATTCAAACTAAAGATAGGATAATTACTAACAAGCTAACTTCATGAAAAATGATAAATCAAACACTAATTATAACTATAATAGATAATAAACTCTACTAACGAAAATTGGATTAAGAATACAGAATCAACATCACCAAAGGTTTTTAATCTACTTAATCAATCAATTATGAAGAGGGTTAGGACCTGTGTGAACTAATCTTTTATCTTCATCATACAAATCATCACCTTCTCCAGCTTTCCGGCTTCGTGCTGTTGCATGGAAATTTGGTGATGCAGTTCTAAAAAATGCAACTTTCCCGCCAGAAGGTATGGTCTTATGGTAGCGATGGACGGCTGAAGACGGAGGTAGACGTATGGTGATAATTAGGATCACCCATATGACAAAAAGTTGCATTCTTGGGTTCGTATAACCTTTTCTACTTTTGCATCTTGTTGGTAGTTCATGTGAAAGATCATGGGTCATTTTAATGGATGCTTGTAGCAGCAGATATATGTATAAGTCTATATATAATTATATGTATATATAGGCAGGAAGATGGAGAGATATAGAGAAAAAAGTGAGATCTTTGACTTGAAAGATGAAAAGGGAACCGGTTGTCTTATTATTGAATTAAAAAACAAAATCTCAAAGGTGTGTGGTGTACTGGTGGTACTGATGGCGGTGGGGTGGTATGGGGGTTCAACATAGAGGTTGGTTATTATTCTTGCTTCTTCAATTCCCCTTATGGTACGAGTCTAGGTCACATGATATTGGACTTTAGTAGCTTTGATAGTTTTGAATTTTGAATATTTGAAGTTAACTTTTTTTCAAACTACATGATCATAGCTCCTCGCCTGATCGTATTAAGTACACCTTTAGTTACTAGACCATGTGTGGGGGATGGACTCCCGAGTTCTTATGCAGCGATTTGCATCATGTGACATCACGTTACTGATAGAATGGAATGATCGATCTATCATTGAGTTGACAATATCCCTTATATGCTATAAGTCAATCTCATATTTTGGAGATAATATTCTAAACAATATTCCTAATTACATGGCAAATATAGCTACTAAAGATAATACTCTATTACTCCCCAGCAGTCTTAGCCGGAGGAGAACGAAGACTAAGACTAGAGCAAAAATCTTCATACAATACGCGTGGAAAGAAGAGGGGACATGTAGCACCCGAACTTGGCCTCGTTGAAGCTGCTCACGAACAAAGTGAATGTCGAGCTCAATATGTTTTGTCCGCTGGTGCTGAACCGGGTTCCTAGATATGTAGGTTGGCATTCAGACGACCATGAAATTAAGTTTGAACCATAATACACACAATAACTGGATTTGCTTCGACGAGTGTCTTGAGAACCCGCCCAGTCGGCATCCGTGTAAGCGAGAAGAGTCGAGCTCGTATGAGTCCCCAATGTGAGACCAAGATTGATAGTCCCTTTAATATATCTAACGATCTATTTAAGGGCATCCCAATGAGCCGTCAAAGGAGCATGCATGTACATGCAGACCTGTTGCACCGCATAACTAATATCAGGCCTGGTAAAAGACAAGTATTGTAAGGCACCAGCCATGCTACGATAAAGTGTCGGATCGGCAAACGGTGTGCCGGAGCAACTGCTGAGCTTCCCATTTGTGTCAACGGGAGTAGCCGCGGATTTGCAAGAGTCCATACCAGCCTAATGAATAATATCATGCACATACTTTTGTTTTCAAAGAAACATACTGTCACCGGTTTGAGTAAACGAAATACCAAGAAAGTAGCTTAGTGGCCCCAAATCTTTCATTGCGGAAGCTAAAGAAGATATAAGGTGTTGACGAAGACCAGCGGTGGATGTAGTGAGTAGAATATCATCAACATATAGAAGCAGTTATGGGGCGTCTCGGCCGTGATGTAAGATGAAAAGAGAGTTATCACATTGACTTTGCTTGAAACCCAATTTTAGTACATAGTCTGTGATTCTTTGATACCAAGCACGTAGCGCTTGTTTCAACCCATACAACGACTTCTTTAGTAAGCAAACGTGATCCCGATAATCTTTGTCTTGAAATCCCATAGGTTGGTACATGTACATGGTTTCGTTTAATGTACCATGTAAAAACGCGTTTGTAACATCTAGTTGATGGACTGGCCATGAGCGCGATAAAGCTATAGATAAAACCGTACGTATCGTTGCCGGCTTGAAGACCGGGCTAAATGTTTCACCATAGTCAATACCAACCTGTTAAGAATGACCATCACACACTAGTCAAAATTTATACCTTTCGAGAGTGCCATCAGATTTAAACTTGTGCTTAAACAAGCACATGGTACATACAATATTCATTTGGGGTGACGTGAGACAAGTTCCCAAGTCTCATTATTTATAAGGGCATTATATTCATCGTTCATGGCTTTGTGCCATTCCAGTGTGGACAAGTAAAAGGTGGGAGTTTTTGGAATAGGTACAATGGTGTTTGTCGAAAGATTAAATATTTTCTTTGGCCTTAGTATGCCATCCATGCCTCGAGTACGTATGGTACGGGTATTAGCCGGCTGTGTAGGTGGTTGATGTAGCTGAGGTGATGAATTAGAAGTTTGATCAGGCGAAGTCGGGGCAGTGGGCGTGGAATGATGACTTGGTGAGATAGGTTGACTATTGGTGTGTGGTGGGGTAGAGAATGAGGGTGAGTGAGTAGAATATGTGGTTTTGGCTTCAAGTGAGATAGGTGATTCTGAAGAGTTTAAATTTGGAGAATGGCTAAGAGTTTGTATATGGGGTGGAGATTGTATGTGGGCCGTGGGTGGGGAAGAGATAGTAGGCTGTGGTGGTGTTAGGTCTATGGAAGTTGAGGTAGGAAAGGTAGTTTGGACATTGTTCCAAATATGAGGGTGGGGTGGGATGTCAAGGAAGTTATATGTGGGTGTGGGTGAGGGAGAGTTTGCAAAAGGAAAAATGGTCTCATCGAAAACGACATGGCGTGATATCGTTATTCGGTGTGTGATTAGGTCTAAAACACTTATACCCGTGGTGGTGGGTGGGGTAACCAAGGAATACACATGGGTTGGAGCGATGAGCTAGTTTATGTGTAAGTGTGGAGTGGTGAAGAGGATAGCAAAGAGAGTTAAAGACTCGAAGATGGTCATAGGTAGGATGACGTTTGTAGAGAAGTTCAGTGGGTGTTTTAAAATTATGTGTTTTGCTAGGTAATATATTGAGTAAATATGTGGCCATCTCGAGTGCATGTTGCAAAATGTAGGTGGGAGGGAAGCATGAGCGAGTAAGGTTCGTATGATATTGTTAATGGAACTGGTTTTGCGTTCCACTTTTCCATTTTGAAAGGATATGTGGGGGCATGATAAACGAAATATCATACCATTTTGGTTACAAAATTGTTTGAAGGATTCATTTATGTATTCAGTTCGTGTAACATCCGCATTTCCGAGAGTAGTATATAACAGAAAGTTTTATTATTAACTATATCTCGTTAATTTAATTGTGTGTGTTAGTGTTTGGATAATAATGGGATTTGGAATTAGGAGTGGGTTGTGGGGCCCATAGGCCCCTATATAAACCCAACCCCTCCACCCTTTCACCATTTTTCTTTCCCTTCACCACACACACACACTCAAGAACACACACACTTTCTCTCTTCTACCCGGATCCAAACCCGTGCAAAAGGAAGAACGAATCTTGAATGTAAACACCATAAAACAACAAGAAACACCATCAAGATCCTCGGATCTGTCCAGATCTGAACCCGATACCAAAAAGGTGAGTTTTGACAAACTTATAGAACGATAGATCGGGTTGTATAACGTAAGAAAAACGTAAACTTGGTGAGTTATAACCTCATGGGGGTGTTATAGGACAAAAAGGTGATATTCGGAACTTGAAAACACGGGTATACAAAGTTGGTACGACCCAAAACCCAGAAAAAGGGTAAAATTGGGCCCTAAGGAAGAGTCACAGAGGAAAATGTCTTTAAAATGGTAAAAATGAAGAAAAGGAAAAGATTTCGTATCACACAAACATGCGAAGCGAAACTTCCCATGCGAAACGAAACTTCCAATGCGAAGCGAACTTTCATGCGAAGCAAACTTCCATGCGAAGCGAAACATTCATGCGAAGTGAAACTTCCCAATTGAAGCGAAACTTCCCATGCGAAGCGAACTTCCATGCGAAGCGAAACTTCCCATGCGAAGCGAAACATCCATGCGAAGCGAAACTTCCATGCGAAATTCCCATGCGAATTTCCATGAGAAATTTCATGTGATTCAATTTTCTGATGCATTTTCGATAAAGGACTATTAATGAAAATAAAATTTTTCTAAGCTGACCTGGCAGCTCGACCCCAGCCGGGGGCTCTGCCCCTTGGACCCTGCTAGGGGCTGCCGCCCCTAAACCCCGCTACCAGGGGCGCTGCCACCGGACCCCCGTTAGTTGAGGGTTTCATTCACCTAAATTTAAGAAGTAGTTAAGATAGATAATTGATACTTGTGCCTTGTTACACAGTTAGCCGTGCACAGCTAAGGAAGAGCATTACACTTAACTCAGAGAGAAACAGGACCCAGGTAAGTTTCTAGCCCCGTTTGTATGTTATGTTTTCGGGCTGTGCGCATACTCCAAGGTGATTAGTTAATACACTTACCTTAAGTGGTAAGTGTATGCCATATGAATGTTTATAAATAATACTTAATCGATATAGAAAGAGTTGAATGTATGTATGAAGAGATATACGAGAATAGATGTAACTAATATATGTATGATATGTATGATGTGTATGGTTGAATGGTTAAAGGGTTGCATACCCTAATAATATATGCGCAGAGTACAGGGTTGCAGACCCTAAAAATATATGCGAAGAATACAGGGTTGTAGACCCTAAAAATATCTACGAAGAATAAAGGGTTGCAGATCCTAACAATGTCTGCGAAGAATAAAGGGTTGCAGACCCTAAAAATATCTACGAAGGTTATAGGGCGAAAGGCTCTTTAAAACATAGAACGGTTATGTATGTGTAAAAATAACGAAGGTAAGTATGAATGTAAGAACGAATGTAATATATGTCTTTGGATATATACATACATATATATATATATACACACACCTGTGTAAGAATGTGAATGAAATGTATGTTACCTGCTTACCTAGAACTCACTCAGCGGAGCTGACTTTTAGTATGAACGCAGGTAAATAGATTAAAGGAATTGGCTTGAGGATGGCACGTGGCAGGGACTGGAAGACTGGCATCTTGAGCTAGAAGTGTTATGAATTAATATGATATGTATTAAGACAAGTTAACTCTTGCAAGACAAGATTTGATGTTTTGTGATGTAATGCACAAAGTTTTAAGTATTCCGCAAAAGGTTTTAACTAACTCTGATTTTAGAACTATGTTTATGAGTAAATCCAATGCCAAAGTAGGGGTCCAGGAACGGGGCCTTACAGTTCCATTATCACATTGAAAGATTTTTATTTTTCTTTTGAATTGAGTTTCCATTTGTTTTGAAAAGGTAGAGAAGATTTAGAACACTTGAGATTTTCTAGCGAGAGGATATGCCCATAAGAAGTTGGTGAAATCATCCAAAAATAATATATAATAACGTTGTCCCCCAGTGCTTATAATGGGAGACGTCCAAATGCCACTATGAATTATCTCAAAAGTTAAAATAATGCATTTGTTAGAAGGCATAAAAGGTAATTTACACTCTTTCCAAGAACACAAGAATGACAAAGCGTTTTATTCAATTTATTAAAAGAGATAACATTGGAATTCTTTAAAGAAGCTAGTAACGCCGGGCCGGGATGACCAACTTGTTTATGCCAAAGCCGATTGGAGATAGCAGCAAAAGTTGAAGGTGAAGTAAATTGAGTAGACTCCGATGGAAGAAGCGGATAAAGATCACCGCTGCTGTCGCATCAAAGGATAGGGATCCGGGTCTTGAAATCCTTCACAAGAAAACCAAAAGGATCAAATTCTATGGAAACCCAATTATCAATGGTGAACCGACGTACATAAATAAGGTTTTTAATTAGTTTCGAGGCATATAGGACATTGTTTAACTTTAGGGGAGGATATGGTGGTGGTAGGGTTTGATTACCTTGTCCATGAACCGGAATGGTTGTTCCATTTCCGACGATAATATTATTAAAAATGCCATTATTAGAATGAGATTGGAAATTGCCAGGGTTGTTGGTCATATGCGAGGTTGCACCGGTGTCCATGTTCCATTGATCGGGTGGATTAAGTGACATAGTGTATAGGACTTGTTCAATATTAGTTGGAGCATATGCAATATGATATGATTGAGTAGGTCTCGGGGCGAGCAGTCCTGTTCCTGGTTGGTTGGGCCTGGTTGCAGTTAGGTATGGACACGGAGGAGAAGCCCAAGTATGGTTATTTGGCGTTGGTGAACCATGTTGGGCAGCCAACTGGGAGTGAGGTTCACTCCATTGTTGAGAATTATTGTATGACCCAGATGGTGTGTAACCAAAAGTTGGATGACCATGCCCATAATATGAAGGACCAGAACCTCCATTGTACTATTGTTGTTAACCGGATCTGCCTCACCCCCAATTTTGCCGACCCCGACCTCGCGAGCGATCACGATCGCATTCCGCCGTAGTGTCGTACTTGCCATACTCCGATCGGACATAGTCTGGGGGTGGATTGTGGTCGTTTCTTCCCGAAGATGCATGAAGGGCTATGCCGGTAGCATTAGCGGCAACGGCAACACAATGATTTTTCCGTGTTTCCTCCTGAATGACACTAGAGCGAGCCATGTAGAACGACGGAAGGGGTTCGGTTTGCTGAAGTACCATGGTTATCCCTTCGTATTGTTTATTAAGACCTATGATTAGTTTAATTGCGAGGTCTTCATCCGACACCGGAGCACCAACATTTGCTAGTTGATCAGAAAGAAGTTTAAGCTCTTGACAGTATGCATGCATGCTGGAAAAGTTGTCAAGTCTTGTGTTTCCAAGTTTTGTTTTGAGGTGTACAGCTCGTGATGCTTTGTTGTGTGGATAGATTGAATTGGAATGCCTCACAATATGAGGATTACATCTATATATACACAAATACAAAACCACATACAATAAATAAAGGAAAATTGAATAAACACAATGAATAAAGGGAAAATGAGTGGACAAGAATTAAGACACGTTAACATCCCCTGCAAGCGGAACGGTGGCAGTCGACATCCTAGCCGATCTCTAAAAAACTCAAACTGGGATCGGGAGAGGCTCAAGGTAAAAATATCCGCAACCTGAAGCTTGGTAGGAATAAAAGCGGTCCGAAGATAGAGTAACCATAGGTTGAATGGCGAGTGTCGATGCACCTGGCCCAATTGGCATCAGAATATCCAAGAACCGAAGCATTTGAGGGCCGAAAGTTAAACCATACGACAGTGTTCCCTAGACGTAGCGAATAATCCTTTTAACAAATTGAAAATGGGCGGTAGTCGGAGATTTCAAAAACTGACTCACTTGATTGACGGTATAGGAGATGTTGGGTCGAGTAAGGGTCAAGTATTGCAATGCCCTGACAAGCGAGCGGTACATATTTGGCTCCGAATGTGGGATACCCTCTGTAGTAAGCGATTCATTGGTTGCCAAGGGGGTGGAAAACGGTTTACTATCAAGCATCTCCACACGCGGTAGTATGTCAATAGCATATTTTGATTGGCAAAGGAAGATGCCATTAGAGACGTGAGATGCCTCAAGACCCAAAAATATCCAAGCCTGCCAAGATCTTTTATAGCAAACTGTTTATGTAAAGTAGCAATAAAACGAGTTGTAGCATCTGAATCATTACCGGTTAAGATAAGATCGTCTATGTAACACCCCGGCTTTATGCGAAATACGCCCGGGTGTAATGTACAGATCACTCATAAGCTCGTAACACTTTTAAAGTGATAATAATTATATTAAATTCACTTCATATCATCAAAAGTACACACATTGTTCATAAATTAAAGAAAACGATTGATGGTTAGGTAAAAGTTAGTTTATTTTACATATTAATTAGTTAGTTTTAGTTAAATAACCGAATGAACATTGGTACTTCAAGTATGTTTATGTGTTTTTAGGAACTTGGAAGCTATGGAGCTTAATGAGGATATTTACGGGCTTGGAATGAAGATCGAGAAGTGAGAGATTGGAAGTGCACGCATCACGAGGCAGTCAAGAAAAGAAAATAATTAAATCTGAAAAATTGCATTTTCGCAATACGCGAAGATGCAGAGGGACAACTTCGCGATACGCGAAATTGAAAGATTCCGCCCCTCGACTATTTTTTCCTTCGCGATACGCGAAGGAGCTTGCCTGTCATCTTCGCGATACGCGAAGATGCTCAAACTCGGCAAAAATTAGGGTTTGCCTTATATAAATCCCTTAACCTCCCCATTTGGATTTTTACAACTTCCAGAGGCAAAAGAGGCTGTGTTGGGCGACTTTCTACCATTCCAAGGCTTCCGGTTAATCTTGGGTTTTCATGTTCATCAAGATAAGTGATATAATCGATATATCAATGCTTGGCTAAGTTTTCATGTTCATTCTAGGGTAGGTTTTGTGTATTTTAACTTCTGACCAGATTCATATGCTTAATGTTTATGAGCTTGATTGAGTTATTGCTTTGGTCTTGCTTAATTTTTGATTGATTGTTTAAACAATTTGTGTTTGGGATTATTAATTAATACATTATTTGTTTGGTTGTGTTCATCAACATTTAGGGTTTAAGCTCTTGTGTCATTGACTAGTTATCATCAAATATTGTCTCTTAACTGGTTTTAACAAATATAAGTTGGTAATTAGGTAAACCGAGTTCAATTGAGTCATCAATTCGGTTAGGGTATCGTTTGACACTACAATCCAACTACTAGGTTTAGTAATTATTGCGTAATCAAGATAATTGAATCTGGGATTAAGTTGAATGTCACATTACCGAACTTAGAATGAATACTTTTCATCAATATTATTTACAAATCGTTTTTAAGTATTTGTTAGTTTTAATTAATCTTTTTCTAAAAACTGCTTGACATCATCTGCCCGCATTAGTTTTATAATTAATTTAGTAATATTAAATTAGCACTTTCCTTGAGTCCCTGTGGAAACGACCTTACTTACCCGTACTACTTATAGGTATTTAAGTCTTTAATTAATTGATTTTGAGTAGACCGCGACAGCCTACGTCAAAATGGCACCGTTGCTGGGGATACACATATTAATTAGTTAGTTTTAGTTAAATAATCGAATAAACATTGGTACTTCATGTATGTTTATGTGTTTTCAGGAACTTTGAAGCTATGGAGCTTAATGAGGATATTTACGGGCTTGGAATGAAGATCGAGAAGTGAGAGATTGGAAGTGCACGCATCACGAGGCAGTCAAGAAAAGAAAATAATTAAATCTGAAAAATTGCATCTTCGTGATACGCGAACATCCAGGGGACAACTTCGCGATACGCGAAGTTGCAAGATTCTGCCCCCCCCCCCCCGACTATTTTGTCCTTCGCGATACGCGAAGGAGCTTGCTGTCATCTTCGCGATACGCGAAGATGCTCAAAGTCGGAAAAAATTAGGGTTTACCTTATATATACCCTTTAACCTCCCCATTCAGATTTTTACAACTTCCAGAGGCAAAAGAGGCTGTGTTGGGTGACTTTCTACCATTCCAAGGCTTCTGGTTCATCCCGGGTTTGCATGTTCATAAAGATAAGTGATATAATCGATATGTCAATGCTTGGCTACCTTTTCGTGTTCATTCTAGGGTAGGTTTTGTGTATTTTAACTTCTGACCAGATTCATATGCTTAATGTTTATGAGCTTGATTGAGTTATTGCTTTGGTCTTGCTCAATTTTTGATTGATTATTTAAACAATTTGTGTTTGGGATTATTAATTAATACATTATTTGTTTGGTTGTGTTCATCAACATTTAGGGTTTAAGCTCTTGTGTCATTGACTAGTTATCATCAAATATTGTCTCTTAATTGGTTTTAACAAACATAAGTTGGTAATTAGGTAAATCGAGTTCAATTGTGTCATTAATTCAGTTAGGGTATCATTTGACATCACAATCCAACTACTAGGTTTAGTAATTACTTCGTAATCAAGATAATTGAATCTGGGATTATGTTGAATGTCATATTAACTGAACCTATAATGAATACTTTTCATTAATATTATTTACAAATCGTTTTTTAGTAATTGTTAGTTATAATTAATCTTTTTCTAAAAACTGCTTGACATCGTCTGTCCCTCTTAGTTTTATAATTAATTTAGTAATATTAAATTAGCACTTTCCTTGAATCCCTGTGGAGACGACCTTACTTACCCGTACTAGTTATAGGTATTTAAGTCTTTAATTAATTGATTTTGAGTAGACCGCGACAGCCTACATCAAAATGGCGCCGTTGCCCGGGACTCAACGTGCTTATTACTAGTTTAGTTTAGTTAAAGTAGCATAATTTAGTTTAATTTAGTTTAATTTCTTTTCTTCGTTGATTTTACGCGGGGTGTGCTTGTTTGGTGTGTGCAGTTAATATTTTAGGTTGATGCATACGTGATTTGCTCGAGACAAAGAGGTGTTTCAGTTTGATCCTGAGATTGAGAAAGCCGCGAGAAGAAACCGAGCAAAACAGAAAAGGGGTGAAACTTCGCGACTGAAAGAAGAAGACATGAATCATCAGGAAGAAAACCCATACCCAATGCCACCGGCATTTCAACCCGACAATATTAACCCACCACCACACCAAGAACAACCCATTCCACAAAACATTCCAAAAAACCCTCCATTCCATGACTCACCACCATTAAACCCACCAAACTCACCACTACATCAACATGTTAACCAGAACCAAAATCGAAGATCTTAGAGATAGTACAACATGAGAGATGATCGCTCTATACGGTCTGAACCGCCAAATAATCGTGTAAATTTTGAATTTGAAAGGGTGGCTAATCGGCGGAGATTATTCGATGAGTTTGAGGATGAGGAAGAGATAGAGGGTGCTCAAGGGGGTCCGTATTATGGACGACAACAACAACCCCCTCGAAACCGAACACCCGAACTCGTTCAACCACCGAGAAACCGTCGAGCCCAAAGAAGACAAGATATTCCCGAGCCGTAATTTCCCGAGTACGAGTTTGATGATCGGGTCCCGAGGGCATTCGTTCCACCGCCCCGTTTGGGGGGGTTCAAATCCATTTCATTCCATAAGTGGCCACGAACCCACTTCCAATTGTGATCCCGGTTAGAGAAGGAAGAACCTTTTCAGTAAGACAAAGTAACCTGACCGGGATACCTACCTTTCATGGGAAAGCATCTGAAGAGCCATACCTACACTTGAGCGAGTTTAATGCGATATGTGCCACCATCTCGAGTCAAGGGTTCACTGCTGATGAAGTCAAGCTAGTTGTTTTTCAGTTCAGCCTTAAAGATCTAGCGAAGCAGTGGTTCTTATCTTTACCATCAGCAAGTATCTACATGTGGCAAGATCTGGCTCAGCAGTTTTTGGATGAATACTACACCCCACAAAGAACATCCGAGGCCCGAACCTCTATCAGAAATTTTTAGCAAGGATCGGGTGAGACTTTTCATGAAGCGTTTACGAGATCCAAGAGGTTGTTGAGAACTTGTTCGCATCACGGGATTGCGTTGTGGGAGTTGATTAAGGCGTTTCATGACGGGTTATCGAGTGACGATGCGCGTGATCTTCAGTCAACCACAAATGGGTTGTTTTTGACAAATTATGAGAATGAAGATTGGCAGCACTTAGAGCGACATGCAATGAATTCAAAACGACAAGCTCAGTCAAACCGCATGATTAAAAGGGCGGTTGTGAAAGCCGTAGATAGTGGTGAGTCGGATGATCGTATGGCCAGGTTGGAGAGAAAGTTGGATCAATTGATGGGTTTGGGAGTGAAAGAGAAAGGCAAGTCAGGAAAGGCGTATCCAGTTTGTGAGGGTTGTGGAGGAATAGGCCATGTAGTGGCTACTTGTGGGGTTGTGTTGGAAGACGAAGAAGAAGAGGAAGAAGAGGAGGTGAACTTTGTTCAGGGTGAGAAGAGGTACAACAATAATATGAATTCAACCACCTATCACCCGGGCCTCCAAAACCACCCCAATTTCAGCTATGGAAACCTAAACACGCAGCAAAACCCGAATTTTCAAGTGAATTCCCAAAAAGTAGGTTATCAGTCAAATCAACGTCAATATGGGAACGCGAGGGGTAGCGGTCAAAGCGGGTATAATCAAACAACATCGGGGGTTACAACAAGAGTTATCATAATAGCTATCAGTAGGGTCAGCAAAATCAAGGGGCAGCACAAGGTCAAGGAAGTTCTTCGGGTAACAAGGAGGAGTCGATTAAGGACGTGATGGATTTTCAGAAGCAGATGAAGACAGACCAGGAAGTTCAAAATAAAAGCATGAATAAGAGATTAGAGCTCCAAGAGAAGGCTAACGCTGCAAGAGATAAACATGTGAGCCAGCTAGCAGAAGAAGTGGCTAGTTTAAAGAGAAATCCATCTAAGCTACCAAGTGACACATTGAAGAATCCAAGTCATCAGAGTAGCAGCTCTTCGAATGGTAAGAATGCCCATGTCAGCCAGGAAGTACCCTTAGGAATGGTAAGATATATAATAATGGGGTAACTCCACCACCTTTTGTTGAAGGTGTGGTGGAAGACTTGGGGGAAGATGGGAAGTGAGACGATGAGGTAGAAATTGAACCGAAAACTAAATCAAGTCAAACAAATAAAAATAAAATTGAAACTAAAACTAAGACGGGAACACCAACCACCAAGGAGACGGGTTCAACGAGTAAAACCGTTCCGTTCCCTCGGGCATTGGTGAACCCCGAGACCTCATCGACACTTAGAAAGAGGGGCCCACAGTAGGAGGAATTGTGGGAAATATTTAAACAAGTAAAAATTAATTTACCCCTCATAGATGCAATTAAATAAGTCCCTGCATATGCTAAATATTTGAAAGATTTATGTACTAAACAACAACTCACAAGTTGCCCAAACAAGTTGACTTAATTGCAAATGTGAGTTCGGTTTTGACGGGTATCCTCCCACCCAAGCTACAAGATCAGGGAACGCCAATTATACCCATTCAAGTGGGCGATTTTAAAATGACTAGAGCGTTGTTAGATCTTGGGGCTGTAGTGGGTATTCTCCTGGGAAGCTTGTATGACCAGTACGACTTTGGTCCACTTAGAAAAGCCGACACCACCGTGGTGTTGGTCGATTTGACACTCAAGCTTCCTAGGGGAATCGTGACCGATGTGATTGTGATGATAGAATATTTCTATTACCCAGTTGACTTCCTGGTTCTCGACCACGTGACAGTTGACCCAAAACGGCAACCGAACATGATTCTCGGTCGGCCCTTTTTGGCCACCGCGAATGCTTTGATTAATTGTTGAACCGGGGTAGTGGACATGGCATTTGGTAATAAGAATCTTAGGCTTAATGTGTTTTCAAACGTGTTTAACCCTCTGGTGAGTGACGAATGCTTCGCGGCTGAAGTCATTGACGGGTTGAACCCTCACGAAAGTGAGGATGACGCCACAGAGGAGTGTGCTATTTGTTGCAGGAAAACAGTTAAGCATGTCTTACAGTTGCAAGAAGAAGAGAAAGAAGTGGAGCTGTATGCTGCAAGTATTGGGAAACCACCATGGTCTTAGCAAGTAGAGCGGTTGCCCGATACGATCGAGTCAAAGTTGAAACCTCCATTGAAGAGTTCGCCGGCTGTTGAATTGAAGGAGCTCCCGAAACACCTAAAATACGTGTTTTTGGGGGAAGGAGAGACTTTACCGGCCATCATCGCTGTAAATTTGGAAGACGAAGAAGAGAAGACATTGGTGGAAGAAGGTTGAATCCATTGTCATGCATAAGATCATCACGGATCCCGAGGCAAAACCCACTCATGATGCACAAAGAAGGTTGAATCCAAACATGCGGGAGGTAGTGAAGAAGGAGGTTTTGAAGTGGTTGGACGCGAGCATCATTTTTCCGATCTCAGACAGCACGTGGGTAAGTCCAACTCAAACAGTTCCGAAGAAGGCGGGTATTCAGATAACCCGTAACGAGAAAGGTGAGGAAATCGCCACCCGACCGGTAACCGGGTGGCGGATTTGTGTTGATTACAGTAAATTGAATGCGGCAACATCTAAGGACCGTTTTCCCTTGCCGTTCATTGACCAGATCATCGAGAAACTCGCAGGTCAAAAGTTTTGTTGTTTTCTAGATGGCTATTCGGGGTACAATCAGATTGCCTTATGGTTTGTGTAATGTCGCGACCACCTTTCAAAGGTGCATCTTTTCAGATATGGTCGGGGATTCACTTGAAATTTTTATAGATGATTTTTCTATTTTAGGTTCATCTTTTGATAAATGCTTAAATGAATTAACTAAAGTTTTAAAAAGATGTGTGGAAACGAATTTGGTCTTAAGTTGGGAGAAGAGCCACTTTATGTCATCTCAAGTAGTGAGATTAAGGTTGACCGGGCGAAAATACAAGTCATATCTAATTTACCATCGCCTACTAATATAAAAGGGATAAGGGAATTTTTGGGTCATGCTGGTTTTTACCGACGGTTCATCAAGAATTTTAGTGTCATATCTAAACCGTTGTGTAATTTGTTATTAAAAGATGTACCATTTGTTTTTAACGAAGAGTGTCTTAATGCATTTAATGTACTAAAAAACAAATTGGTTGAAGCCCCGATCTTGTTGTCACCCGATTGGCCACTCCTATTTGAGATTATGTGTGACGCTAGTGACTATGTGGTAGGGGTCGTGTTGGGTCAACGAGTGGATAAAAAGCCCGTTGCCATATACTACGCAAGCAAAACCCTTTCCGATGCTCAAATTAATTACACCACTACAGAAAAGGAGTTGCTCGCGGTAGTATATGCACTTGATAAGTTTCGATCTTACATTTGGGGGAGCAAGGTTATTGTTTTTTCAGATCACATCGCAGTTAAGTATTTGATGGAGAAGAAGGACGCGAAGCTGCGCTTGATCAGGTGGATTTTCCTGATCCAAGAGTTTGATGTGGAGATCCGCGACAAGAAAGGAAGCGAAAACGTGGTGGCGGATCATTTATCGAGACTTGGGGACAAGAAGAAGAGGAGAAAAACGAGAGGGCCATCAATGAGTCTTTCCCGGATGAGCAATTGTTTTCTGTTTCAACTTTGCCATGGTATGCTGACATTAATAATTTTCATGTTGCAGATACAATTCCAGATTTTTGGCCAAAGAAGAAGAAGCAGCACTTCTTCTCGCAGGTGAAGCACTATACATGGGAAGATCCGGATTTGTTCAGAGTTGGAGCGGATCAAGTGATGAGGCGGTGCATACCGGAGGAAGAGATGCGGAGTGTTTTGTATCATTCCCATTCATCACCTTGTGGAGGCCATTTCAGCGGCCAGAAGACAGGACATCGAGTGCTTGCATGCGGATTCTATTAGCCTACCATATTCAAGGATGCCGCAACGTTTGTCAAGAATTGTGTTAGATGTCAACAGATGCGTGGTATTTCAAAGAGGGACGAGATGCCCATGCAACCAATCCTCGTTGTCGGTATCTTTGATGTTTGGAGGATTGATTTTATGGGCCCGTTCCCTAATTCTTTCGGTAATCTTTATATCTTGGTGGCGGTCGATTTTGTGTCTAAATGGGTAGAAGCAATCGCCACCAAGACGAATGACCATACTGTTGTTTGTAAGTTTGTCCAGTCTAATATTTTTTCATGTTTTGGTGTTCCCTGCGTTATCATTAGTGATGGGGGTTCACATTTCAAAAACTTTAATTTTGGCAAACTACTTAAACGGTATGTCGTAAACCACCGTATTGCCACTCTATATCACTCTCAAACGAGTGAGCAAGTGGAGGTTTCTAATAGGCAAATCAAAGAGATTTTATAAAAAACGGTAAGGCCCGATCGAAAGGATTGATCAAATAAATTAAATGATGCTTTATGGGCTTACCGGACCGCTTATAAAACGCCTATTGAAACTACCCCTTATCGGTTGGTTTACAGAAAAGGTTGTCATTTACCTGTCGAGCTAGCCCATGTGCTATGGGCGGTTAAGAATATTAATCTAGACTATGAATGTGCAGGTAAACAAATAAAGTTGAACATATGCGAGTTGGAAGAGTTGAGATATGAAGCTTATGAATGTGCATCCGCATATAAAGACAAGATGAAGAGAGTTCACGATGCTAAGCTAAGAAGAAGGACGTTTGAGAAGGGCCAACGAGTGTGGTTGTACAACTCAAGATTGAAACTTTTCCCGGGTAAATTGAAGAGCAAGTGGACAGGACCTTATCAAGTCAAGAGGGTTGGAAAATTCGGTGAAGTTGAGATCGAAGATTTTGATGATCATCTAAGGCAAGTGGTGAATGGTCATCGGTTGAAGCCCTATTTGAAGGATGCGGATTTGAATAAAGAGATACATGAGTCGGAGGTTTGCTTTTTGGCGGACGAACCGACTTATTCAGTTGATTGAGGAACCAAGGAATGTCGAGCTGTAGACATTTAATTCAGCGCTAACCGAGAGGCAACCCGGCATTTGTAAGTTCTAAATTTTGTATATTGAGTCTAGTTAGCTAATAGTTGTCCTCAAATCGTGCAGTGTAGAGCAAGGATCGAGTGTGGGGAAGCGACACGATGATTAGCGTTGGAGAGGAATTGGTAAGCACATGCGCCGCTAGAGGGAGCCCCATGTACGTAGGTGATTGGTATGTGGCAATCGAAGCGAGTGGCGGAGGAAATCAGCTCTAATAACACTTAAAAGATTAATATTTTAAGCTGGAACTGTTAAAAATTTATTGCTTAAAAATCGCATCTTCGCGTATTGCGAAGATGCTCAGAAGTCAAACGGTCAGTCAAAGTCAAAGTCAATGCTCAACGGTCAAAGTGCATCTTCGCGATACGCGAAGATGCACGGATCTGACGAAAGTTTTTTATAAAAACCCGATTTCCCATCACTTTCACCATATTTTTCTTATCTTTAACCCTATCCACACATCATAATTCCGGCCGCCACCACCCCTGTCACCACCATCGCCGGCCGCCACCATCGTTACCATCACTTTCATTGTTTAATTTAATCATCGTTGACGAATCCGATTGAAAGGTATGTGTTTAATTTTGTTTGCAATGGGTTTGTTTCTAGTTTGAATGGTGTATCTCAGTTTGTTTGGGGTTGATGGTTGGCATGTTATTGGGTGTATTTGTGGTCGGGATTGATGGGGTAATTGATGTCGGATTTTCCGGGATGAGTTTATTGGATTATTGAAGTTTTGGCCGGATTTAGAAATTCATGTTGAGGTTTTTGAAGAATGGTAGTGTTTTCGAAAGATTTTTGCTCGCCGGAATAATTTTCCGGCGAGTTTTCAAGTCGAAGTTTCAAAAAGTTTGTGATTTTGGGTCGGTAATTTGATAGATTTCGGTGATGTTGTGTGTTTTCGGATGATGGGAATGTGCCGGAAAAAGGGTCGTAAAGAGTTTTTGAAAGTAACTAGTATGTGTCGGTTTGTGAAAAAAATGAGTTTGATAAAGTGTTTTGTGTCGGGTACGATTTTTGGACAAAGAGTGGGGTATGCTTACACATTTGTTTTGCACGTGCGGCTTGAGGACTTTTGTTTTTAGTATTTTGATTGAATTTTAAGAAAAAAATTTTAATTCAAAAATAACTTTTATTATGATTTAGATTATTGGGGGCAACCACGACCGAAACTGCTATACGGTTGTCACCCATCATTGTTTTGACATGGACTTACTTGGTATATTTATTTGTAGACGTCGAGAAAAAGATCGAAACAACAGCAAACGTTTGATTTTACTTCTCAGCAGTATACGCGCGTGCCGATCAGATATGCAGTTAACAAGATTGAGGTTTTCGGGGCCGCAGTTGAGGAAATCAGCGGGGGAGATGAGGAGGACCACATCATATTACGACTCCTCCCCGATACTCCAGAATATGAGATGTTTAGGCAGATTCATGACATGGAGATATTCCGACATTGTACGTTTGATTGGGAGGAATTGGAATCTATTGGGCAGGTTCCGGGACTTAATAGTTTGTTACCGGGACGCTGGGCAGATATTCTGAGGTTTGAGCAGAAGCAGTATGTGGAGCTGATTTACGAGTTTTACACCACTTTTAGACATAATCCGAAAGATTTTGATGAGCCATACGCGGTCAGTTTTGCGTTGGGGAGAGACTTACTTCAGTTCACGGTGCCCCGATTTGCTGTGATTGCAGGTTTGTATAGGTAACATGAGGTAGATGGTCCCGAGTTTCGGGAAAGTATTCGGGGTTTACTACGGGGTCGACTGCTTCTCGACCTCAATGGATTTCGACTACCGATTTGGCTAGATTTTGGAGGACTATTGGAGATGGCGAGCATACGAGTGTAAGGATAAATGTAATAATATTGATTTGATATTCTGGGATCCACTCCACAGGTATTTACATAAGGTGATCGCTTCTAAATTCGTGGGCCGAAAGTCGGGTAAGGATAAATGTAATAATATTTATTTGATGTGTTTAATGGCCACGGTTGGGGGTATGAATGTGAATCGGGCTACATTGTTGTTAAGTTCGTTTGCAAGGGGAGGTCGTAAAGCAAGTGCGGCCTCGACTCAGTTGGCATTGGGACCCATGATTACTCGGATTGCGCAGTCGTTGGGTGTGTTTGGACGTTATCAGATAGATTATTATGAGGATGGACCGGATACCTCTGTTGTGACGATTATTGATGCTCAGAAAGCGGGCATAATGACTTATGGAGATCCATCGCGGATGGCGGATGTGAGAGCAGAGGGTAGTTTGAGGGGGCATCGTGTGGAGAGGCCACCTTC
Organism: Bidens hawaiensis; assembly: GCF_021521415.1. Lineage (NCBI taxonomy): Eukaryota > Viridiplantae > Streptophyta > Magnoliopsida > Asterales > Asteraceae > Bidens > Bidens hawaiensis. Next base: position 385,943 of record NW_027492573.1, on the reverse strand, counting down.
CCGACCACGGCAGAGACGAGATGTCAGTCCACCACCGGCCCAGCACCCGCAGCCCATGACATTAGACTATATGTTTCAGCAGCAGCTGCAAATGCGGGATGAATTGCACGGGTATCGTGATGAATTTCGCGATTATAGAGATGAGTCGCGAGGCTATTTTAGAACCATGTTTGATCATTGGAATATTCCACTACCGGGTACTTTACAGCCGCCGCCTGCTACTAGTGGTTTTGATATGGGTGGAACTGGGCATATATATGGAGGAGAATCTGGTGGTTATGAATATGCTGGGGCTGGTAGTTATGGTGGAGATGCTGGTTATAGTGGTTATGGTCAGTATGGCACGAGTGGATTTTACGATCCAGGTGTAGGAGGATCAGGAGCAGATAGAGCTGGTGATGATGATGACAAGGAGAATTCTGATGAGTAGTAGCTGTTGAAGGATGCAGTTGTCCCGATCAATGTTTTGGGTCTTATTTTCTGGTTTATTTCATTATGTTTTTATTATCCTATGGGTTGTACTAAGACAATTATTATTTTGCTTATGGGTATTGTGGGTGGTTTGGTTGGGACACTTGATGGGATTTATTCTTTTGGGTGGTTGCTTGTGTATATTTTTGTTGTAGTTGAACTTTGTGGGTGTAATTCACTATACGAGATCATACTCGTCCACCCGGGCTACCGGGGGGTTTAAAGGACTTGTTGCATACGCTAAATGCAATCGTAATTCCTACGAAAGTGAGTTAGGTCTTTTAACATTTTTACTCATTTAACAAATTTGGTTATGAAATTAATTAATCTTTGTTGGTATTTTAAAATGAATGGTTTTGCAAACGGTTTAAAAGACCTATATATTTAACACTTGTGAGAAGCTTGCTTCTACATGTTTGTGAGTTTGTAGATTTTCTTTTGAGAGTTGAGGAGATAAGGTTTACCGAGAGATCACCGAGGGCACGAGAGTTGCACATGAGAAGTTTTCTTATTTATCAGGTGATTTCGTTTTCATAATTTTCTTTGTTTTATTAGTTTTTGTGTTAAAAGTATAATTGTATATTTAATAACCACCATCACATTAGGCCCGGTTTGAAAATTGTCAAAAGTGAATTTTAACCCCGTCCCTATTTTATATCTTAAATTTTAAACATTGAGAACAATGTTTGCCTCAAGTGTGGGGATGGGGGAGAAATTATTAAGATTTTTTTGCAAAATAATGGAAAATGATAGAAAAATCGGGGGTTATTTTTTAAAATTATTGTATAATATGAGATAATAAAAAACGGGAATGCACTTAATTTAGGATGTGTCGGTAGGCTCAGCCTTGAGAATGAAAGGATGTTTGGTTATAGACTTAATTGAACTTTAAAATGATTGATTTTTAGTGGGAAACGCCTTCACGGTTTTGTTTGTTTAGCTAAGCCTATGTAAGGATTGGAATGAAAGATTAGGTCATACTCAAGCCTTTCTATTAGATTTGATCACCAAAAATATGTTTTAATATGAATAGTGTATAGTACAATGGTTAGATAGGCTTAACATTAGAGCATGCTAAATGGCTTGTGATATAAACATAAATGAAAAAACTGCTAATTAAGTGGCTAACACTTCATAGGCGTATGGTTTTATGGCCTTAAATCCTGTATTGATGGGATGCCCCAGGGAACGGTGACCATGGGTCGGTATGCGGTTTATCATCTGGTATGCGTAAATCCTAAGTGGATTTATGTATATTAAAAGAGCTCAAAGAGCAAACCCGCAGTTTACTTGCCATTTCATAAGTCATTAAACATGATCACAAAAAGTACAAATTCACTAATGACTTGATCATCCACGCTGTTAGTCATATGGGGTCCCCGTGCTCGCGTCTCATTACCATTAAGAAACGGACCACACGGGACACGTCATATGTAAGCCCTACAGATGAATTTGTGCCTACTCACGTATGGTGATGGACTTCGAGTATTGCTTGATAACGGGGGTATGTCATGTAGTAGGGGCTATTTACTAGTTGGTTACCTAATTGTACCTTAATCGTATCTAATGGCCATTCTGGTAGACTTTAATACTTAAGTTTGGGTTTTGGTTCGATAAAAATATCCAAGATTGTCTTAGCTATTACATATGGGCTTAAAAGTTGTACACATGTGCAAAATTTTGATCGTCTAATTTTAAGGTTTAAGTCAAGTTGGGGTGGTCTGGTTCGGTAAAACTATAATGAAGCATGGTAAGGCGGCTTCAGGGCTTTGAAGTATGGGTTCCATTTTAATCGTATGAACTAATAAAACTTGTCACACTTTATTTTTCACGGTAAGTATTAAGGCATGGGTTTAAGTGGACAACAATATCGGCAATCGCGGTTTTTTTGTTCTTTGTGCTTAATTAAAATAATCTATGAAGTATTTTGAGAATGATCTCTGATTCTGATTCCATTGCAAAATCTTTTTCGGGACAAAAAGGATTAGTGTGGGGATGTGATGGTTGGGTAAAAGTTAGTTTATTTTACATATTAGTTAGTTAGTTTTAGTTAAATAATCGAATGAACATTGGTACTTCAAGTATGTTTATATGTTTTCAGGAACTTGGAAGCTATGGAGCTTAATGAGGATATTTACGGGCTTCGAAGGAAGATCGAGAAGTGAGATATTAGAAGTGCACGCATCACGAGGCAGTCATGAAAAGAAAATAATTAAATATGAAAAATTGCATCTTCACGATACGCAAAGATGTAGGGGGACAACTTCGCGATGCGCGAAGTTGCAAGATTCTGCCCCCCCCCCCCCAACTATTTTGTCCTTCGCGATACGCAAAGGAGCTTGCCTGTCATCTTCGCGATTCACGAAGATACTCAAAGTCGGCAAAAATTAGGGTTTGCCTTATATAAACCCCATAACCTCCCCATTCGGATTTTTACAACTTCCAGAGGCAAAAGAGGTTGTGTTGGGCAACTTTCTACCCTTCCAAGGCTTCCGGTTCATCTTGGGTTTGCATGTTCATCAAGATAAGTGATATAATCGATATGTCAATGCTTGGCTAAGTTTCATTTTCATTCTAGGTAGGTTTTGTGTATTTTAACTTTTGACCAGATTCATATGCTTAATGTTTATGATCTTGATTGAGTTATTGCTTTGGTCTTGCTTAATTTTTGATTGATTATTTAAACAATTTGTGTTTGGGATTATTAATTAATACATTATTTGTTTGGTTGTGTTCATCAACATTTAGGGTTTAAGCTCTTGTGTCATTGACTAGTTATCATCAAATATTGTCTCTTAATTGGTTTTAACAAACATAAGTTGGTAATTAGGTAAACCGAGTTCAATTGTGTCATCATTTCGGTTAGGGTATCGTTAGAGTTATGAAGAACTCACCATGAAATTGTAGATAAAAATGAAATAAAAGCCGTAAGCATGATAACGACACCGAGGCAACCGAAAGTGCGTTAATGAATCCAAAACAATCGAACTTCCCGAACTATAATTAAAACATAACAAAATCTAACTATCGGGATTTGAAAAGGTTATATATATATATATATATATATATATATATATATATATATTTGGTGAACGAGATGTTACAGTATTTTAATATATTTGATTAGCATTATATTTAACTTTAACGAAAATTTGTAACGAACTATAGGATTTTAATATTATAACTTTAAAAATCCAATATTAATATGGGAAAAATTGAGGCATGGATTTTATTGGAATGTTATCTTAAAAAGCAACAATTTAACGTCTTATAAAGTTAATGAAGAAATTTTACCGAATTAAAGTTTACCGAAATAAAAGCTCACGAATTATAAACTAACTTTAACAGTTTAAATTATTTTAATATTATTTAATTAATAATAAATAATTTGTTATTAATGAGAGAATCTTTATATTTTATACTTATAGAATACGAATTTTATCGGTCTAATAATTATTCCGAGTATGATTACATTATAGAGTTTAACGAAACAAAAAGAAGATATTATATTTAACGTTTTAACGAAACTTTAGCGGATATGAAAAGTTGGGTTTTTTTTGGATGAGCTTTGATAAAATTTAACTTGTAATAATTTTTATGTGACAAAAATGATTTTTATTTGATTAATAATGATTTTTGTAGATTTTAAAAGATGTACAAAAATGTATATGGTTTATAAATAATTAATATAAGTGATTTAAAAAAATAAAACACTGTTATGCACTAACCCGGGTTTGAACCCAGGACCGGAGCATATGACCCTTGTATCTTAACCAGCTGAACCAATAACTTGTTTGTTAGAAAATAAAAACAGATTTATTTATATAATATCTCCCTATCATCTTCTTCATAATATATCCCAGCTTCAATAAATTCAATCCTTTCCATGTTCGTAGATATTGGTTTAGGGGTTTTGTTCTACGGCTCAAAAGAATTCAAAAACATATAAAAATACCTGTTAATGTTCTTGCTTGACGGAGAACCATGGTGGCCGGAAAAATGATTCTTGATGGATTAGTTTATTGATGTAGAGAGTTTGTTAGTGTATTTAGATGGTTGTAGCAAGTTTAGTCATAGGTTAGGATTGTATTTATACTGTGAATTGAAACAAATACTCGTTAATTACCATTAATTGAATTTAGCCAATTTTCTGGGGGTTCATGCGTTGGTCACGGATCCGGTTAGATGATTCTTGGTCGTTACGGCCTAGATTGGCTAACCATTTGCGTAATATATTGAAGTTTAAGGCCGTAAGAGAATTAGATTGGTCAAAATCATGATTTACAGGATTTTTAAAATTGGCCGGAGCCGTTTCCGGCTTGCCGGAAATCGGGCCGGAAAAACGCACGGCAGGGGGTGGGCTGGGCTGATTTTGATGATACTTTAAGTAATTTACAAGTTAAGTCCCTCATGTTTCAAGCTTGATTAAAATCAGAAAGTTAAGTTACATTTATAATTTAAACCTAAACTTTGGTATTATTTTAGAATTAGAAAAAGGTAACTTATGAATTGAATTCCGAACTCTAAAATTTAATATACTTGGTTAATGTTCGTATTATACCCGAATAGTTTGCAAGTCAATTAAAGATTTAAAAACTTTAAATCCCAATGTTTGATTTTTGAGCAAAATGAAAGAAAGAAATGAACGAACATAATCCCTCGTGAATATTATATTAATAATAAACTTTGAAAAATATACATTGAAACGAAACCTAAGATATAAAACTATATATATATATATATATATATGTATATATATATATATCTATACTATATTAAAATACATATAGGAAGGGCAAAAGAGTCATTTCAATAAAACTCTTAAAATTAAGAGTTTTACATGTTATATAGCATAGAGTACAATACCTAAAGCATACAATTCAAAACACTCTCTAACCTCCTCAATATGTATCTACGTATCAAAGGAGTATTCAAAATTTAAAATCCAAACCAAAATCTAGATCTCTCAAGAAACCCTAACCCTAGAACCGTCGTTTGAATTCGAGCGTTAATTATCCTCGCTTGAATCTGAGCCCTAAAATGTGTGTGAGATAGCATGTATCCTTCTCAATGTCCCTCATGCGTTTATCTATAACACTGGTAGCATAAACGAACGCCATAAAAGAAAGATTTTAGCTTTTGCTACATAGCTTGTGCAATCCTAAGGAAGATGGTATTATGATTTTGTTTAAGCTTTTGCCCGGTGTAATCTTTTTGGTAAGTATGTAATTTCTGATTTGATAGCTATTTGTTGATTATTTGTTCTGATTTAGGCATATTATTGTTCATTGTTGAGCTGTTGGTAAAGGGTTCTGATTTTGTCCAAGACTTTGCCGAGTGAGAGAATTTTTTAATTTAAGATAACAACGAACAATTTAGGTAAAACCATAACAAAATCCTAATTTCTCTATAGACAAAAGGCAAATTCATGAGAAGAGAACCACAATTTTATGATATAACAGTTAACTTGTAACGAGGGGTTATTAATAACTGAGTTTAAATAACAAGTTTGTAATTTTTCTATAGATAGCCGGTTGTAATGCTCTAACAACTCTTGTTCTAATGGTGGTGGAATATGCATTGTCTTCCAAATAACATGATATATTTTTATAGGATAAAGTTGCTAACCTTATAAGAGTTAGTGGTGATAAAAAACTGTTGGATGGTGATTTATACTTCAAGCAATTACTTTTCTTATAACTGATTTGGCTGTTCTTTTAAACCATATGATACTCGATCGATTAATCACAGCCATCTTAGGATTGTGTAGCAAAGATGTAGACAATATTGGAAATGAAGATTCAAGGAAGGGTAATTACCTAATTAATAGTTATTACTTTTGTATTGTTAAATTACGCTACCAATTAAATATTTATTCAAATCATTTTGATTATTCCCTTATCAGCTTTTGGGGCGTTTGTTGCACCTAACGCTTAATGCTGGAAAAAATTATTCCAATAAAGATTTCTTTAACTCTTGCTCATATTTATTCTCTGGATAACCAAAACACAATATTTGTTTATAACAATGGTAATGTGGCATACATAAATGGTTTATACAGGAGGAAACCTGATATAATATGATTGTTGTTTGATGCATTTGATGAAATTTCAGGATTAGATTTACTTTTGGAGCTTTTACAATTAATCCATTCAATGCTTTGAGGATACCCTTTAATGGCTTTCTATAGATTGACTGGAAAAAACTACCTCACTTATGTCGATCTTGAACAATCATCTGCAACATGTCAGGTTCATTTTCTTTCTTTTATTATTATTATTATTATTATTATTATTATTATTATTATTATTATTAAAAGGCAATTCACCTGAAGTAACTTTTGTTGCTGGTATATTTGGGTGAGAAGTATTAACACGTTATGCGTTTTTTAGGCAAATGATTCTATGCTTATAGAATCTATATTCTTGATTCTGATGCATTTCAGACCATGTTTGATGGTGATTACAGGTTTAGTCACAATCAACTCAAATCAAATTATAAACATATCCAGCATTTCTTTTTTCCTTCTTTTAAATTTTGTGTTTTGCTTTTAATTATTTCTTTTTTGTTTTATGTAGTCAAATGCAAGATCTCTTAAGAATGTGATCTTGACAGAGAAATCGTCCTAGCTTCTTAATAATAAGGTAAGCAATTAAGCTTAATTTTTTTTGTGGATTGTTTTGTGTTTTACATTAACTTAAAGTTTGACTGTTTTACGTTTCGGGTTGACCATTGTTGGCATAACAGTACTCTTGTTTACTTGTGCTTAAGCTAAAAAAAATTCTTTGCAAAATTGTAGTTTACTTGTGCTTAACTTAAAAGATAATTCATTAAAAAATTGTAAAGCCTGCAACTTTGAAGTGTGCCGCATAGTATAGTGCTTCTGTTTTATAATGGTCATTTTGCTGTCATGTGCATACATCAAAAGGGTAGTTACAAGAATTTTTTTTCATTAGTTTGGATGCCGTAAGTTGTAAAAAGTTAAAAGCTTTTGGCAATTGGTTTACTAGCGGGTTACATTTCATGTTCTAACTCTAGGGAACATATTTGGGATTTTTGAATGATTTGTGGTTCCAAGGATTGTATAGTTAAATCAGTGGTTAAGATCATTGGAAAAAAGTAAAGCGTTTGTTCATTTATGTTCGTTAACCGTTTGTTTAGAATATTAACGAGCAAACACAAACGAATCATACATAACGGTTAACGAACGAACATGAACATCAAAGTTCATTTGTTTATTTAAGTTTGTTGTTAACTTGCTATTACATTTTAAATGTTAGACGTAGTTGTCACATTAATGCTCTATTTTATAATATTAGGTAGTGAATATCAGCAAGGATAACATGGAGGCTTACAGTCAATTTTCTATGTAATAGAATATATTTATAGTTGGTGACTACTTGTTTTTAAATTTTCAGGCTGAAAGGGAGACTAGCGCTCTTAAAGAGGCGAAAGACAAACTTGAAAAGTTTGTGGAAGAGCTTACATGGCGTTTGCAGTTGGAGAAATGTCTAAGGGTAATTTTGTAATTTCATAATCATATAAATTAATACTTTTTATATAAACCGTTCGTTTAATTTTTTGTTCTCGGTTGATGTTCGTTTAAATTATTCAAATGAACACTAACATGTGTTGTGTGTTTCTCTTTTTTATTTAATTTAATCAATAAAATCGTTGCTGAAAAGTTCTTTTTTTTATTCTTATATTTTTTTTTGGTGAAGTTGATTAGGGTTCTAAAAAATTGGTTTGTAAATGAGTCGAACGAGCTAGCTTGGTTTGTGAACCAACCAATGTTCAGCGAGTTTTTGAAGTTTTTTTTCGAGCATGCTTTTAAAATTTGAGTTTCTAGGGTCAAAATGAATCTGTTTGGTTTGGGTCAAAATGGACCATTTTAAAAAGGTCAAAACGGGCGGTTTTAAAAAGGTAGCGGTCTGGTTCAGTTTTTGTGTTATTTTTGTGCTGAACTATTAATTAGTTTAAATGCACACAAATTTTTTTTTTACTAGATCAACTAATGCTTTATTATACTAACGGTGACATTTATGGCAGCTTTTATAAGTTTACTTATGAATGGTTTGTTAATGAAATGGAAACCAAAATGATGATTCGAATGGTATCTTCTCATGTATGTATTGTGGCGTTTTATAAAATTATTTAGTTTTCATGTTATATTCAATTATTTGATTAAAGTTTACTTGTTGGTTTATTTCAGATTGACAGGATCATTTTTCTTCACATGTCTCATCAATCTTAACATGGGATGACAAGAAATTGGATGAGGTGATTACTGATTTGCTTTATTAATATAACCCACAAAAAGTTATGTTGGCATCAAAAAATTTTTGCGTATTAAAATATGCAGATATGGTTATTTTAGTCTTAAAAATTATAGATTACATATCCAAGGTTAATTGATAGTGCATAGAAACTGCAAAGTTAAAATTAGATTTTTGTCCTGTCCTTCACGGAATTGATCAAAGTGTTGCTTTATATATGTTAGTGTAAATAACCATTAGACTTGATTAATAGTCAAACATACAAATCAGATTGATGACCATAAAACATAAACATTATATTGTGTAAAAGTTTATTTATTGATGGTGAAAAAGTAAGAATACATTTTATTTTGTAGGCTATGTAGCAAAAAATGTAATGATTGAGACGAAAAAAAATATATATTTATAACACTTAAAGTGAACAAATGGTAGTATATGCGGTTTAATCTTACTCGCTTTGGCCATTGACAAATGACGTTTTATATTGGCTATCGATTACGGTTGAATCCCGCTACATTCTTTTGGTTTTCAGTTTTCATAATGAGTTTGGTTTGGTTTTGGTTTTTGTCATTCTTAGGTCAAACATCTTCATTTCTAATTTTGATTTTTTTTCTTTTTATGCATGAACATATGTTGTGATTTTAGATCCTATTTAGATAGGTTGTGTTAAATTGGTAATAAGAATTCAATTGGTGATTTTGATTCGTTGATATGAACCGCTTTCTGGTTTAGTTTTAAATAATTTCTCATTTTTTGTCGATTTCACTACATATTATGATTGTTTATGTATATTTGCAAAATATTATAATTTATATACTTTGCCTTTTTAGTTATTTAACTGAATCTAATTAGATATATACTTGCTTAATTAGAAATATCATTGTGAGAATTTATAATTTATATACTTTGCCTTTTTAGATATAATTAGAAATATTTATTAGGTGTTTGGTTGCCTAAGTGTAGTCTATGGTGGGCCCTACATGTTCCAAAAACCAGAAGTCTTGAATTCTGAAGTCGCTCCTGGCTTAAGGGTTAGCCCGACAGTTTGTTCTTAGGTTCAAGGAGGTGGCACTATAGAAAATGCTCAAACTTGTGCAGCTTATTTAGGATTAAACGAAAGGTTGACATTAAAGGTATGCAATATGCACATTAAATATCCGTATTTAGATATTTTCTTTTCTCAATTGTTTTAAATATTTGTGCTATAATTTACTTTTCAGGTAGCCAACGTCGCTCAAGGGCGAAGACTTTTGGAAGAATTATGATCTGATGGCATACATGTCTCCTTTTTTGTGGTACTCAACATCTACGCTTAACTTATTTCTTCATGCTTCTTTGGAGATGTACTCCCAAATTTTGTTTATTGTATATCCTTTATATTTAGAAATAGCGAGTATAATGTCATTTTCGACAATTGGATAATCTATATTAATATATTAGCTTATTTTTGTCTGTTTGTCTATGTCATTATGGATAATCACACGTAAGGGTACCTACCTACTTATGATCCAATATATTTCGTGTTATATTTTGATTTCTTTTAATACTACATATTATAGGAAAAACTCGAACCTGCATTCAGTTATATCTTTCATATACACCCATGTTGACTCATTGTATAACTTGAGTTGACTCTTCCTGACCGTTTTCTAATTTAAGTTGACCCAAATTAACCCGTATGCAATATTTATTTTTGCCCAAATCAACCCATGTTTTGAATTTCGATAAGTGGTTCATTATTACCTCTACAAATACTAGAAGTAGTTAATAGTATGAAGATTTGATTAATTACAATAGATAAACCAACATCATTAATCTTTGTTTTGAGTTCACTAATGTAGGTATAGTATGTTATTAAATCTCTGTGTTGACCGACCTGATAGAAAGCTTAATAGAATTTCTAACGAGGACGTCTACCGCAACATCTGGATATCATAGTCAAACAGGATAAACGGTACCTATAACATATTCAAATGGCACCGTTGCTATTAAGCTGATGTTTTGTTGTTGTTATGTTGCTGTTTTGCTGCTCTTTTGATGCTATTAGCTGCTTTTTTTTGATATGTTAAGCTGATAACTTGCTGATATTTTGGTAGTGGTGTTCGTTTGGTGTTTTGCTGCTGTTTTACAATTGTATGTTGCAGTTTCTCTGCTTATTTTGCTATTGGGTTGGTATTTTAATGTTGTTTCATCTTGCAGTTTTTTGGTTGTGTAATATTGTTGGGTTAAGAAGTTTAGACCGTTTTATGTATTTTGATTGTTAAAAATTTCATGAAAATGGTATATTAATGTTTATTTTATCTTGCACTTTTTTGGTTGGTGTTTTAATGTCGTTTCATCTTGTACTTTTTTTGTAGTAATTTTCTTTTGAAGACAGGTAAACTCGGAATCGACTTTATTTGATTAAGCTTATTTGAAATGAGTTGAAATGGAATAGAGTTTTACATTCTTCAAATTCACGTAACCCAATTTGAATAATTCAAAACTTGACTTTTTTTAACCGATACGAGTACCACATTGCACATTGTGGTCACCGCCGCATCGCGCGGGTACCTACTAGTATATATATATATATTTGTAAACAACAAACCGAAAATTTAAAATGGGTCGGGTTTTCGGGTTTGAAAAGTAACGAATGTTACAGGATTCACGACTTTTAGAAATTTCGTCCCGAAATTAAAATAAAAGATAATTTAAAAAGAGAACAACTAATATAAGGAGTTGTTTAAAAGTTTTAACAATTTTGCAAATACCTATTTAAATAAAAACAATAACTTCGATCTTTGAATGACCTGAAAGACGCCACAAATGGGAATATGGCAAGGACACTTACATATAGGATGTACTAGCGGCGTATCCACCATGCCCTTATCATACTGCATTTGTCCCGTCTTTCAAAATGATTTTAGGTTTCGAGTTATTACCAACAACCGGACTTATGTCTTCCATGCGAGGACTTGGATAATTACGTGTCGACCCATAATTACCTTTATCGTCTGATGGTTCACATAATCCGTCCCATTGTGTAGGTTGGGATAAATTCTTGTATGAAAGCTTTTAAATTAAGAATATTAAACTATAAGGATTGAAAAATAACAAAAATGTATAAAAAAGTCCTTGAGGTCAACGATAAGCGAAAACATTTGGTCCAAATAGGTGAAATCATTGAAGTTTAAACGAAATAACAATGTTATTGATATTCTAATGAAATAAGCGAGATTCTAGAGTAACCTAGAACAATATTGACGAATGTAAACGTTAAATTCAAGAACATCTACACACTTAAACGGAACATTGAAGTCGAGAATAACAAAATAAATAAATGTGACATTGAGCTAACAAAATATAAACGTGTAAGTCTGTAAGGCATTGGGTTTGAGAATAAGATAGATAAACAAAAATTTAATACATAATAGAGTAAGTTCTCGGAGTCAATAACGACTCGTTAAACAAATCAAAATTCTAATAAAATATCAATGTGAATAAAGGCCACATTGAGATTAATAATAAATAATTGAAACTTCGTGATCAAGGTGAAACTTTCGTCTCAAATGGATAAAACATTGAAATACATAACTGAAATTTCCAAATCAAAATAAAACATTGGTCCATTTTATGAAACATGGAAAACAATATAGTTCGAATAAAACATTGAGCGGATATAGAACTAATCACACAATCAAAACGATTCATGCAACATTAATAAACTCAACATGCTTATAGTCCCAACTTCAACTAACGATTACGTTTAAGGGAAATCGGTTATAGACCGTGAGATTGAAATAACAAAGTCAATCGATTCAAAATGAAACTTTGAATGAAAAAACAGTTCACTAATTTACGAATAACCAAACTCAACGTTAACTTTTGTAAACGATCTTCGAAAGAAATCGATACATAAAATTATTTCGATAATGTTCAAACAGAATAACATATATACAATATATATACATGAAGTAGAAAGAAAAGGAAAACAAAAGGTAGCTTGCGACACTTGTCTTCTCGAAGATGGGTTGCGGTATGAAAGTTGTTATAGAGGCGGTGCCATGATTTCTTAATCGAAACTCATTGACCTTGACAAAGAAGGGGAAAGAAATGATTGTTGGGATTCATTTAAGTTTGGAAAAAAAATCAATTTTAAAAACGTGGTGTTTTTATAACTCAAAGAAAAGTTATAATAATTATTTGCATAAAAGAAAAATATCCTTAGTTAGCGTAAAACTTTTAACATAAAAGATCTTTTTTTTTCTTTTTTGTTGGACGGCGTTTTAGAGAAAAATAAATAAATTAATTAATAGAGGCCGTTATAATAGCCTCACGGCTTAGGAATTGTTTGAAGTAAAAGATTTTACTTTATTTGTAAATTTATTTTAATTATTGAAAAATATTATAAGCATGGTAGTAGCAGCAACAATAGTAGTAGTAGAGTAGTAATAATAATAATATTGATAATAGTGATAATAATAATAATAACAATAATAATAATCCATTTAAAAATGAAATTTCTTAGAGAAAATAACTTGATTATACCTCGCATAAAGAAATGTTTTGTGAATATAAGAATATATGTTTATTAATTGACTATTTTAAAATAATCGAGATTTGAAATTTCGCCTAAAAGGTGTTTATAAAAGTATGCAAATGTATAGACGTGTTTGAAAAGACTAAGCATTGAAGTCGAAAAACGAATAAACTTTAAGTAGGCGAGGAATGCGGGTTAAGGTATTGCATATCGGCAACGAGTTAGGTTTTTCAGCGTCTTGCGGGTGTGCTCAAGTTTCAACAATAGTAACAGGCTTGCAATACTAGCATAAGGTAAAGTAGAAGGTTTTGTATGAATGGTTGGGTAATCAGTCGTGGGAATAGACGTGTAATGTTAAGTATGTATAGTTTCTTGACAAGAGTTGATGAGGTGGCTGAAACTATCACATCTTGACATAGGGTAGCGAAATGGTGTATGTGTTACACATAAGGATGGGTTCTCATGTATGTATCTTTGTTGGGTTAGGTTTGAGTATCCAAAGGTTACGTTGGGTTTGGATTGACTTAGGCATAGTTTTAGGGTTTGAATGTATTTTTGTGGTTAGTAATGAATCTTGGTTTGTCATGGTCGAGATTACGATGGTCAATTACTTGATGATTTGAATTGTCGTTTTGTGGGTTGTGTTTCGAGGACAACGTCGAGGAAAACGAGATGAAATGCTACGAAGCGTGAATAATTCACGTGACCTAGAACGTAAATATGAAATTCGTATCAACAATCAACAGAAACTTTACATAAAAGATTCCTAAAAAATCAGAATCAATCTTTATAAATCATAAAAAATGAAATCGCATGAAGCAAAATTTGAAATTGAAATTGAAATTGAAATGCTTATGAGTTTTCGCAATTCAATAATAATCTAATAAATCTTTGAATAAACATATGAAAACTATATCAAATTTTGAAATAAAATATGAGTTTAACGTAAACTTAATATAAGTAGTGAAATCGAATTGAAAATCGAGTGTTCATAACTTTTCGAATTTTTCAATTAAAAACGTGATAATAAATGAATTATATAAAGAAAACAAATTGAAAATCGACTATTCATGTATCACCATGACTTTTCGTATTTTCAATCCAAAACCCAAAACAATAATTTAATATACATATGAAGAAAACAAATTGAAACTCGACGATTCATGTATCACCATGACCTTTTGAATTTTCAAATTATAATAATAGAATTTATAGATAAAGAAAACGGGTTGAAACTTGACAATTCGTGTAATAGCACAAATTTTAGAAATTTCAATGAATATATAAAAACAGAAAACAAATTAAAATTCGATTGTTCACATAACTCGATGACTTTTCAAAACCGTAATATAAACAATTAAGTATTCGGAATCACATGTTGTATGAATTATCATAACTTGTATGTCCTAATAAAAACGCGTAACCAAATCGAACCGAAAGATGGGTATTCGTGTATCACCACGACTCGACAGACTTTCAGTTAAAACACATAAATCAAAATGCGTAATCAAATTGAACCAAAAGCTGGTTATTCGTTTATCACCACGACTTGTCAGACACAAAATTCAAAACGCGAAATCAAATCGAACCAAAAGCTGGTTATTCGTGTATCACCACGACTTGTCAGACTTTCAGTTAAAACACATAAATCAAAATGCGAAATCAAATCGAACCAAAAGCTGGTTATTCGTGTATCACTACGACTTGTCCGATTTTTAGTTAAAACACATTATAAAACATTGAGGGTCGGAGTCACACGTTGCATGAACCACCATGACTTGTGTAACATCCTAATGAGTGTAAGCATATTCTTTTCACTAAGAGAACATAGTCACGTTTGAAAGAATCAAGTTGTGATTCATATGGCGTTTGGTGTGGTATACTTTGGCTTAGGGTTTCATCCCCTTTCTGAACTCTCCAGATAAGCAACCGGGTCCTGCGTCTGATTGGATATATGCGCATTGCTTATCCTTAGGTTTTAATAACCTTGGTGTCAAGAGTTCGGAAAACAAGCACGTCCCCTCTACAGTTACTACATACCCGTCACGTAAAACCGTCCTTATGAAGAAAAATGTCGGAAAACCGAAATAAAATTAATTGAAAACTATTTTGAAAATATTTTTTTAGGACTAAACCTTGGAGTTTGTGTGTGAATATGTATACTGGCGACGTTATAAAATGCTATAAATTCGAGCGTATGAATGAAAATTTAATATAAGTGCGGGCACATAGCACATAGAGTATTCATGTAGTTTAGGCCCTAAAATAAACTATAACTATACTAGGCCGATACGTCTAACAACCTATCTTATAGTTACGGCTCTGATACCAATTTGTAACACCCTGGCTTTAAGCAAAATACGCCCAGGTGTAACGTACAGATCACTCATAAGCTCATAACACTATTAAAGCGACAATAATTATATTAAATTCACTTCATATCATCAAAAGTACACACATTGTTCATAAATAAAAGAAAACGATAACATCTCATCGAAAAGTAAATAAGTTATTTATTTGAAACATCCTAAGGTATACTAATGATCTTTGTCCTAAGCACACCATGGATTCAACCTATAGCACGTTAAAAATAATATATTTTGTCAACAATTAAGTTGGCGAGTTTTCATAAGTTTTTGCGTATACATATATATATAAAACTCGCGATTCAAAAATCGTCATGCAATAAGTATTCAAGCGTAAAGTAAATGAAATCAAATAGTGTCATCCTCCCGTTCATTTAGCTGAAGCTGTTGAAGTCGGGGAAATGAGAACCACCTTACATAAACAACCGAAGTCGTAACGTTAGACGGCGTGGGTACGTCCCGTCGGACCCACCCACTATGTGTATGCGTTTGCGATTGCGTAAGTTCCACCATAAAAACAATAAACGCAAGTTCACATATAATCATAAACAATATGCACGAATAATATTAACATGTACGATATAAGTGAATCGGTTTGTAAACAATCACATAACTAACGAAAGAAAAACTTGTGACGTGCTACCCCCAAAATATTATAAAGCGTTAAAATGGGGTTATGAAGAACTCACCTTGAAATTGTAGATAAAAATGAAATAAAAGCCGTAAGCACGATAACGACACCGAAGCAACCGAAAGTGCATTTAAGAATCCAAAACAATCGAACTTCTCGAACTATAATTAAAACATAACAAAATATAACTATCGAGATTTGAAAAGGTTATATATATATATATATATATATATATATATTTGGTGAACGGGATATTGTAGTATTTTAATATATTTGATTCGCATTATATGTAACTTTAACGAAAATTTGTAACGAACTATAGGATTTTAATATTATAACTTTAAAAATCCAATATTAATATGGAAAAAATTGAGGCACGGATTTTATTGGAATGTTATCTTAAAAAGAAACAATTTAACGTCTTATAAAGTTAATGAAGAAATTTTACCGAATTAAAGTTTACCGAAATAAAAGCTCACGAATTATAAACTAACTTTAACAGTTTAAATTATTTTAATATTATTTAATTAATAATAAATAATTTGTTATTAATGAGAGAATCTTTATATTTTATATTTATAGAATACGAATTTTATCGGTCTAATAATTATTCCGAGTATGATTACATTATAGAGTTTAACGAAACAAAAAGAAGATATTATATTTAACGTTTTAACGAAACTTTAGCGGATATGAAAAGGTGGGTTTTTTTGGATGAGCTTTGATAAAATTTAACTTGTAATAATTTTTATGTGACAAAAATGATTTTTATTTGATTAATAATGATTTTTGTTGATTTTAAAAGATGTACAATAATATATGTGGTTTATAAATAATTAATATAAGTGATTTAAAAAAATAAAACAATATTATGCAATAACCCGGGTTTGAACCCAGGACCGGAGCATATGACCCTTGTATCTTAACCAGTTGAACCAATAACTTGTTTGTTAAAAAATTAAAACAGATTTATTTATATAATATCTCCATATCATCTTCATCATAATATACCCTAGCTTTAATCCATTCAATCCTTTCCATGTTCATAGAAATTGATTTAAGGGTTTTGTTCTACGGCTCAAAAGGATTCAAAAGCATATAAAAATACCTGTTAATGTTCTTGCTTGACGGAGAACCATGGTGGCCGGAAAAATGATTCTTGAAGGATTAGTTTATTGATGTAGAGAGTTTGTTAGTGTATTTAGATGGTTGTAGCAAGTTTAGTCATAGGTTAGGATTGTATTTATATTGTGAATTGAAACAAATACTCGTGAAGAAACACTAACCAGACCCCGGACAGATTACTGGTAACCTGGGGGTTAGAGAGATGTTTTCCACGAGGGGTTAGACCCTTGGAAGATGGTTCTTCTGATAACCTGCAAAACAGACACCGTGAGCTCGTCACTGAGAAGAGGGAGGGGGTTCCTCCTTGTGACCACCCTCCGGCGTGAGAATCAGACTAGATTGCTCTTTAAATATAAAAGTATATTAAGAGATTGCTAGAGCAGATATCAGGTATAATATGATGATAATGTGATATGATATGATAAGATGAGATGGTCATACCATTTGTGGTATTTATAGCCGAAGGTAGGTTTCCAAGGAGGTATGGCCAGCTGCAACAGTGTTCCTGTTCCACCAACAGTAGCCTACGCACGTGCCCTGCTGGTAGTTGGTGGGTAGGTAGCGGTTGATAGCGACCAGGCCTGCTGTATACTATTCCTTTTCTACCAACTGCCGGCTACGCACGTGGTATGACAATAGTTGGTGAGTAGGCAGCGGCTAATAGTGACATACAGTGTAGGAGCATGCTGCTCGCCATACTGTTGTCTATAAGCTGTCGTATCTTTAGTCAGATCTTTTTCCCATACCTCGTCAGGTACAGTACAGAAGATCTTCCCGTATCGTAAGGACTGGCTTATTTGGGCGGGAGTATTCCCCCTCCCGCCCTTGTGCGGGATTGTTCCCGGCTTCGCTCATTCCTTCAGGTGACACTGAACGATTGAGAGCTAAGTGCCTTGTGCGTGTAGCCTTGCTGCGCGGGTGGCCTTCCCTAATGGCTTGTATCCGAGGCTGCGGGGACAGGCGGAGTCCTTCACCATTGGGAGGCATTTCCTGCGGGACCAGCTTGCGTACTGCGCGTAAGGACGTCACGTCTCTGAGCATGGTTGGTCCTGCGGATCCAGTTGGTTTCTGCGCAGACGTCCCTGTTTGAGGTGAGTCTTGCGGGTCCAACTGGGCTCTGCTGGGACCTACCTCTTCAAGTCCCCCCAGTCCAATGTTCTTCTCATGCGTGTTTAATAAAGTGAGGTGAACTTTTGGACTTAAGCAAAGGGTTTTGAAAAGGGTTTTTTAAGGTTTTCCATGGGGATTCTTCCCGCGGAAGTCCTTGTCACTTGCAGAAATTCCCGAGTTTTCTGCTTGGTCTTTGGGTATGATGCGGGTAGGTCTGTAACCTCCTCGCAAGTCAGGAGCGTTGAGTCCCACTTGTGTGGACTCTCCATGAGGTTTTGGTAGTTTTGAACATAGTGATCAATTATGTTAAAACCACCAATTCCATCCTGGAGCTTCAAACAACGTAGTTCTCGACGTTCCCGCTATGCGGGGATGTTATTTCCGTTTCCGCAAGCATTGCCCAGAAGATCCTTCTTGGTTTCAATTCCCAGCGGAGCGCTAGGTATGTGAAGGGTTTTGCCTTAACACTGTACCAGCGCTCGTCTTACGGTTACTTTACTTCCAAGGTATTCCTGGCGTCAATTCCCTGCGGGTGCTAGGTATGTGAAGGGTTTTGCCTTTACACTGTACCCGCACCCATCTTATAGTTACTTGGTTGCCGAGGAATATTTGGCTTCAATTCCCTGCGGGTGCTAGGTATGTGAAGGGTTTTGCCTTTACACTGTACCCGCATTCGTCTTACGGTTACTTCGCCAAAATTTACTTGGCTTCAATTCCCTGCGGGTGCTAGGTATGTGAAGGGTTTTGCCTTTACACTGTACCCGCATCCGTCTTACGGTTACTTGTTTGCCAAGGTTTTTCTTGGCTTCAATTCCCTGCGGGTGCTAGGTACGTGAAGGGTTTTGCCTTTACATTGTACCCGCATCCGTCTTACGGTTACTTGTTTGCCAAGGTTTTTCTTGGCTTCAATTCCCTGCGGATGCTAGGTACGTGAAGGGTTTTGCCTTTACACTGTACCCGCATCCGTCTTACGGTTACTTGTTTGCCAAGGTAAGGGGTATTTTCCCGCTTACTTTTTAATATTTTCAAAATTTGAATTTTGAAATTCGAAAGGTTGGTGGGAAGATAGGAACAGTCCAAATCTCTGAAACGTCGTGCGACGGTTTCTTCTGACTGTGTCAGAACGTGCAGGAAGTTATGGTGACGTGACAGTACATGGTCATTCCAGACGCTTTTCAGGCGCGTGGGCGCGATTATTCGGGCGCGTGGCCGCGAAATTAATGGTACGCGTCCTGTCAACAGCTGTTGCCAGCTTGCTTTTTGCCACGTGTCATAGTTTCATTGCACCTTCGATTTCTCTCTCCTCCGCATTAAATTCACCGCATTAATTGCGATTACTATATAAAGGGGGAGAGGGTTCTTTGTAATCCACACTTTCACCCTTCTCTTCTTCTTTAGCGATTTCCGGCAAATACTCCCCTTTTCAGGCAAGCATTTTCCCGAAATCGTTTTCTTCTCTCTGCAATATGTCTTCCCATGATGCTGAAGCTGTAGCCGACGATAGGAGTACTGCTGGCGAGTGCCAGTGTGCTCTACCTGTCGATCAGTACCAGTACGTCGTCAGGAAATTCATGCTTGAGTCTCTTGAGCCTGAGTTTCCTGAACCCCACCAGACTGTGTATGATGCCCCCAGTGGCAAGATCGGGGTATATGCTGCATTCTTTGTTTATGGGAACCTTAGGTTCCCATTGACAAAGTTTGTGTACCGTGTCCTGGAGAGGCACGGTGTGCACCTAACCGAGTTGCATCCGATGGCGATTGCCAAGATCTGGCACTTCGAGTGGGTGTGCCGGATTCTGGGTATTGAGCCCTATGTGGATCGCCTGATGACCTTCTATACTTGGAGGTGCATCCAGGGGTGGTACACCCTGACAACCCGTATTAAGGGTTTGAAGATCTGCGTGACCGAGCGCAGTCTCCGATCGTGGAAGCGGGAGTTCTTCTACGTTTCTGCCCGCGCCATCCCCATTGCCATGAAGTTTAAGAAGGGACAAGCGCTTCCGAGCCTTCATGCTTCCAGCTACCAGGAGGCGGAATGGTTCGCGAAGATATCCCGGGTCCAATCTCCGGTTTACCGGTTTGCGGAGTCCGGGATGGTGATGCTGGGGATGAGTCGGGTATGGAAGGATGCGTCCCGGTTTCCCATCCTTCTCGAATACGGTTTGAACTCTATTCCTTATGGTATGTCTTGTCTTTCTTGCTGATATGAGTTTGTCTTCTAACTGCTTCTTTTCTTTCAGAGGGGAACAATTTGGAGTCGCTCCTGTACCCGCGGGAAGCTGACGGTCCCGTGCGGGTGGGTACTCGTGCTCTTGACGAGAACGAGTTGCCCATCCTGGAGCAAACGGCGGATCGGTTTGTGGAGGTCTATCCGCTGGGCCACGAGATCCTGAGCCAACGGCGGCCAGGTAAGGCGATACTCTATCCTCAACCCCTCAATGCTGTACCCGCTGCTGGAATTCCTGACATCCTGTCTTCTTCTGAGGAATCCGCAGATGGTCCTCCGCTGGTGCGGAAGAGGAAGGCTGCCGGTGGGAAAGGGAAGGAGAAGGTGGCCTCCACAGCTGATCCGGTGCTCCTATCTGACACCGAGTCAGATAGTGAAGAGGTGGCGGGGAACCCCGGTGGTGAGAAGACCACTGTTCCGAAGGCTACGACTGTTACCTCCGGAGAACCATTGACGACGACGGTGACCGGCATCAAGAGACCGGCTCCATCGGGCTCGTCCCCGCCCGTCCGTACGTTCAGGCTCAAGAAAACCCGTAAGTACAAACATCCTTGTTTTTGTAGATTTATCATACTTCATAAATTTATTAACACTTATCTTCTTGTGCAGGCGTGGATGTTGACGCATTCCAGGGTGGAGCGCAGAGGAGTACCTCTCCGCCGATGACGGTAGGCTCGGTCAGCCTACCTGAGGCGACGACCCAGGCGCCTGCGCCTGCTTCCGCTGGATCAGTTGCTCAGTCCCTTGAGCCGACTGTTCCAGCCGAGATGACGTCACCGCCGGTGGTAAGTGCGATTTTTACAGCATCTTTCACCGAGCCGGCGGTTACGATTGCTGCGGATTCTGCGGCAGCGACTGCGGCGGCTGCCACCATGCCCCCGCCACCGGCACCGACGGCCGGCCCATCAGGTACGCATGGGAGTACTCGCCAATCTTTGCCACCTTCCCATCTGCCTGACCTTTTGGATGGGTTTCCTTTGGGTTCAGGTGATGGGTTCGGCGGCTATCGGCCTGTTATAGACCCTACAGGTGCGTAGGGTTCCTTTGGCCCTTTTTCGCTTTTATTTTTTATCATCTTTTCCTAACTGCTTTTTTGTTTTTTGCAGTGTCGGATTCCAATGAAGTGTATGTTCCGCGATGGAACATACGCCGAGGAACAACCCTTCGTACCCCTGTGGAGTGCGTGGAATGGGCTCGCCACGCTGCTCCCCATGGTGCGTTGGGGGAAGCCATGGCTAGCTACCAGGAGGGTAGGCTAACCAATGAGCTTCGGGTTCTCCAGGCCCGGATGCAGCCGCGCGTCGAGCTGCTTTGTCGTGAAAACGATAAGTTAAAAGCAGCTCGCGCCAAGGAAGTATCTCAAGCGCGGGCTCTTCGGGAGGAGAACCAAAAGTTGGCCGCAGCTGCTGCGGAGAAGGAGAAGGCCTTCAAGGCCCTCGAGGTTGAGGTTCAAGCGCGACTCGAGGCCCGCTCCAAGGCTGCCCAAGCTGTTAACGAACAGCTTCGGCTGGCTAAGGAGACTGCGAGGAACGCAACCGAGAGGGCCACCAAGGCTGAAGCCGTTGCTGAGCCTTTACGCGTGGAGAACGAGGAGCTCAAGGCCAAATTGGAGGCTCTCCAACGTGCTCATGATGCCTTGGCGATGGAGGATGCCAAGAAGCTTCAAGAGATCCTGGACCAGAGGGGCGTGCTTGATCACACCGAGCGGAAGCTTAAGGGCGTTGAAGAGGCTGCTGCAAAGGAAGTGCTACTTGCCAACCTTAACAAAAGCGAAGCCGAACGCGCCTGCACCCAAGCTCAAGCTGCCCTCCAAGAAGCTCTGGTTGCCAAGGAATGGCTTCTTCGAGAAGCGTTGCCTCAGGTATGTTTGGCTTTACGTCTTCACGCTTTCCTTTGTACATAGAAAAGGTGTTTTGACACTTGTATTTTCTTTGTAGGTTGTGCATCGGGTCTTCTCAGAGACTACTTACGATGATGCCATGAGCGCAGCCCTCAACGCTTCTCATGAGGATGGGGAAAAGGCCGGCTTCCTGCTTGGTCTAGGGTTCGTTGAGAAAGGCGTCCCGCCTTCCAACTTCCCTTTGTTCGATGCGGACACCGAAGCTGCATATGACCAAGCGGTGAACCAATACGCCGCCTTCCCGCATCCGGTGGTGGAGAAGGTAAACGAAGTTGCTGCTGCTGATGATGGGCTAGCTATCCTCAAAGCTTTCCTTGAACTGCCACGCTCTACTGATGGGGCTGGTCCAAGTGGAAGTGGCCCTGAAGCCTGATCCTGAAGATCCCTTCCCACTGCTAGGATAGTTTTAGCTTGTATAGATTTATTTTCTTGTAGGCGGGTAGTTACCCGGCCATTCTTGTAATAATTCGTTTGTGAAAAATAAATCTTTTTGCGTATGATTGTTATTTCCTTCTTTGGGTTTCTTGCTTTATAAACTTATGACTTGCATACTTAGTTTAAATTAGCAATTTTCCAAGTGTAGAATAAGTTAACCTGTTGAACGTAGTTGATAATAGGTGTGAAGTTTTGCTTCCTCTTTCGTGATTGTGCGGGTAGTACCGTCACTTGCACTTAGTAGGATGGCAAAACTTTACCCTTATCTGACCTGCGTGTAGGTTTTCCTCATCTTTTGAGGATAAGTTAACCTTTGAACGTGGTTGATAATAGGTGTGAAGTTTTGCTTCCTTTTTCGTGATTGTGCGGGTAGAACCGTCACTTGCACTTAGTAGGATGGCAAAACTTTACCCTTATCTGACCTGCGTGTAGGTTTTCCTCATCTTTTGTTGATAAGTTAACCTTTGAACGTGGTTGATAATAGGTGTGAAGTTTTGCTTCCTCTTTCGTGATTGTGCGGGTAGAACCGTCACTTGCACTTAGTAGGATGGCAAAACTTTACCCTTATCTGACCTGCGTGTAGGTTTTCCTCATCTTTTGAGGATAAGTTAACCTTTGAACGTGGTTGATAATAGGTGTGAAGTTTTGCTTCCTTTTTCGTGATTGTGCGGGTAGAACCGTCACTTGCACTTAGTAGGATGGCAAAACTTTACCCTTATCTGACCTGCGTGTAGGTTTTTTCCTGTTATTGGGTTTGTGCGGGTAGGACCGCCTTCCCACGCAATGACTTCACGTAATGTGAATGCCGTCATCAGTGTTGCATAGTTTAACCGTTCGACGCGCGGTTGTTGATAGGTTATTGTTCAGTTTCCTCATTATGATTCGTGCGGATAGACCGGCACTTTCATTTTTGGGTGTTGAACCTTTCCCCTTCAACTGACCTGCGTGAAGGTTTTTTCACATTATTGGGTTTGTGCGGGTAGAACCGCCTTCCCACGCAACGACTTCACATAATGTGAATATCGTCATATTAGTGTTCAGAAAAGTAAAATCATCAGCTTTGATGTTCTAAAGAGAATCATTTCCATTAGAAGTGGCTCTTGGCCTTTTCTTTACAAATTGGAATTGATTTACATGCAAACTGTGTAAATGAGCTCCCTTCCATGTTGTTGGGATGGGAGTGCCATCGAGCCGATACGCACCTGGTTCGGGATCTCGTTCTTTACGCAGCATGTAGTCTCGACATTGAAGCTGGAATTTTTATTCGTGTTTTCCCCAGCTGGGGTTCTATACGCACCCGCCTGCTCAGCCTTTATTGCGCCACGAGGTGCGCGAGCGTCCCATCTCTGACAAATGTTTCAACCATGTCTTTTACGTCTATGCATTCTTCAGTGTTGTGGCCTTTTGTCTTGTGAAAGTCACAGTATTTGCTCCGATCAGCATCGTGACGATGTCGGATTATTGGAGGCTTTGGCCACGGGAGCTCTTCAGTGGCGAATATCTCAGTGACGCTTTTGGTGAGTGGCGTCCATCTGGAGTTTCGGTGCGGCTGTACATTATCCCTTCCGCCCAATCGATGTTGCAAGCCGGATGAGGTGTCAAAGTTTACCCTTGACTGCCAAATGCCTAGCTTCCGCTTTTTATTTAATCGGGCGGTGAGGACGTTGTCTTCTCTCGTCTTCTGAGTGTAGAGGTTTGTGCTCTGTGGGAGATCTCTACCCAGTTGCTTCTCCGTTTCCGCATAGCTTTTTGCTGCTGTCATGATGGCATCCCATGTGGATGGCATGCCATCTTTACCCGTTAGGGTGCGGATGAGCTCTGGGTCATGCGCGCCCTGGATGAAGGCAGCGCGAACAAGATCTTCGCTGATATTGCCCAAACTTAGCTTCTTTGAGTTGAAGCGAGTGATGAAGTTTGGCAGAGATTCATCTTCTTCTCGTATGCATTTGAGGATTGTCCATTGCTCCTCGGTATACTTCCGTTGCTGGCTGAAGTGTTGGCTAAACTTCTGCTGGAAATCTGCCCAGTCGTAGATGTGGTTGACCGGTAGACGATCAAACCAAGCTCTAGCAGCCCCAACAAGCGTCATTTGGAACATGTAACACCACGTGGGTTCCGTCCAATTGCTGACGGTTGCCCCCGCTATGAACCTGTTCAAATGATCGTCTGGATCAGATATACCGTCATATGTGCCTATGTTAGGCATTTGTTTGGCACTCTTTGGGGCGATTGCTTCCGCAATGTCCCTTGCAAACTTGGACGTTCCTGCATTTGCAATGTTTGGTCTGAACGTTTTGGAGAAGTCTCGTGGACTTCCACCTGTGCTTTTTGGTTTGAAGGCTTGTCCAAAATGCCTTTTCGGTTGGGATTCCATTTCCTTACGCTTCCCTTTTGCCCTATGGCGAGGGTTCGCGTCAGAGTCGGATTCCTCCGAGTCATCCTCCCAGTATTCGAATTCGTCGGCCTGTTGTACGGAACGTAAGCGTTCGTTCAACTCGGCCTGGAATTCCTTTTGTCGTGCCTCCGCCCATGCCTTGACTTCATCGAGAGTTTGGCGGGGGAGTCTTCGTTTCTCAACTTGGGTATCCGTGGATCCCAGTAGGCGATCATTTACTGCACTTGCCCCAGCATGAGTAACTGGGGTAGTGTTCGTAAAATTTACTTCACTTGCCCCGGCTTGGGTAACCGGGGTAGTGTTTGTAAAAACTGTGTTACCGGTATTCCCCCCAGTAGCTGGGGTTGTGGTTACCGGAATTTCTCTAACCATCTTTGTAGAAGTTTGAAAAAACTGGAGAAAAATGTAGTTCTAGCTTTATGCACGGATGGCGCCAATGAAGAAACACTAACCAGACCCCGGACAGATTACTGGTAACCTGGGGGTTAGAGAGATGTTTTCCACGAGGGGTTAGACCCTTGGAAGATGGTTCTTCTGATAACCTGCAAAACAGACACCGTGAGCTCGTCACTGAGAAGAGGGGGGGGGGGGGGTTCCTCCTTGTGACCACCCTCCGGCGTGAGAATCAGACTAGATTGCTCTTTAAATATAAAAGTATATTAAGAGATTGCTAGAGCAGATATCAGGTATAATATGATGATAATGTGATATGATATGATAAGATGAGATGGTCATACCATTTGTGGTATTTATAGCCGAAGGTAGGTTTCCAAGGAGGTATGGCCGGCTGCAACAGTGTTCCTGTTCCACCAACAGTAGCCTACGCACGTGCCCTGCTGGTAGTTGGTGGGTAGGTAGCGGCTGATAGCGACCAGGCCTGCTGTATACTATTCCTTTTCTACCAACTGCCGGCTACGCACGTGGTATGACAATAGTTGGTGAGTAGGCAGCGGCTAATAGTGACATACAGTGTAGGAGCATGCTGCTCGCCATACTGTTGTCTATAAGCTGTCGTATCTTTAGTCAGATCTTTTTCCCATACCTCGTCAGGTACAGTACAGAAGATCTTCCCGTATCGTACGGACTGGCTTATTTGGGCGGGAGTATTCCCCCTCCCGCCCTTGTGCGGGATTGTTCCCGGCTTCGCTCATTCCTTCAGGTGACACTGAACGATTGAGAGCTAAGTGCCTTGTGCGTGTAGCCTTGCTGCGCGGGTGGCCTTCCCTAATGGCTTGTATCCGAGGCTGCGGGGACAGGCGGAGTCCTTCACCATTGGGAGGCATTTCCTGCGGGACCAGCTTGCGTACTGAGCGTAAGGACGTCACGTCTCTGAGCATGGTTGGTCCTGCGGATCCAGTTGGTTTCTGCGCAGACGTCCCTGTTTGAGGTGAGTCTTGCGGGTCCAACTGGGCTCTGCTGGGACCTACCTCTTCAACTCGTTAATTACCATTAATTGAATTTAGCCGATTTTCTGGCGGTTCATACGATGGTCACGAATCCGCTTAGATGATTGTTGGTCGTTACGGCCTAGATTGGTTAACCATTTGCGTAATATATTGAAGTTTAAGGCCGTTAAGAGAATTAGATTGGTCAAAAGCATGATTTACGGAATTTTTTAAATTGGCTGGAGCCGTTTCCGGTTTGCCGGATATCTGGCTGGAAAAACGCACGGCAGGGGGTGGGCTGGCTGATTTTTATGATACTTTAAGTAATTTACAAGTTAAGTCCTTCATATTTCAAGTTTGATTCAAATCAGAAAGTTAAGTTATATTTACAATTTAAACCTCAAACTTTGGTATTGTTTTAGAATTAGAAAAAGGTAATCTATGAATTGAATTCAGAACTCTGAAATTTAATATACTTGGTTAATGTTCATATTATACCCGAATAGTTTGCAAGTCAATTAAATATTTAAAAACTTTAAATCCCGATGTTTGATTTTTGAGCAAAATGAAAGAAAGAAATGAACGAACATAATTCCTCGTGAATATTATATTAATAATAAACGTTGAACAATATATATTGAAACGAAACCTGAGATATAAAACTATATATATATATATATATATATATATATATATATATATATATTTGTAAACAACAAACCAAAATTTTGAAATGGGTCGGGTTTTCGGGTTTGAAAAGTAACGAATGTTACAGTCTACATACACAAGTAGGAATAGGTGACAACCATTATGATCGAAAATAAAGAGCGAGGGATCCGCTCTACTGCCCACAAACCCGTTTTGAATTAGGAAGTCGCTCAAGCGCTAAAACCAAGCTCGTGCTGCCTGACGGAGACTTTATATAGCCTTCCGTAACAGACAAACATGATCCGGGAATCGAGGATCAGCAAATCCAGGTGGCTGCTCTATGAAAACCTGTTCACCTAGGTGATCGTGTAAGAACACATTATTAACATTTAATTGGTGTAGCTCCCAATTGTTAACAACCGCTAGGGAGAGAACTACACGGATAGTGGTAGCTTTGACTACGGGGCTAAACGTATGAGAGAAATCTAACCCTGGTAGCTGTGAGAACCCCTGAGCCACAAGACGAGCCTTAGACCGATCAATCGACCCATCGGAACGGTATTTGATACGAAACAACCACTTGGAGCCGATAACATTTCAGATGTTGGACGGGGAACAAGAGTCCAAGTGTTGTTATTGTTAAGTGCCGATAATTCATGATGCATGGCTTCAAGCCAGTGTGGATGTTTGCTTGCAAACTTGAAGCCCTTCGGGTCAGTGGTAGCAAAATCTTCATGGTGTTTGGGTTTGAAAATACCGGCCTTGGCTCGAGTAATCATAAGGTGGGACGGCTGAACAGGTGGTGGTGGCGGTGATGTGGTTAACAGGTTTTCATCGGGGTTAGTAGACTTAGACTCATCAGACGAGTCGGAGGAACTGGTTGTTGGCGAGGGTGGTGGAGAACCTGGAGCATCATGGACCAATGGAGGTTGAATGATTTGGTGAGTTGAGGAGGCAGTGGGAAGAGGGTCATCACAACAAGGAATAGGAGGTGAGGAGGTTTTGATGGGTGTGGTATGTGCAGGAACAGTGGTTGGCAGAAGTGGGATGGACTCGTTGTAGGTGTGCCATAAAGTGGTATTAAACTGTTTGTTTGAAGTGGTTCCTTGGCAAGGAGACAAATTCTCAGCAAACCTTGCATGTCAGGTGATATAAGTGCAATTTGTAGCCGGATCAAGACAACGATAACCTTTGTATTGCGGATAATAACCCAAGAAGACACATGGCAGGCTTCGAGGGGATAGTTTGTGAGCGGAGTAGTCCCGAAGATAAGGGTAAACTAAGCACCCAAATACCCGAAAGTTATCATAGGCTGGTGCGGTATGAAATAACACCTCAAATGGAGATTTGTTATCCAAAAGCCTCGTAGGGAGATGATTTATAATGTAGACCGTGGTGCTGAAGGCATAAACCCAATAGATAGCCGGTTCATGACTATTGAACACAGGGCCAAACCGGATTCAAGAATATGACGATGTTTTCTTTCCGCACGTCCGTTTTGTTGAGGCGTGTATGGGCAAGATACCCGATGAAAGGTGCCATTCTCTTCCAATATTTGCTTTACACGATGATTTAAAAATTCGGTGCCACCATCACTTTGAAATACTTTAATTTTACGATTAAATTGTGTTTGAGCATACTTGATGAAATTTGGTAAAACATCTTTGAACTGAGACTTTGTTTGCAATGGGTAAAACCAGGTGAATCGAGAATAATCATCGACAAAAATAAGATAGTAGCGAATGTTTTCGATAGATGTGAATAGCCCCATAGGTCACAATGGACCAAGTCAAGCGGATTTGATGCACGTTGTTCATTAGTAATAAAAGGTAAGCGGTGCGATTTTGACGATTCACAAGAGTTGCAAACAACCGGCTTAGGTAAAACTGAAGTAAATGTTAAACAACCATTTTTATTAAGTAACATAAGCGTATCATGAGATACATGACCCAACCAAGCGTGCCACAATTCAAAAGAAGCTGTATTTGAAGATGCCAAAAATGCACGCAGCTCAAACCGGAGAATGTAAAGCCCATTTTCACACCTTCCTTGTGCTAGAACCTGCTTCGTTGCTCGGTCCTGTATGTAAAAATATGGTTGTGAAAATAAAAAATCCACGTTATTGTCACTGGTTAATTTGCTAATAGATAACAGATTTTGCACAACGCGAGGTACTACTAAAACCTCATTCAATCGTATATTTGGGGCAATAGTTTTATGGCCAATACGAGATATGGATAAATAGTTACCACTTCCAAATGTTACTTTATTGTCACCACCATAGGGAGAACTTTGTTGCAAAGACTGAGTATTATGAACCATATGATCAGTGAAGCCGGTTTCTGCAACAAACCAGTCAGGTGTAGAGTGGTGGATGTTACAAGTAGCATGAAACGCCTTGGCTGTATCCTCGACAGTCGAGGTATTTGAGGCAGCAAATTATGACAAACGGGGGCATGCCGATGCATAGTGGCCATTTTCTCGGCACAATTGACAATGCGGAGGTCGGCGAGAACCGCGACCCCTACACCAGACATAGACCCACGATAGCCACGACCTACACTACGATTACCACGTCCCCGATTAGCATTAAAAGCAACTAGAGGGGAACCGGTACCATGAATTGACGAAAGGAACTGTTCATATGATTCAGCCTGCCTTATGATATCACGAAGAGATGGCAGGGGATTGACGGTGCGAGTGGCAATGGAAATCATCTCAAATCCAAGGCCTAGACCGCGAAGAAACAGGTGTGATTTCTCAGCATCTTCAGCGGGTTGACCGATGGCAGTTTGTTGGTCCAGGATGTGCTTGAACCGGCGACCAAAGTCGGCCACGGTAGAGGTACCCTTCGAAATCAGACATAATTGATTGCGCAGGTTCTGAATCCGATCAACATATGTATTACTAAAGGCTTGTTCAAGTGCCTGCCAAATAGTATATGCCGTGGGGAGACCGATGACTTCCCCTAAAACTTCTTCGGTGAGGGATGCATTTAGAAGCATAACAGCTTTCTGATCATCAATCGGCCACGCAAGATATTCAGGGTTGGGGGTGTGTTTATCACCATCAACGATCTCAGTAGAGGGTCGATCGGAACCATTGATATGTGCACTCAGATTTTGCACATTGAACACCGGAAGCATTTGATTTTTCCAATAGAGGTAATTTGTGGGAGTGAGTTTTAGGGCTATCATGTGCATGATGGAGTTCATAGGTGCAGAAATGTTAGAGGCTGAAGAGGAGGCCATGGACAAAGGGGAGGGGGAAATAAGGGAGAAGAAAGTGAGGAAGATAGACTGGCTCTATACCATGTGGATAGATTGAATTGGAATGCCTCACAATATAAAGGATTACATCTATATATACACAAATACAAAACCACATACAATAAATAAAGGAAAAATAAATAAACACAATGAATAAAGGGAAAATGAGTGGACAAGAATTAAGACACGTTAACATGTTGTCATGAAATATGTCACCAAGGGTTGTCGACGCGTCATGAGCCATGGTGTTAATTTTGATGATGGTGTTTAACAGGTCACTAGATATGGTGCTATAGATCCATTGAAGCACTATGGTATCGATGCGTTCCCATGACTCGGCTGATGGGGGTGGTTCGGTTGTTTTAGGAGCATTTGGTTTGGGTGTGGACGAGGTGGCCGGTGCAGGGGTGGCTGTTTGTGAAGGAGATGGTGACGTGGTCTAAAATATGCTTATTATTATATAAATATTCCCTACTTTTAAGTGCTTCTAAGCCAAGTTTTTATTGAATATTATTATTATTTGGTTCATGTGTGAGTTTAATGGTTTCAAGAGACAACGGGCTAAAATGTAACATTTTTAATAAACTTGAGACCCAAAGAATGACGAGTCGAGCATTTGATATAAATACTAATTATTATTATTATAATTATATAAAGTACTTAAAAAGAAAAAGAAAAAAAAAAGAAAGTTACGTATTATAATAATAATAATAATAATAATAATGTTTACTAACTAAGTAGTTGTTTCGTTTTGTAATTGGGCACAACGTTTGGACAAGAGTGTGACATCTGCCCCGATCCGACCCGACCCAGGTACCCGTTTCCCTTATCCGATCTCTTTCGTTTGTGATTTAATATTTATTTATACTTATATTTTACTTTTAATAATAATATATATTTTCCTTCCCGCCTCTTTCTCTCTCTTTCTTTCCGCCGTCCCCTCCCTCTTCCTTCTCTCTTTCCGCCTTCTTTTCCCTCTTGTCGCCGTCCCGCCCTTAAGCCTTGTTTCCCTCTTTTTCTTCTAACTCTTTGCTTGTCCTTTGTTCCTTCCCGCCTAAGGTTGTCTGCGCAGCTCCACGCGCCAGACTCCTTACAAGGAAGCCTGCGTGAAGACCATCTGTTCCAGCGATACGCGAGACGAACTCTTCTCGCAGCGCGCTAAGAATTGTAATTCTTCTCGCAGCGCGCTAAGAACGGTAGTTCTTCCCGCGACGCGCTAAGGATTTGTAGTTCTTCTCGCAGCGCGCTAAGAATCGTAGTTCATCCCTCGACGCGCGAAGAATTATAGTTCTTCCCGCGGCGCGCTAGGAATTGAAGTTCCTCCCGCGGCACGCTAAGAAATGTGATTCTTCCCGCGGCGCGCTAAGAATGGTAGTTCTTCCCGCGACGCGTTAAGGTTGGTTCTGTCTGCCTTCGCGCTCGCGCTCTCTTGACCTTCTGTGTCTGCCTTCGCGCTCCAGCTTTCTCGCGCTGTCTTGTGTCCTTTCTTCTGTTTTGTTTGCTTTTGATATCTTATCTTCTGTGCTGTTGACCTGACCTATCTTATGTCTGAAAAGTTACTTTCGGCACAGCATGCGCACCAACCCCATTGGTTGGCAGAAAAAGTGACTGACATTATCTTTTGAGATCTGCTTTTTCCATGCCTGACCAGTACCTTTATCTGACCCGCCCATGCCTGTTTACTGTTCCCTGTCAGCTTTATCTTGCCCCCTGCAGCTGCCATATCTTTTGATATCTTTTGCTTTTGGAATCTTTTGCTTTTTGAGATCTTTTCCCCTTTTCTAGGGATTGTGTTCCCTAGGGTTTCTCTATAAATAATAATGTTATTTTCCTAACACTACACACACAAAACACTTAAATTCTCCTATTCTCTCTTGCTCCTTGCTCTCTCTGCCGTCTTCCTCTTTGCCTCCGTCTTCCTCCCTGTTCTGCCCTGCTTTTCCGGTAATATATATTATATATAATAATTTACTTATTAATTATGCTAACTTATAATCAAGACTTAAAACCAATCGTTAAAACAATAATCTTATTTATAGGTTAACTTGTGCTTGTTTAAAGTTGGTTCTTGCTCTATCTTGCACCGCATCGTTTATCAAGTGAGTAATCTCGTATCTAATCCCTTTTTGCTTTTAATGTTTTGGGATGTTCATGTGTTCATACAAACTTAGAGTCTTAAACTGTTTATGAACTTTAGTCGCGCAGTATCCCATGTGTTGAGGACGTAGACTTGGCTGTTTATTTGTATGTGTGGATCATTAACCGTCTTGTCGGTCTATTCCGCAGTTCTCATGGTACCATTAGATGAACACGGGAGAACTATCGTTTATGATTTTCTCTTTTGTTTACACTTGCACAGTCTTTCTTGTTTGTGAGCTCAATTGTGAGCACTGGCAGTCTATGAATCTTAGAGTTGGTCCCGATCAGATTACACCCTTGTTGAAAACCAGACATACACATGTTGCGCGCAGATTTATTGTTATCTATGTACTGTATTAAACTTGATTTCTCACCAACACGCAAGTGTTTGACGTTTTATTTTAACACATGTTCAGATTTGCAGTAGCTGTTTTGGAGCTTGTGGACACGTAGGAAGTTTTCTTTATTTTGGACCTAGATTAAAATGTATCAAGACAAGTTATTGCTGTTCGAATATTATGATTTATAATATATTGATTTATGACGATTTATGTTATCTTATGTCTACTTTGCGCGTGCGCGAATGAATGTATTTATTAAATATTGACACCCAATAGTGTCACGAGTAATGAAACAATATGTGGCGCCCCGATGTATAATCCGCCTTTGGTCGGGGTGTTACAGATTGGTATCAGAGCTCGTTGACTTTAGGATAGGTGGTTAGACGTAACGGCCTAGAATACCTAAGAGTCCCTTCTCGCGCATGAGAGAAATCTCATGTTTGCACGCTTATTGTTAATTACTCGTTATTTATGAATATGCTCGCGCTTGCGCAGTATATGATTTTATGTTTTATTCCGCGATATTTCGATTTTTGTTGAATTTCGATTTTTATTGATTTTACTTACATACTCGTTTGTTGGATTTGAAAATCCGAAAAGTCATGGTGATACATGAATAGTTGATTTTCAATTTCCATTTACGATTATGTTCTGATGTTGGAGACTTGAAAAGTCATGGTGATACATGAATTGTCAACCTCCAATACTCATTTTCTTGTATATTTTATATTGAAGATTGAAAAGTCATGGTGATACATGAATCGTCAATCTCCAATACTTGTTTGCTCGTATATTTTAAATTGGGAATTCGGAAAGTCATGGTGATACATGAATTGTCGATTCTTGATTCGAATTTGTTACCTTTATTAAGTCTGCATTTAGGGTCATTTATTTTACTTTAACTTTTGACAGTAACTAACTTCGCGAAACAAGCTTTACGATGACATACTTTGCGCTAAAACCAAGATATTAACTAAAATTAAAACTTTTATAGAATGCCTCCGCTATCAGCTCGCCATCTCAAGAAGAAAGAAGCCGCGCGCAGACGTTTGCAGCAACGTTCCCAGGAAATGGCCGCCGCAATAGCCCAAGCCTTAAACCAAAACAATGCTAACACCTCTGGTTACAACATTAAGTCCTTTAACGCGGGTAACCCTCCAAAGTTCACAGGTCTTGAAGGAGCCACCGTGATGCTCCAGTGGCTTGAGAAAATAGAAAACACTTTCCTCCACACCCAATGCCCCTCAGACAAACGAACCCTGTATGCTTCCAGTGTCCTGGAATCTAGAGCGCTTACATGGTGGAATGGAGTAGCTCATGCGCATGGCGCAGAAGCTGCTTCCAGCATGCTCTGGGAGGAATTTAAGGATCTCTTGACGCGAGAATTCTGCCCTCCCAACGAAGTTAAGCGCCTGGAAAAGGAATTCTGGAACTTGAAGCAATACAGCGGTTAAGCGCGCGAGTACGCGACGCGTTTCCATGAACTAAGCCTACTTATCCCTCACCTTGTTACCCCTTCCCGCCGAGCCATAGAGAAATTCCTTGGGGGTCTCCCCATGGAAATTCAAGATTTTGTATGGGCCAGAAACCCAGTAACCCTCTCTGACGCCATCGAGTTGGCCGCTGTGCTCAGCGACAACCATGTCAGAGCAGGAACCCTGTTCCTGCGGGGATCTGAGAAGACCAAACTCACCAAGACTGTCCCTGAACCAACAGAAACCAAACCTGAACCCTCTAACCGTAACAACCTCAAGCGCAGGCGCAAGGCCTATGCGCTTACCAGCCCTCCCATAGTCCAGCAACCCGCCTACCAACCTCTAGTATACGCCCCTCAACCCCTGTCAGCCTACCCAACTCCCCCTATAGTCCACAACTATGCCTTAACCAATCCAGCACTCCCTGCCCCGCCAACTAAGAAACCTTACACAGGAAACCACCCCTTTTGCCCCACCTGTAGACTCCACCACCCACCTCAAGTCCCATGTCGACTTTGTAACCGATGTGGCCGCGTTGGTCACCTTGCAGAAAACTGTAGAGTCCTTCCCGCCAATCCAATTGCGCCAACACCACCAGTCTACCCGCAGAACCCACAACCAACCTACCAAAACCCACGACCCAGATCGTGCTTCAACTGCGGTGATCCCAGTCATTTCCGGAACGCATGCCCGAGGCTACAAGTTCAGATTACGCAAGCGAATCCGGTGAACCAGATTTCGAACCAAGTGACACGCGGACGAGCTTTTAACATAACCGCGCACCAAGCGCAAGCGAATAATGACGTAGTTAATGGTACATTTTTGCTTAACGGATTTTATGCTTCTGTACTTTTTGATACTGGCGCCGATCGAAGTTTTATTTCTCGCGCGTTTGAGCAGAAGCTTGCGCGACCGCGCAACGATTTAAAAGAAAATTTTTCAGTTGAATTGGCTAATGGCGAAACTGTTTTAATTAACTCAGTGATTAAAGATTGCACGCTTAACCTTAACGAAAACGATTTTCTGATTGACCTCATCCCCATGCCTCTTGGAAGCTTTGATGTTATCATTGGTATGGACTGGCTTACGCATAATCGCGCCGAAGTTATTTGCGCCAAGAAGATGATTCGCATACCTCGAGAAAATGGTGATCTTCATATCTACGGCGAAAAACCCTCCCGCGGTCTTAAACTTATGTCTTGCGCCGAAGCCCAAAGACTCATGCGGAAGAAGTGTATTGCATTCTTGGCACATGTGGTTAAACCTGCTGAAGAAAAGAAGCTTCGCGATATCCCTGTTGTGCGTGATTTCCCTGAAGTTTTTCCTGATGATCTTCCTGGTATCCCTCCCGCTCGTGAAGTCGAGTTCCGTATTGATCTTGTCCCTGGTGCTTCCCCCGTAGCTAAATCTCCTTACCGTCTTGCGCCCGCTGAGATGCAAGAATTGGCAAGCCAACTTCAAGAGTTGACTGCTAAAGGATTCATTCGCCCTAGCTCTTCGCCCTGGGGTGCTCCGGTGTTGTTCGTTAAGAAGAAAGATGGATCGTTTCGCATGTGTATTGATTACCGCGAGTTGAACAAACTCACCATTAAGAACCGGTATCCCTTACCGCGTATTGACGACCTCTTTGATCAACTCCAAGGTGCCTATTGTTTCTCCAAGATTGATCTCCGCTCTGGCTATCACCAGTTGCGCATCCGCGATGAAGATGTTCCGAAGACTGCTTTTCGAACTCGTTATGGCCATTTTGAATTCTTGGTCATGTCCTTCGGTTTAACCAACGCACCCGCCGTTTTCATGGATCTCATGAATCGGGTGTGTAGGCCTTTCTTGGATAAATTCGTGATTGTGTTTATCGATGACGTTCTGATTTATTCTAAGACCAAGGCCGAGCATGAGCAACATCTTCGGTTGGTGTTGCAAAAGCTTCGAACCGAGCAGCTCTTTGCCAAGCTTTCCAAGTGCGAATTCTGGTCTGATGAAGTACAGTTTCTTGGCCATGTT
Source organism: Bidens hawaiensis (assembly GCF_021521415.1). Lineage (NCBI taxonomy): Eukaryota > Viridiplantae > Streptophyta > Magnoliopsida > Asterales > Asteraceae > Bidens > Bidens hawaiensis. The sequence goes on along the minus strand of NW_027492573.1, from coordinate 349,224 downwards.
GTGAACAAGATGGGTATTCATGTCGACCCATCCAAAATTGAAGCAATCAAGAACTGGATTACGCCGACCACTCCTTCTGAGATCCGTTCCTTTCTGGGCTTAGCTGGTTATTACCGGCGCTTCATTTCGAACTTCTCGAAGATCGCTTTGCCTTTAACTGCTCTAACGCACAAAGGTAAACCATATATTTGGGGCTCGAAGCAAGAAGAAGCCTTTCTAACGCTCAAACGTTTGTTGTGTGAAGCTCCTGTTCTTGCGCTACCTGAGGGTAATGATGATTTTGTCGTGTACTGCGATGCCTCCAACCAAGGTCTCGGTTGTGTTCTTATGCAACGAGGCAAGGTTATCGCTTACGCATCAAGGCAACTTAAGGTTCATGAAAAGAATTATACGACTCACGATCTCGAACTTGTTGCAGTTGTTTTTTCCTTGAAGATCTGGAGACACTACCTTTATGGTACTAAGTGTATCCTCTACACTGACCATAAAAGCCTTCAGCATATCTTTGATCAGAAGGAACTTAACATGAGACAACGCCGATGGAACGAACTCATCAGCGACTACGATTGTGAGATCCGGTATCATCCTGGTAAGGCTAATGTGGTAGCCGATGCGCTCAGCCGAAAACCCTGCCAGCTTAACTGTATCTTGCCACGCACGCAGCTTCACTTCGCGCCGATCCAAAGCAACCTTGAATCGCGCATTCGTGACGCGCAGCGCGCATCCATCAGTAATGGTAACCTTCGCGCCGAGTTAGCGTGTGGCGCGGAAGCGCATTTTGTCCCTAATCTGAGTGGAATTCTCTGCTATCTTAATCGCATCTGGATTCCCTTTGATGAGAATCTTCGCGCTGATATCCTGAGTGAAGCGCATAAATCTCGGTATTCTATTCATCCCGGCGCTGATAAGATGTACAAGGATTTGCGCATTACTTATTGGTGGCCCGGTATGAAAAAGGATATTGCTGTGTTCGTAGCTAAATGCCTGACTTGTTCTAAGGTAAAGGCTGAACATCAACGCCCATCTGGTTTGCTCGAACAACCAGAAATTCCTACGTGGAAATGGGAAGGTATAGCGATGGACTTCATTACCAAGTTACCTTTGACAACAAGCAAACATGATAGCATTTGGGTAATATTGGATCGATTGACTAAGTCTGCTCACTTTCTGCCCATTCGTGAAAACTACCGTGTTGAGCAACTCGCGCAGCTTTATGTCAAGGAAATTGTCTGCCGCCATGGTACTCCTTTGAGCATCATATCCGATCGCGATGGCCGTTTTATATCTCGCTTTTGGAAATCTCTCCAATCTGCGCTAGGAACTCGCTTGGACATGAGTACGGCATATCATCCTCAGACTGACGGACAGTCTGAGCGAACTATTCAAACTCTTGAGGATATGCTCCGATCTTGTGTTCTTGATTTTGGAGGTAATTGGGATTCGCACCTGCCTTTGATCGAGTTCTCTTATAATAACAGCTATCATTCCAGTATCGGTATGGCCCCATTTGAAGCACTTTACGGTCGTAAGTGCCGCTCCCCGATTTGTTGGAGCGAAGTGGGTGAAGCTCAAATCACAGGACCCGAACTTGTTCAAGAGACAACCGATAAAATCGCCAAGATCCGTGATCATCTGCTGACTGCCAGAAGCCGACAGAAGAGTTACGCAGATCGTAGGCGGAAGCCTCTCGAATTTCAAGTTGGTGATCTTGTTCTCCTCAAAGTGTCGCCCTGGAAGGGTGTTGTCCGCTTTGGGAAGAAAGGTAAGCTTGCTCCTCGATATGTTGGACCATTTAAGATTCTCGCGCGTGTAGGAAAAGTTGCCTACAGACTTGACCTGCCGCCCGCGCTCAGTAATGTGCATCCAACGTTCCATGTATCCAATCTCAAGAAGTGTTTAGCTGACGAGAACCTTCACATTCCACTTGATGAAGTTCAAGTTGATGAATCTATGCATTTCGTTGAGAAGCCTGTTGAGATTATGGATCGCGAGGTTAAGCAAACCAAGCGCAGTCGCATCCCTATTGTGAAAGTTCGCTGGGAGTCCAAGCGCGGAGCCGAGTTTACATGGGAAAGGGAAGATCAAATGAAGATCAAGTACCCGCACCTGTTCTCTGCGCAACCTACTTCGAGATAAATTTCGGGACGAAATTTCTTAAAGTAGGGGAGACTGTGACATCTGCCCCGATCCGACCCGACCAAGATACCCGTTTCCCTTATCCGATCTCTTTCTTTTGTGATTTAATATTTATTTATACTTATATTTTACTTTTAATAATAATATATATTTTCCTTCCCGCCTCTTTCTCTCTCTTTCTTTCCGCCGTCCCCTCCCTCTTCCTTCTCTCTTTCCGCCTTCTTTTCCCTCTTGTCGCCGTCCCACCCTTAAGCCTTGTTTCCCTCTTTTTCTTCTAACTCTTTGCTTGTCCTTTGTTCCTTCCCGCCTAAGGTTGTCTGCGCAGCTCCACGCGCCAGACTCCTTACAAGGAAGCCTGCGTGAAGACCATCTGTTCCAGCGATACGCGAGACGAACTCTTCTCGCAGCGCGCTAAGAATTGTAATTCTTCTCGCAGCGCGCTAAGAACGGTAGTTCTTCTCGCGACGCGCTAAGGATTTGTAGTTCTTCTCGCAGCGCGCTAAGAATCGTAGTTCATCCCTCGACGCGCGAAGAATTATAGTTCTTCCCGCGGCGCGCTAGGAATTGAAGTTCCTCCCGCGGCGCGCTAAGAAATGTGATTCTTCCCGCGGCGCGCTAAGAATGGTAGTTCTTCCCGCGACGCGTTAAGGTTGGTTCTGTCTGCCTTCGCGCTCGCGCTCTCTTGACCTTCTGTGTCTGCCTTCGCGCTCCAGCTTTCTCGCGCTGTCTTGTGTCCTTTCTTCTGTTTTGTTTGCTTTTGATATCTTATCTTCTGTGCTGTTGACCTGACCTATCTTATGTCTGAAAAGTTACTTTCGGCGCAGCATGCGCACCAACCCCATTGGTTGGCAGAAAAAGTGACTGACATTATCTTTTGAGATCTGCTTTTTCCATGCCTGACCAGTACCTTTATCTGACCCGCCCATGCCTGTTTACTGTTCCCTGTCAGCTTTATCTTGCCCCCTGCAGCTGCCATATCTTTTGATATCTTTTGCTTTTGGAATCTTTTGCTTTTTGAGATCTTTTCCCCTTTTCTAGGGATTGTGTTCCCTAGGGTTTCTCTATAAATAATAATGTTATTTTCCTAACACTACACACACAAAACACTTAAATTCTCCTATTCTCTCTTGCTCCTTGCTCTCTCTGCCGTCTTCCTCTTTGCCTCCGTCTTCCTCCCTGTTCTGCCCTGCTTTTCCGGTAATATATATTATATATAATAATTTACTTATTAATTATGCTAACTTATAATCAAGACTTAAAACCAATCGTTAAAACAATAATCTTATTTATAGGTTAACTTGTGCTTGTTTAAAGTTGGTTCTTGCTCTATCTTGCACCGCATCGTTTATCAAGTGAGTAATCTCGTATCTAATCCCTTTTTGCTTTTAATGTTTTGGGATGTTCATGTGTTCATACAAACTTAGAGTCTTAAACTGTTTATGAACTTTAGTCGCGCAGTATCCCATGTGTTGAGGACGTAGACTTGGCTGTTTATTTGTATGTGTGGATCATTAACCGTCTTGTCGGTCTATTCCGCAGTTCTCATGGTACCATTAGATGAACACGGGAGAACTATCGTTTATGATTTTCTCTTTTGTTTACACTTGCACAGTCTTTCTTGTTTGTGAGCTCAATTGTGAGCACTGGCAGTCTATGAATCTTAGAGTTGGTCCCGATCAGATTACACCCTTGTTGAAAACCAGACATACACATGTTGCGCGCAGATTTATTGTTATCTATGTACTGTATTAAACTTGATTTCTCACCAACACGCAAGTGTTTGACGTTTTATTTTAACACATGTTCAGATTTGCAGTAGCTGTTTTGGAGCTTGTGGACACGTAGGAAGTTTTCTTTATTTTGGACCTAGATTAAAATGTATCAAGACAAGTTATTGCTGTTCGAATATTATGATTTATAATATATTGATTTATGACGATTTATGTTATCTTATGTCTACTTTGCGCGTGCGCGAATGAATGTATTTATTAAATATTGACACCCAATAGTGTCACGAGTAATGAAACAATATGTGGCGCCCCGATGTATAATCCGCCTTTGGTCGGGGTGTTACAAAGAGAAAGATAGAAGCAGCCCTATTTTGCATTATATATATATATTATTTTCGTGAACCATAGAAGGGGGGAGGGCATCTTAGCGCCGCAACAGTGTGTCTTGGAGAGACAAGTCAGAATAAAAAGCAGCCACCATTCTTAAAAGAATTCTTGGAGTCGGTGGAGATAAAAAAACCCACAGAAGCCATTTGATTAATATAGCACTTTCTTTTCTTTCGTTGAGTGGGTAAGTACACAGCCACATAATTATTATTAGTTTTGCTTTGGAATCTTGTGGATTTGGTGTTACAAGGTGTCGGCGGAACCAAAGCACAGCCGCCATATTTGCTTGGTTGGAGAGAAGTTGCCTGACAAGAATATTATTATTATTGTCATTAGGGGTGTGGAGAAAGAGACAGAACACAGCAGCCGCAAGTGAATTATATTTGAGGTGTTCGGGTTCATACATACTCACGGTTCTCTTGTCTTAACTTTATTATTTTTTATTATGAACTTGGGCATTGAAGTTATTTATTTTAGGTTCTTGAACATGATTATTGGCTAAAACCTTTTTAGTTGCCTAGGTTTGAATGAATATTTGTTGAGTTTGGTTTGCTTGTCGGTATTGGTTATTGGTGTTAGACTAATATTATTGTAACCAACTTATTGGTATTTGAAAAGACGAACATGCATGCTTATTATTAATTTACTTTTATTTAATAGTTTCATATGTGTCTTTGTGAAAGTCTTTCATGTGTAGATGCATATTAAGTTACCTACTGTGTGTTCGTAACTAGTTTATGGTTTATAGTCGGCATATTCCATAGGAACTATTTTTTAAGGGTTTAGAGATTTTAAGTGTTCTACCTATCTTGAGACTGAGAGGTAATAGATAGTTGGGGTTGTCTTAGTTATTAGGTGGTTTGGGTATAGATTACACGAGAGTGGATTTCTCCCTTATTGTCTTTTGGTTTATGCTATCCTAAGTCTTTTTGAACATCTTTAGGTTACTCCATACGTCCCTTACACTCCCGGATGTATTGTGATTAGTGAGACTGAGAGGTGATCTAGTCATTAGAGTACTTTAATATTGTTGGAGAGACTGAGAGGTAATCCAACCAACCGGTTTGCGTCATACGTCTCTTAGGTATTCCTTTTATGTGACACCCAGAGAATGATCAGGGATCCACTAGGATGTCTAGGGCGTCGTATCATTAGATCCCAGTTCCATCACAGTTTCCATAGCCGATAAGCATCCAAGATTCACAAATAGGATTTCAAGCCTAGGTAACGCCTTTCTTATTATTGTTTTCGTCCAAGTTTTAGAATTTTAAGTTTAATTTAGTTTAATTAATTATTAGTTTTTAAAATAAAATAAATACAAATCCAAAAATAATCTTTTTCTTAATTATTAATTTATTTAGCATTTAGAATCTAGTTTTGTTAATTTAATTAGTGTCTCTAGGGTTCGATATTCCCGGACTTTCCATAGCTATTCTACACCCGATAGGTTCACTTGCTTGTTGCTAGTGGTTTGGTTTAGGGTATTCTAGGTTTTTTTTACTCCTTGTGCTAGGTTTATTAATTGCAATATTTTTATATACCACTTTTAGGCACATCAGATGGTCATATACAAGAAAAGCTTTATGGTGGATTTTGAAAGGTTCCGTACAAGTGGTATATTGGCCGGGTTCAAGCTCAAGGGTGATATGAATGAAGTCGTTGATATTGAAACCGTAACGGCGGGATGAAGTTTGCTTTCCATGGTGAAAATATTAAAGAGGAAGAAGAGATCGGAGGTGAGGGTGGGTGCAACTAGGGTTGATGTGCCTGACTATGATACCATGATAGAATGGAATGATCGATCCTTCATTAAGTTGACAATATACCTTATATGCTACAAGTCAATCTCCTATTGTGGAGATAATATTCTAACAATATTCCTAATTACATGGCAAATATAGCTACTAAAGATAACACTCTATTAGTTACCATAGAGGCGTTTTACAAAAAAGTGATTTAATGGATGAAGAGGGTGTTTGGAATTCCTTATTTCAATCTCCTTATAACTTATTCCCTTCACAACTTTCAACTTTTCCAAAAACTTTAACTTTTTAGAGAAGTTATAAGTGATAAGGAGGGTAAAACAAGCAAATCCTAAACAACCTCGAAGTCTCTTCCAATTGTTAACTCATTATTTACAATTATTTTTTTATTAAAAAAAATAAACTAACCATCAATCATCATTTCCCATTCTTCTCCATCCTGCGCTTTGGCGAAAGCGCCCATCACCTAAAAAAGAGTCATGGAGAGACAGTGTGCAGGATACTATGGGGTGTAGATGACGCCTACTACAAATGCTGTTATAACTAAGGATAAAGTCACATTTGGTGTGTAAGTATATGGGTTTTGCTCCAGCTTAGAAGCTTAGGTGCTGTTTGTTTATTAAAACAAAAACTGTCTGCAATCTGATTTCATCTGATTTCATGTCTGCAACTGAAGATGTGGTCTGACGGTTAGCAATCTAAAAATATAATATTGCTTTTTTTATTAACTGGGTATCGTCTGCATAAGCTAAAAATTAGTTGCCTATCATACATATCACAGTAGATAGAAGTCATTTAACGTATGTAAACTAGTAAAATAGTTGGTGGTGGGCGGTGGACGGTGGTGGTGGCGGACGGTGGGTGGTGGTGATGGACGGTGATGGTGGTGGGTGGTCGACGGTGTTGGTGGCGGATGGTAGGTGGTGGTGGGTGGTGGTGGCGAACGGTAGGTGGTGGTAGTGGACGATGGGGGGGGGGGGTGGTGGTAGTGATGGACGGTGGTGGTGGGTGGTGGATGGTGTTGGTGGCGGATGGTAGGTGGTGGTGGTGGCAGACGGTGGGTGGTGGTAGTGGATGATGGTTGTGGCCGACGGGTGGGTGGTGGTGGTGATGAACGGTGGATGGTGGTGGTGGATGGTGGTAGTGGGCGGTGGGTAGTGGCGGTGATGGACGGTGGTGGTGGCGGATGGTGGTTGGTGGTAGACAGTGGTGATGGGTGGTGGTGGTGACGGACGATGGGTGGTTGTGGACAGTGGTGGTGGCGGTGCATGATGGGTGGTTGTGTGGTGTTGGACTTTGGGTGTTGGTAGGATGTTAAGAAGTGTGAAGATGCGTGAAGAAGTTAAATAATAGCTTATTTTTTAAGACCATAAAAGCAGTTTGCAGATCTTATTAAAAAAAAAAAACAGTTTTCAAAAGCTTTTGTCTACATGCCCGCAGACATAAACCTCATACAAATGTTTTAAACAACAACAAACACCACCTTAGTGTGTACATTTATATGCATGTAGAAAACAAAATATTTTATTACTAATTGTTATATACTATAGATAAAAAGTAGGCGGTGCCACAGAAATTGTTTTTAGCTCGCAGTTTTGAGTTTTATTAATTTTATTTGGAATTTTAGTCAATATATTATATTGTTTGATTGTTTGATTGTATAGATAAGCCCATGTTGATTCGGTTGCGGATGTTCGATTCCCGTTAGAAACATCCATTTTTTTCCCGCACTTTTTTGCTAATATTGTTGTTGTCTTATGTAAAAATGCATTTTTTTTCCTAATATTGTTGTCTTATATTTTTAGGTAAAATATAAATAAAATTATTTAAGGGGAAAGTGAATACGACGTTAGCCGTCTAACCTTAGACGCAAAACCATCAAAACGACTTAGTTTTGATTATCAAAAAAATATAGCAAACATAACGAATATCGAACAACTCGCGTAGACTCACAACCTCAATGACCGGGATCAACAACGCTCGAGTTTTACCAACATCCATTTTACCAATCGACACCACCGTAACGAACGTGATGGGAACCAACCGAATTCGCGTAGACTCACCCGCATTTTGTTTTAATTATGGTATGTTAACGAACGTAAGAAAAACTTATTGAACGCCAATTTTGTGTTTTTTTTCCTATTTTAGTTCCGGTAGCGTAACGAATGTGACGGAAATAGGCCGCATTTGCGTAGACTCAGCACCTCAATGTCCGGGAATCAACAATGCTCGAATCTTCCCAACGCCCTGGTTTTATCGACCGATGCCATCCAATTGATCAACCTCAAGTTTTATATTTTTTCTTTAATTTTTGGTGTTTAGTTCTGGCATTATAACACATTTAACCGAAGTCGCGTCGACTTATCATCTCAACGCACGATACTGACAAAGCTTGAGACTGGCAACTTTTGGGTTTATCATCGTCCGGATTTTACCGACCAGCCCGACGCATTGTACTGGGTAGAACACTAGTTATGGTTTAAAGTTTAAACTTTAAACAATGGTAGGTTACAAGCTTTGGAGATTCTTTATTGGATTACAACATCATAACAATGTCTATAGCTCCAAAAGGCGCACATGAAGCTCAAGTGCAATTTGCCCTTCCTGCATGCTTGGTGTTCGTAGCACTTATAGACTACCCTACCCGTCTAGGTCATTAGACATGGCTCATTGATTCCGTTGCCTTGTACCGTGGACCGAATACGATATACATTAAATTAACACATAGATTAGAAAATTTTATCTTTTTTTTTACATATTTTATCTTCTAGAGTATGCATGCTATCTATGTAAACTAAGGTGGTAAAATAATTGGTTGAGTAACGTGTCAAACAAGTTCTGGTCAAAACGGGTATTGTCAAACAAGTTGTGTCAAGTTGACCCGAGAGGTTTTTGTTCCAAAGTAATTACCTTTTGTTTTCACTTTTATCTTCTAGTGTATGCATGCTACATAACATGATCAGTTAGGTTACTTGGATAATGGGTCAAACGGATTCTGGTCAAAAAGGCTAGTTTTGGTATGGGTCAAAGAAGTCTTGTTGAGTTGACCCGAAAGTTTTTCTTTTATAAGTAATGACCTTTTTTTTTTTTTTGGTAAAATGATCAGTTGGGTAAATGGTGTTGTAAATTGTGAATGGATATTTGTTAACCGTCAACATTAGTTTGTTTGTTCTTGTAGCAACGAATCATACAAGAAGGAGCCACGGCTCAAGCACTCGTCATACAAGAAGATGTGGATCAAGATCTCGTTGAAGACTGTATAAAAGATTGTTCAAGAATACGTGATTCGAGCTTAGTCGAAGACCAAATGTGATGAAATCTTAAGACGAACATATTATTTGAAGACCCGTAAAAGTACCCGTTAAAGACACCGGTTCCAATTAATTTTAGAATATGAAAAATCATATTTTATATTCTTTTGATTCAATTGTGTAAACGGTATCGTACTAGAATATTTCCCATTACTAACGAGAGTATCGTTAGCTTTTATTTTAATTTTTAAATAAATTGTGACTCATCTCCTACAATCTTAAAACAGATTTCCGAGAGATTGTTAAGGCAATCTTAAACCTTTTTACTAAGGATATTGGGTTCACGGAAAATATTAAAATTATTTCGTGATTGTTGCGACAATCTTGTATATGTGTTTTTGAAAATATGCATGTAGTACAAATTGCTATGTAAGGATTTATAGAGATGTGAAACAATCTTAAATCCTTTACCATGATACAAGACGAATGATTTATGATTCAATCGTTTGATTTAAGACGATTTTTCCATCGTTATTTTTCTAACTTGGTGTTAGATCGGGTTTATTGGTGAACCTATGTTCTTTGTGAACATTGAGTTCTCGAACGTGCATGTTAGACCGGATTTATTTTATAAGAAATTCGTTTGTAAATGCTTCATTTCCTAACATGCGTGCTAGAAATTCTTACAAGTTATATATATTATGGTTTAAATTGTTTGTCCAAACGTCTCGTTTCTTAAAACGAGTGTGAGATGTTTATTTTATATAAACTAATCAGCCTTATAATGATTTTTGTAATCATAAGCGTGTTAGATTTGGTTGATTTTATATAAACCAATAAGTTTTGTAACAGTTTATGTAATCGTTTATTTCTAACGATTGTGTTAGAAAATAGTGCGCGGAGACATCCATTGGCTGCATTTTAGTTTAATATAAGCATGACTTCCATGTTTATGTTATAGTGAAATAGTGCATATGAGACTTCCATGTGTGTCTATTAAGATTCCTCTTATTAAGTCAACAATAATCATAACCTTAATTAAGCGTTAATGGTAGACTTAACTAAGTGTTAATGAAAACTTTAACTATGTGATAATAAGATGACTTTTGGGCTAATAAGGTTTTGTGAACTAAAGGTTTCATGTTATACTATAGAAAAAGAAATAGTTTAAAAAAGGTTTTGTCTCAATGTTTAATTTTTCTAATAATATGTGTGTTAGAAAGAGTTATTTTATAACTTTAAACAACGCTTGTCTAAACATTTTAATAGTCTAACGTGCGTGTTAGAGTCGATTTCTTATGTGAAACCAACGGGTTTAAACTTTTTCAAAAGAAACAAATTATTTTATAGAATAAACAATAAAATAAAAACTTGGTGTTGTTATGAACGTAAGTTTTGTTAAAATTTACAACGTGCATTTAGTTAACACCTTGTTGTTGTTTTGGACAAATTTTGATTATTTAAGTATATAGTTTCAAGATGAAAATGAGGATCTTATCCTTATGAGTTCATAGAGAACTATTGAGGGAGTACCTCAAGTCATGGCATAAAAGAATATCATTACGATGATTTCGATCGGATAATGAAGGTGCTGAAGATAATAACACTTCGAGATTTGTTATCTAGATGTCGTCTTTTTATCTATTTGAATTGCTTTTAAAAACTGTTTTACACTTTATTTTGTATGTTCAGTTGTATTGTTATTTTGTGTTCAATATCTTCGGATAACACATGCAATTATACAACGGAATAAATCAGCATTTAACATAAAATGGATAATTTTAAACGGATAGTGAAAGAAGAATTTGCACAAGAAACAACTTGAGAGTTATGGTATTGACTAAAGTCTAAGATGAGACATCAAATGTATAACTACATTATGAGAGGTTCATGGAAGAACGTGGTGAGTGTATTAAAATGAAATACACAAGAATATTATATTTGAATCCTTGAAATTCACTATGTTCTGTTCGTTTCAAGGATTTGGAAGGAATTCTAAGGAATGAGATTTTAAATCCCATGAATTGATATGTTCGTTTCATTAAATGAAAGAATGAGAATGAAAATTAAATCTCATCAAATCCCACATTTCATGGGATTTCAAAATCCCGCCTATTTTAAAGGATTGTTATGGAAAATAAAAACCCATCCAAAAAAATTCAAAAAAATCATAACTTAAAATATAAATCAAAAAAGAAAAATGTAAAAAAACTAAACCGTTTCATTCGTTGTCCTCGTTCTTCATAAAAAAAAAAAAAGAAACCTGAGAATGAAGAAGATTCCAATTCCAATACATATTAACCAACCAAACACATGAAAGGATTCTCAAACATTCCATTTCAATTCCAAATCCTTTAAAAAAAGTCCGTAAAACGAATGAGCCCTAAGTGTGAATTATAACATATATATGAATTAATCTATATCTATATTACATTTTATATTACATTACATTATTTATTTATTTACATTATAATTAGTATAGGCAACCATTCGTCTTTCTATACTCTCCCTCGTCAGACGCCGCAATATTAAATGCCAGTTATATCTCCGGCAAGTCTCCGGTCCAATCTCCCGTGCATTCAAGGCATCGTCTGTTATCTATATTATCTATGGCGGGCCGTCTTAATTGCTGCAATCAATGGCTAATCATGATGAAATGGAAACGTCCTCAATGACGCGATTCAAGGTTCAAGGTATTAATTTCTTAGTGAATGTAGCGTATTGATTTCATATTGATAAATGGTCCAATATATACCGACGAATCATCTCTGTGTTTATCCCCACCATAACCCTAATTCACTGCCCCATCTCTCTCGCTCTAAACCCCTAACACCAGTAGAAGGAAAATCAGTAGCATCGATACCCTCAAGCATTGTGTTAGGGTTTTTGTTTTATTGATGTTTGATGGTGAAAAACAGGGGTTTGGATTTAGGGATCTTTATATTTGATATATTTTGCAATAATTTGGTTGATATAATCTGTGTTTTTGTTTGGTTGGAGAAGAGAACAGGGAAAAGGAAATGGTGGCTACTGTGATTAGGGCTAGCTTGACAAAACAAGTATATCTAGATTAGTTTCACTCTTAAAGTTCCTAAATAAGTGATTGCATTTGTTATCCTTTTTAGGCAATCATCTTATTTAAAATTGCAGTTTTAATGCTAAATGACTTTTTAAAACTCGATTTTTTTTAATCTTTCTATTCTCTTTATTATAGCATAAATTGGGAGTGAAACTGTAAAATTCAGTATTAGTATATGATCATGATTATGTTTCTGTTTACTAATTTAACAATTCATTTGTATTGTGTTGTTTTGTTTTGGAATTGTAGATATTTACATGGCATGGGTGACAACTGAAGTGCAATATACCATTGAAACTGATTAGGTAGGAGATTTTGTTCAGTCTTTTCTAATTGTTTGAATAATAATATTGTTGGCAGCTCAAACTGTTTTGCTTGGATTCCAACACTATATTGTGATGCTTGGAAGTGTTGTTTTGATAGTCACTCGGCTGGTTCCTCGGATGGGTGGTAATCATGTCAGTTATTCACGAATCTACCCTTTTAATTTCGAATCGAACAATATTTAGAATCAAGTGGTTGAATTTGATCTTTATGTTTTTGTAGAACGATAAGGCGCGTGTACTTCAAGCTGTGTTATTTATGTCGGGTTTGAACACCCTTTTGCAAACGTTGATCGGTAGTAGTAGGCTTCCTACAGTCATGGGACCGTCATTTGCCTATAGATTATCTGTGTTGTCAATTATAAATGATTTCGCAGATGAAGATTTCTCATCCGAGCATCAGGTGTATATGCATAATTGTTTGCTTTAAGGCATCCATTCTTTGAAAGTCATTAACTTACATTGTTGGCTTTGTAAGACACTACTTATACAAGAAATTTATAAATTGACAAAAGGGTTTTGGGTCATCCCTGCAAGACCCATTTTTCCTAAATCTTTTTTGGTGTGTTACTCGCCCCGCCCGTTGATGTCGTGTTGGTCAAACGGACTGTACCCTTTAATCGATATGTAATTATATAAAACTTTAAACTATAGGACGAACTGTTAAACTGTGGACTACTGTTCAACCGAACCAATGATTTGCTTTAATTTAAACGGTTCGATTACTTTTAAAGGAGACCCACCAATGACTCAAAAATCTGAAACACGTTTTTTTTTGCTGAAGCCTGAAGCAAGTTGAGAATTAGCTAATCACTTATAAGATTATGACTAAGGGCATTTTTGGTATTATTAAAAAGTTGAGAATACGGATTTAACAGTTTTGAAAATTTCAGCTAAAAATAAACGAACAATTACAACACCAAACAATAATAAAAAACATTCAAAATTTGATTTTATATTTCTCTTTCATATTGTTGATTTTATATTTCTCTTTCATATTGTATGGATGCCTTCGTTATAACTGAATGCATTTATTTTCAATTTCTAGAATATGCATCTGTTATTTGACCTTTAGTAGTTTTTTTCTTGAACATGCAGACTATGACCATTTGCTATAGTGGGGACACATAATGAATCTAACTGAAATGTTTATTTTTTTCTTTTTTTACAGGGGCTTCTTTTGTAAACAACTTATTGAATAGTGATGATGTTGATTATATGCTTGGGCCGTTAAGAGCTTCAGGCATGACTATTGAAGAAAATAGTCAAGTTAAAAGAGCAACAGTCGAAATTCATCTTTTACTTGAAAATGCAAGAACTCTCATGCGTTGGTTAGGTGAAAATTTATGCATATCTTTTCAATTTCTATAATATGCATCTTTTATTTGATCTTAAAAGTTGTTTTTTTCTTGAACATGCAAACCATGACCATTCGATATAGCGGGAACACGTAATGAATCTAACTGAAATGTTTATTTTTTTTCTTTTTTTGCAGGGGGTTCTTTTGTAACCAACTTATTAAATAGTGATGATGTTTATTATATGCTTGGGGCGTTAAGAGCTTTTTAGGTTTGACTATTGAAGAAAATAGTCAAGTTAAAAGAGCAACGGTCGAAGGGTGCGGTGTAGTGGTGGTCTGTTTTCGGGTTATAAAGAAGCTAGAGATGAAATCCCACTTTTACTTGAAAATGCAAGAACCCCCATACGCCCGTTAACCGTTGAGGTTAGGTGAAAATTTATGGTATTTTAAGTTAATATTTTTTAATATTACTTGTTAGTTCAAACTTCAAACGCACTCCTACATAACTTACACAGTTATAAATAATTTTTTTTGAAACCGTATTAAAACCGATATACAAATCGGAGTTTTACTTCTTACTTTGAGTGTTTGCTAAATGTCTGAAATACCTTTCATGTATGGATCATCCCACACTTTGCAGATGTTGCTATGATCTTATTGTTGTGATTATCCCACACCGATGCCACTCAAGTTTAAAAGTTGTGAACTTATATATGCATATGTATGCAGATATGTGCGCATGTATGTATAGGTACGTACTATGTTTAAGGCCAATCTGGTCGTATTTGAATTTGAAAAGTTTTATGGTCAAAGTAGTTTTGTGGAGTCGGTTGAACTTTCTGCCCAGTTTTGATATAAGGGGCAATCTGGTCAAATCTGAATTTGGAAAGTGTTGTGATCAACTGTGAATTTTTTTTTGTCAAGTTTGACTTATTTCGGGTTTAATTTGCGTTTTGGACACTGTTGACTTCTTTAATCAACATTCACTTCTTTTGTTATGTTTGACCTTTTATGAGTCAAAATTAACCAGAATATTGGTTGGTTGGTTGGTGGCACAATGCTACTTAAGATACTATGTACTTGGTAATACTGTTAATGCTGAATTTGGTAATAAAATGAAACCAACTGGTGGTTAATTTGAAGTTAGGAGCCGCCTTATTGTTGAAATATGAAGTTTGAAACTATTTTACTATAAATAAAGTTTACCGTAATATCTAAGTTAATGATTCATCAATATTCGTTTGTATACTAAACGATAAATGCATATTTATAACTTATTCGGTTCTTGAATCTGGTTTGATTGATTTAACTGGTCCTATAGATAGACCAGGTAACAAACACGTCATTGTCAAGTATATAGATAAGTTACTATCGATTATAGTTAAGTTAAAAGGAGTTCATACATATAAATAGTATAAAATTTCTATTTTTTAAGTTAAGAGATTTGGGAGATGGGAAAGTTGCATACATGCCGCGAAATAGCCAGCTAAAACTGAGCCTTCGTTGTTCTTATTTTGTGTATTGTGTTTTATTTTTTAGTATTGTAATCTTTTTTATTTATCCTAAATGATTTATATAGTTCTATTTAAGAATAAAAAATTAATGTTGCGTGGGAATTTGGGTTGAGTAGAAAAATCATCTCTAATTTTCGGTTGTTTTCAAGATATACTACTCTATTAGTTGGTTGAGTGAGTAGTTTAGATGAGTAGAAAAATCGCTCCCTCACCCTAGCGACTAAATCATACATCATTGTCAGATTTTGTAGCACTAAAAAATTCCTGTAACTAGCATTAGTGTGGCTATAATTTATACCCGCCACGAAGCGCGGGCTCTTTGCTAGTATATATTAATGAGAAATTAAACTTCTTGGAAATTCACGAAGTGTGAATTATAACATATAAGCTGATGTATGTTAAGAAGAAATTAAACTTCTTGGAAGTTCAGTAAGTATGAATTATAATATATGAATTAATATATGTTGATGAGATATTTGAATCCTTGAAAATTATTGAAGGATTATATCTTTGGAAATTCATCGAGTGTGAATCATAAATACGTTGATCATATATAAAGGATTCTATGTTACTATTGTAAATTAATAATATGATAAGCAATGAACATATAGATTTAATATGATAAGCTTACAATAGCAATGAACATATAGATGTTTCTACTCTCATCCATTTTTGTTTGAACTATGTGAAAGGCTGTCTTCATTTAGGGAGAGTATCTTAAAAATAGTTTCAAAAGACAACAACAAAATGTATAAATCACTTTATGCAAATGTAAATTCCAAGAGTTTGATTGTCAATCAAGTTGACTTTATATTGACATAATAGTATTGTAGATGAGTAACGTTCATCTTGTGGGTGATGAATCTATTCATCAAAACGATTTGGATTAAGACTTACGTTTAAAGTCCATATAAGTTAATGGTGAAGCCTTGAAGATTAAAGGCAAAAGAGTTATGCTCCTTAATTAAATGAAAATTTATGTATGATCTATATACAATAACTTGTGAGACTTTCCTGAATATTAACGTTTGGGGATTGTGAATAAGTTTCATAAGTTTGTCTAAGCTAAGGGGTGAATGTTTCAAAGTGATATTGTAATAATATTATGCTGTGAAGAATCAGAATGATGCATCTTCTGTTCACATGCTAAAGTATTGTAGTCTAAAGCATGCTAGACTAGTACTTGTTAACTATGGTGCTTTGCGAAGACCAGTTAACGCGAAACATTCAAAAGATACACAAACACATGAATGAATTTCTGCATAGACAAATTTGAAGTGGGTTTTCATTAAATATAAGGAAATAATATAACTAATGAAAATCTTAAAAAGATCTTAACATTCTAGGTTTGCCTTAGAGGGTGATTTAGAATCCTTCTAATTTGGTGATGTTTAATAACAAACTTATGAAAAGTGTTACTTTATTAGTAAGCATTGATGAACTCATTGATACAAAGACGTGGTCATGTTCAAATCATGAGTTTCGAGTTGTCTTCATAAGTAAAGTTAAACAAACTATATCAAAATGCAAGAAATGTGGGGGGGGGGGGGGGGAAGCCATTTAAGAAACTACTCGTTAGAAGTATATAGAAATGGTAATTGATATTATTTATCAAACTTGTGTTAAAAGGAAGAACCTTTCTTTACCCCATTCAAAAGTTGGATGATTTTATCTAATAGCATTTAAATGTGGAGGTGCCTTGCATTTAAACTTGGAAGGTTTAGCAATGAGAATTATTGTAATCCAATCTAACATTGTATACACACGACTAAGTAGAGGATAAAAAGGTCGTAGTGCATAATGGAGATTTGTTTGCCTTAATAATAAGTGTATTTACAAAGACAAATATTATAACCAGATTCAGGTGGCCACTAAGGTTATAGTATTAGAAAGTTGACGTTAGGTAAAATTAACTTATAAGTTAAGAACACATCATGACAACTGATCTCAAGTACAAAAATTATTTGTAGTGACTAGACAAAGTCAAAGACAATGTTATGAATCCAACAACCTGAGGGTTTAGTAGAGATCAAGTTGTGGAATGAGACTAAAGCCCATAGAAAAGGGTATATGAAGGAAACCTAACTTAGTTGATTGGAGATCCCAAGATCTAAGTTCAATAGGACAACCTAATTATATATCTGCGGGTGGTCAATGTGGGGGCGTAGGTTATGTATAAGTTGACACATAAGCTAATATATATATCCTCCTAAATTATCAAGGGAGTCTGATTACTTCCTAGTCCATTCCTATAACAACCGTGACATGTTGCGAGGCTAAGCATAATATATTGTTAATGATTTGTGTAAATCATTATAACCTTAATGCTTTTAATGATTTAAGGATAATCACCTATGTGAAAGAGAAGTGGGGTCGCTTCGAATGAAATTGTGGGGCGCGCAATTCCTAGAGCTTTCACAGAACCAGGCTAGTGTTCTAGGACCATAATGGACACGACAATGAGGGGATGTGCCTGGTTAGGGAGAGTATTGTGTGAAGTGTATTGTCATCTACACAAATGGGGGTTTCTTCAAGAACATCACGTCTACTAACCGCTAGGAGACTAAGCATGCTTCACAAAGGAAGGTTCAAAGCTAACACCTACCTATCCTGCAAAACTCGGCTGTCAAGGTTCCATTGGGTATTTTGTGTGTTTTGATCAATCTCCATTCATGTGGGGGATTGTTGGAAAACTGGATAATGTGAATGGAAATTTGTTACATTATTAATATTAAATTCTTTATGTCACTTGTTTGATTTATTAGAATTTATATTAATATTAAAATCTTCATATGGTGAAAAATTCTTAAGTAAAGCTCATTATGAACTTGATTAGTTTTTATTAGACTTTATGTCTCTAATTAAATTTCTAATTAAGAGAGCTTATTCACCATCCATAACTCTTATACATAGTAGGCTATGTGCCTCATTTTTGAGAATGCTAGAAAAATATAAGCTTAAAAATACAAGAAAAAATGTATGCATACAGGAAGAGTTCTTGGTGAAGAAGAAAGTCTTGAATACCTATATGTTGAGAATCTATAGAGATGAGTTTCTCTATTCGATTCATCTATCTTTTCATTCTTTTTATATTTTCCACAAGCTCTAACACTATAATTACATGATGTAACCTCGGGCGCGTGGACATCTCCGGCACGTGCCTCAGCCTCAACCGTCATCTTTTATTTTGTTCATTCTTGCGGCCAAAGAGACTACTAGAAGTTGTTGGTGTGTCAGGGAGATCACAAGAAGATGCTGCTGAATAACAAGTTGAAGACTTTATCATTTGACGTTCTTGAGTTGATTCATTTAACATATTTGTTATATGTTTCACTGTTTATTTTTTTTATTACGGGTTATTTACTATTTATTTTCTCATGTTAATAACGAGAGTATCGTTATTATTTGTATTAATTTTAATATAATAAGTGACCCATATTCCTACAAATGGATCAAATGGGTTCAGGTTAAAACACATAGCTTTGGTATAGGTTAAACACCTGGAAGTTTTTCTTCCAAAAGTAATGACTTTTTTTTCATTTATCTACTATGCCTCTGCAGTATGCATGCTATATAAACTAAGGTAGGAAATGATCGATTGGGTAACTAGTCAAATCGGTTTAGGCCATAGCAGGTAGCTTTGGTACGGGTCAAACAAATTCTGTTGAGTTGACCCGAAAGGTTTTTCTTTCAAAGGTAGTGAGATTCGGTGTACTAGATGGGTTTATAGCTAATGGAAATTCTTGATTTTGTGGGGTCAGATGGGCTGTATCTAATAGAAATCAACCGTATATTGCGTCTTGGTGGTTATTGTTTGTTGGCAGGCCCACCTATTAACTGGAGAGCCAAATACTCAGCCCTGGATGGAACCACCAAGAATCCTAAAAAAGAGCTGGCCTGTTTAGAGGATCTCGCTAAACAGTTATGTTGGAGAAACTTAAAGGAAAAGGCCCGATTGCAGTGTGGTAGAAACCTATCTGTTGGGTTTCAGTGGTGACCAGTTAAAATTTTGTTTATTAAAACCGGTTCAATAAACATGGTTAATAATAATTAATCTTATTAATTATAGTTATACGCATCGGAATATATAATTAATCAGCACCGAAAACTAAACCCGACAGGATCCGGTTACAGACAATACGAGTACGAGTCAAAACAATAAATATAAACTAACAATATATTTAAGTTTACCTCGGTTAATAATTAACCGGTTGAGACACCGAAGGCTAACGAACCGAGCTAGGTGACACAACGCGATCCAACGACCAATCAGTGGCGGTGCACGACGGCAACGGCAGTGGTGGTGGTATCCTGACTGCAGCGGAAGTGGCTGTGAGCGGCGACGGCTGGCGTTGGTGGCGCCAGCAGGCGGCGGCGGCGGCGGCGGTGGCTGGACAGCGCCAGTGGTCGGGCAGCGGCGGTGGTGCAGGTTGGCCGGCGATGGGGTGGAGGAAGAAAGGAGATGGACTTGTTGATTACCTTAGGGTTAAGGTTATGTCCATAACATCATGTGTTTATATAACCTATAATTAGGTTTAACTAACTTAGTTAGTTATAAACCCAATGGGCCAACAAGTCCACTTTTTGCTCCAAAGCCCGCTCCATGTAATTTTTATCTCGTTAAAGTGTCTAACCCGGTTAACTAACTTAAGCGGGTTAATGGTTCGTTACCTCACGGTGTAACTCTCACGGGTCATAACCCGGTTGGCCGTATTGACTTACCCAAACCAGTCCATAATTCCAACAGTCTCCCACTTGGACGGTTTCTGGTTAAGTTACTCAATACTGACAGCCAGCGTTGCTCTAGCTACACATAGCTGCCCCCAACAAGTTATAACATTTTAAATTCATTAACCAAAATAATCTTGGAATACACTATTGCAAGATAAGGAATTTGGTAATCGTTGTCATCTATCCTTTCTGTATAAGACATCAATTGAACAATGAGACATGGATCAGGTTCAATCTCATATGGTGTTCAATCATTATAGTTCTCGATCAAAAGTCAAAGTGGTCCAATCAAACACACAGTTAGTTTGGGTAAGGCCTCACACTTTACCAGTTTGAATCAACGAGGGCGCCAAGATGTCTAACTGTTACATATCATGTAAGAGTACAGAATCCCATATTAAATACATACAACTCCCACTGAACTTTAGATTATTCCCAACCAATGCCTTTATAGCTGGCAGTTACGCGACAGCGGTTGACATTGATCAAAGAATAACTTTTAGTAAACGAAAGTTCTAATATGTACCTCAGGTCTAAGGATACTAAATGAGTATACCAATATCAAAACATCTTTTGACTAAGATCCATGAAGATGATTTGATGCGAGTTACATCCAACGTCATTCATAGTGAGGTCTGTGAGTTTGGAAGTCAACTCCTTGAGTCCAAAGTCAGAATAGTCTTAATTCAGAGTCGTTCCCACGAGTCTGACCGACTACGGATAATGTAGAATACAATATTCACGGATTAAGCGTATTAAAATGAACACAGTTATATCATTCAACATTTGCATTTAACCATTAAATCAAAAGAGAACTTAAAGTATAACTGTTTGAAATGTTCACACATCCAAATACTAAATCAAAATAAACTACTAGCTAATCTACGACCGATAGCATCTCTGTGATGATCATGCTTGTCCTGAGTCATCGGTTTAGTGAACGGGTCAGCTAGGTTTTGATCTGTGTCTACTTTACTTATTATGATGTCTCCTCGTTCCAGTATATGCTGTATATAGTGGAACTTACTTAGAATGTGCTTGGCCCTGTGATGAGACTGAACTCTTTGGCTTGAGCAATGGCTCCTGTGTTATCACGGATTACGTTGATCGGTTTCAGAAAACTTGGAACCAGATAGAGGCGGGCTATGAATTTCTTCATCCAAGTAGATTGTGAGCGAGAAACATCTCGGTCATTCTGGAAGCTAGCATCAGTGTAACACCTTACAGTGAGTTCTTCTTCTTCCACTCCTCCAAACACCAAGAACATGTCTTTCATCCTTTTCAGGTACCTTAGAATGTTCTTCACAGTAGTCCAGTGGGCAATGCCAGGGTTCTGCTGAAAACGACTAGTCATGCTCAGTGCATACGAGACGTCAGGTCTAGTACATAACATAGCATACATGATAGAACCAATCGCTGAAGCATATGGAATCGCTTGCATGTGCTTAGTTTCAATGTCCGTTGCCGGAGATTGCGATTTGTTCAACACAGTTCCTTTAGCCATGGGGAGAGCTCCTTTCTTGGAGTTATCCATAGAGAAGCGTGCCATTACTTTGTCTATGTATGTACGTTGACTCAACCCTAGAAGCCGCTTAGACCGATCTCGGTTGATCTTAATTCCTAGAATATAAGCAGCTTCACCAAGATCTTTCATTGCGAAACAAGAGCCCAACCAGTTCTTAACTTCTTTAAGCATAGGGATGTTGTTTCCAATGATCAGTATATCATCCACATACAGGATGAGGAATAATATAGTGCTCCCACTCTCCTTTCTGTAAACACAAGGCTCATCTTCTTTTTTGATAAAACCAAACTCTTTGATTTTCTCATCAAAATGAAAATTCCAGCTGCGAGATGCCTGTTTAAGTCCATAAATGGACTTATTCAGTTTGCACACCCTGTTAGGATATTTAGGATCGACAAAACCTTCAGGCTGAACCATATAGACATCATCAGAAAGATGTCTATTAAGAAAAGAAGTTTTGATATCCATTTGCCATATCTCGTAGTCATAGTACGTGGCTATGGCAAGTAATATCCTTATCGACTTAGTCATAGCAACGGGCGAGAAGGTTTCATCATAGTCTATACCCTGATTTTAAGTAAAACCTTTCGCGACTAGCTGTGCTTTATAAGTTTGCACATTTCCATGCATGTCAGTTTTCTTCTTGAAAATCCACTTGCTCCCAACTGCCCGACACTTGGGGGATAGCTCAAAAAAGTTCCAGACTTGATTGTCACGCATAGATTGCATCTCAGCATTCATGACATCTTGCCATTTCTCAGATTCCGAATCTATGATAGCAGATTTGTAATTAGTAGGTTCGTCGCTTGACTCGGCTTCTAAGAGGACCTCGGGACCATCTAGATGCCATAGGTATTTTGAGTTTGGTGCGCGAGTCCTATTACTTTTGCGAACGCTTGTGTTCATGTCCGATGTATTAGCAACAACTTGTTGATCGGACTTTCCAACTTCCTCAGCGGTAGTTTGTAGTTCTTGAATTTCTTCAAGATCGACAATATTATCTCCAGTTCCTCGATCGAGAATTTCCTTCTCGAGAAAGTGGCCCTTCCTTTTGATAGAAATCACATTTGTATCAGGATGGAAGAAATAATATCTGCTTTGGTTATAGTATCCGACGAAAAAAACTTTTACGCCGCGAGGATCGAGCTTATCGTCAGAATCAGTAGTGAAATAAGCATCACATTCCCATACTCTAAGGAAAGACAAATTGGGTTTTGGTTTTCACCCATGCCATATCTCATATGGGGTTTTTCTTACCTTTTTAGTTGGAGCCAGAATGACAATGCGGGCGGCGGTCAAAAGGGCAAAGCTCCAAAAGGAGTGAGGCAAGTTAGTTCTACACATCATCGATCGGACCATGTTTAGCAAGGTCTGATTTCTCCTCTCACTCACGCCATTGTATTGGGGTGTGCCGGGTGGAGTAAGCTGTGAAACAATTCCACGCTCTTTCAGATGATGTATGAATTCTGAGCTAAGATACTCTCCGCCTCGATCTGATAGAAGCATTTTAATAGATTTCCCGAGTTGATTTTCTACTTCGTTTTGAAACTCTTTGAACTTTTCAAAAGTTTCATGTTTGTGTTTCATAAGATACACATAAGCAGATAGACTATAATCGTCAATAAAAGGAACGAAGTATCTTTCATGATTCCTAGACATGGTTCTGAAAGGACCGTATACATCAGTATGTATGATTCCCAGCAGATCCTTTGCTCGTTCATTCTTATGAGTGAAGGAGCCTTTGGCGAGTTTGCCAGCTAAGCAGGATTCGCATTCATCAAAAGAGTCCGGTCCTGTGGATTCGAGAATCCCTTCAGACTGGAGTCTCTTAACTCATGCCTTGCTTATGTGGCCAAGTCGGCAATGCCATAAAATGTATCATTGGTGCCAGATCTGATACGTTTAGAAAGATTATATACATTATTGTTTATTTGAACATCAACCTCATAAATACCATTTCGAGGTTTAGCCTCAAAATAAAAGATATCATTCAAGTAGGCAGAAATAGCATTACTATTAAAAACGTACTTAAATCCTTGTTCAAATAATAAAGACTCTGAAATAATGTTTCTGGTCAAACCAGGTGCAAACAAACAGTTATCCAAAGTAACTACAAGGCCAGACGGACAAGCAAAACGATATGTGCGCCAGTTGCAAGAACTGGGACTCTTTTCCCATCACCAACAATGAGTTCCATGCTGCCTTGTTTCAGCTTCTTCCAGTTTTCAGGCTCCTGCAAGACATTAACGATATGGTAACCACATCCGGTATCAAATACCCATGTGTTGCTAAAGACAGTGAAAAGTTCAATAACGTAAATAGAAATACCTTTAGAGGAGCTTTCACCATTGGTCCAATGCCTTTTTAGCTCAGTAAGGTAGTCGGGACAGTTACGTTTCTAGTGTCCCATTTTGTTGCACTTGTAGCACTGGCGCTCCTCAAGAGGCGGCGGCGGTACCTTTGCAATACCTTTGTTAGTGTTGGTGGAAGACCTGGCAGCAACAGTAACATTCTTCTTGCCTTTACCGTTATGACTCCGGTTCTTGGGTTTAGGCTTGACGACACTAGCAGATCGAACCATAAGAACTTGATTGTTTTTAGCGAGAATATTCATCTCAGCCGTCTTGAGCATTCCATGAAGCTCCGGCGCTGTCTTCACCCAGCCATTCATATTGAAATTCATTACGAGCTGGTCATAAGAGCTGGGAAGAGAGTTCAGGATGAAATCAGCTGCCATTTCATCTGACAGGGGATAATCAAGTTTCCTTAGTTGTTCGATGTACCCTTTCATCTTGACGACATGCGCACTAACAGGTGATCCCTGTTCCATTATGCAGCTGATGAGCTGCTTCATGGTGTCATAGCGTTCTTGACAGGCTTCTTTCTGGAACATGCCCTTGAGTTGCTCAAACATCTCATAGGCACCAAAATCTTCCAAGCCTTTAGCAAACTCGTAAGACATGGTGGCTAGCATGATACAGGCGACTTCAGCAGAGTTGTCCATATGTTTGTCAAGAACCCTCCTGGCATCAGCAGTATTGTTTTCAGGCTCGGTTGGAACAGGTCCGTCAAGAACATAGTGCTTCTTTGCCATCTTGAGAACAAGTCCCAAGTTGTGGTGCCACTCAAGAAAGTTGGTGCCATTCAACTTTTCTTTCTCAAGGATAGCCTTACGGGTGAAAGAGTAGTTATTATCAGTAGACATCTGTTCAATTAAGCAAAAGTAAATTTTATTAGTATTTTCGATGTTTTAATCCTATTATTAATGACCCATTAACATTAGTAAATAGGAACTTGAGAATCTGGCTTCCAGTTTCTAATGGCAGTTGTAACACACAACATTAGTAAGCGGTTAGGCAGATAGACAACGATTGCCAATTGTGAATAGAGCACAACTCTCGTTTATGAGGCCTATTAAGACAACATTTGCCTAAGTAGATACGTTTAACCTCATCTATTCCCACCTTAGTCTCCAGACAGCTGTAGCACGTAACAAGAGAGTAAAGTAATAGTCGCCCTAGTATAGTGACTTGTGAAAGAGCCGGATGTGTCAACGAAACCCTTTCACATTGAAGGGTGTTGATACACCTTTTGTACGTCTCAGTCTTTATCAGGGCATTAATGTAATTAGTTTAAAGTATAGGGATCTTAATGTAAATATGGCTAAATGGGCCATTCGCTCTAATGTAATGTTACATTCGTTACCCCGTAACGAATGTAACACATTCGTCTAATCTGTAAGCTCATTCGTTAACCCAGATTAACGAATGAGATAACGAATGAGGGCTATTCGTTATATGTTAAATGTATTAACGAATGAAGAGTTCATTCGTATGGTTTAATGTAACGAATGACACATTCATTAACTGTTAAGTTAACGAATGTGGTCATCCCCTATATATAGTATGTAAATTATTCATTAATGTAAGTTTCCAGTTTGTTTATTAATCCTCTCTCGTTACTCTGCCAATTCATTCTCTCATATCATTCATATCGATCATAACGTATATCTACTTTAATCATATACCTAAACATCATGTATCGTCGTAATCACAAGGTCTAGATCCTTTCTGTGCTCATCAAGTACATACAAGTGGTATCAGAGCCTTGGAGCTGATCTTCGATACATAATCAAGTTAAAACCGTAATCAATTGATCAATTTCGAATGTGAATTGATTGATTTTGTGAGTTAATTGAAGTTCAAAACCAGAGACTGGTTATTCATTAAATTGAACCTGATTGAAGAATGTTTGTGACTTCGGACATGGCTAGATAGGTTCGGATTTGGTATTGGATTGTTTTGATATAAGTTTTAAGTAGTTTCAGTAAGATTCGAACGAGTTTGATGTTGAAATTGGAAGTTTGAATCGTTGAAGACTTATTCGTTAAGATGAAGTCTTACTCGTTAGGATGAAGACTGATTCGTTAAACTCATTCGCTAAGACCTAACCGCTCATTCGTTACAATTTCAATCTCATTCGTCACCTTATTTGCTAAGATCAAACCTTATTCGTTCAACCTTCTTAGTTAAGCCTGATTCGTTAAGCCATATTCGTTAACTTTTATTCGTTAACGAATATCTTAGACATTCACTAAAGTAATCAACTTTTGACGAATATCACATTCGTTAAAGTATCTCAGTTTTAACGAATATCCTATTCGTTAAAACCCATTCGTTACTGGTTCATTCGTGTGAACAGTAAACTTTGTTAATCCCTGAAGTTTATCAGTTGGTTTATCATGGCTGCTCAGAATTCATCTTATTATGCGTTAGCGTCACAGAACGTCTTATTGCAACAGATGCTAACGATGGATAACAAGATAGGCAGTCATAATAAATGTCCCAAGCTGTTGAAACTATCGGACTTTGCCCGTTGGGAACCAAGATTCCGTGCACATCTGGGATCCGTGCATCCTAGCAATGTTCGTTTTCTTGATGATGTTTATGCTGCACCACTGATCGGTAATGACAACAGGAGTTGGACTCCGAAACCTTTTAAAGAGTATGAGACACATGAGTTGAAGGACTTTGAAAGTGAGACGAAAGCATATTCTACACTCACTATGGCTTTACCGGAACATATTTTTCAATAATATAGTACGATCAAAGTCTGTGCTTCACTGTTTACTACCTTGAAAACGAGAAGTTTGGGCAATACTTTCGAAAGCAAGAAGACTTTAGTGAAATTCCAATTTAGAAACTTTATTCTGAAGAAAAATGAAACTGTAGAAGAAATGATCAACCGTTTCAGCCACTTGATTGTTGAGATGTCTTCTGTTGATCTTGAGCCAACAGAACAAGACAAGATTGATACTTTGAAGAATGCTTTACCTACAGAATATTCGACTTTCATGTTTGTGCTTAAAGAGAATGGATTCTTTCAGAAACCTGAACTGACTGCTGTACAATTCATTAACAAGATCGAAGAAAGGGAATTCGATCTTAAATGTCAATCTACTTTGAAAGAAAATTAAAATCAGCAGTCGTCAACTCAAAACCCGTTACTTTATGGTGGTGCATTACCAGCAAATAATGCGACAAGCTTAGTGCCTATTAATGCATTCTTTTCTCCATCCCAAGAGGAACCTAACGTAAACACTCCTCATAATGTATGTTTCATGGTGAGTGGTGCAACTGGCAACTCAAATGCTCATACATCAAGCTTACCCAAGGTTAATTTATAAGAAGCTGAACAACAGTTCGCTTTTGTATGTGCGTTCATGACTTCATATGAACAACTGGTGGGAAGTAAGATTGCTACGAGCGATCTCACAGATGAGGACTACGATTAAATCGACCCAGATGATCTTGAGCTTATGGATTTGAAGTGGAACATGGCCATGATTGTTCGAAAGGTTAAAAGATTCATGCAACGAACGGGAAAAGATCTTCCCATGTTGAACAAAAGGGTTGGGTTTGATAAGTTAAAAGTCAAGTGTTATAATTGCAGTGAATTTGGCCACAAGCCGAGGAAAGATTATTCTGGCTCACGCAATTCTGACCGTTCTTCTACAAAGTCTTCATCTGGAGGAGATAAAAGTAACACTGCTGGCTCTGGTGATCAAGACAAATCTCCCGTTACTCAAGCTTTATTGGTAAATGACGGAGTTGATTAGTCTCGGCGTTTATTGGGAAACCAGGCAAACATTGCTATCGTTGAGCCTGTGAAGAATTTTGAGGATGCCAGTAGCGATAATGTATTGGAGAGTAGTGATTCATCTGACTCGGAGACTGACAGTGATCAATCTCTGTCATCTCAACCAGAATCAACTCCTGAGAAAACTGAATCTTATGCCTGCATGGCTAAGATTGATGAGGTAGGTCCTACACCTCAAATTAATGTAAATGAACCTGCATCAATAATAATGGATTGTTCTGAGTGTGCTGTGTTAAAAGCCAAACTTGAAACAACATTAACTCAAAATAATACATTTACTAATGATTACTTTACGATCAAGGAATGATATAAGCAAAAGACAAAATTGCTTGAGCAAGCTAATCTGAAAATTCAGAAATTATCAGATAGTAATCATGATCTTAAAGCAAAGGTTCATTGTAAAATTATTGAAGTGGATCAACATTTAAAGGAGATTCTTCGTCTCCGAACTTGCATTTCCACTCTCGAACAAGAAAAATGGAATTAAATCATAAACTTAGTAAATTCAGAGATTCTTCTTTTATGTTAAATGAAATAATCGAGGTTAATCATTCACATAAAAAGAACGGAAAAGCAGGTATGGGATACGTCGAAATTCCTCCTCCATTTAATCAGGATTACAGTAGCATTCCTAAGGCAGAAAATTCTTTAAATATGCCTACTGATAAACCTGAAAATGTTGATTCATTTGAACCGACTCGTGAACCAGTTAATATTGAAAACAAAAAGGTGTTTACCAAAAATGAAATGGACGGTTCAATCGAGGAGCTGACTGAAACAGATGTGATTGTTAAAAATAAGGACATTCCAATTGACAATCACATTCTGTGTGAACCAGAAGATTTTGAAAAAGTTTTTTATGGTGCAAAATCCTCAAGTGTTTCTTCAAACAATTCACGTGTTCCTAAGGATATTCCT
Source organism: Bidens hawaiensis (assembly GCF_021521415.1). Lineage (NCBI taxonomy): Eukaryota > Viridiplantae > Streptophyta > Magnoliopsida > Asterales > Asteraceae > Bidens > Bidens hawaiensis. Next base: position 320,408 of record NW_027492573.1, on the reverse strand, counting down.
AAAGTAATTCCAAAGGAACATGTTAATGTAACTTCCACAGACAAGCTTTCAGTGTCTGATGAGGAATTAATGCGATTCATTAATCCTCCGCTGAAAACTTCAACTGGAAAAGTATTTAAATTAAAAGGTCTCTCAAAAGTGCTCTCAGAAAAAGAAGTTCCATTGAATCTTCTTAAATTAGAATTGATTGAGAGTGTATTTCAAGATGAAACTACTAAAATGACTGAACTTGAGAAGAAATTCTTTCAATCAAAAACTAGTAATATTCAAAAACAAAAAAACAAATGTTTTCAAACCTATAAAATTCATAAAATCGTCAGGTTTGGAAAATTCATCGAATTTGACAAATCTTGAATTTTACAAAACGAAGAAGGGTTTAAAACATGAGTAATCGAAGAAGGTCACTTTTGAGACACCTAAATCTGATGATCTTAAAACTTTGATATCACAACCGACCGGTACATCATCACAACAAAGTTTAGACTCTCGATTGTGTTTCAAGTGTGGTGAACCTGGTCATGTTTCAAGATGACGCATAGCAAAGATCGACAATATCAAAGATTATTCAACTTGCAAGACTAAATCTTTTTCAAACACAAAGGAACATCAAGTTGATGATTCAATGATAATGTATTCAAACATCAATCCGAGGAAAGTAATTCGGGTTGATGCACTTAATGTATTGAACACATGTGTTGATCGTGCTCAACCTATCTGTTCAAACACAGATTCGGAAAGAATCCGTGATGGTTATCTTAAGAAGAAAACTAAGAAAACTGCCACTTATTCTCAAGTACCGAATACGTGTGTTAAATTATTAAGTTTTCCAAAAGTTTCAAAGGGAGAGCCCAAGACTGAGGCTTGGGCTGCCTTTTTGGACTAATCATTTTACTTGTTTGTGCAGGGTACATCTAGGTCCGTATCAAGTCAAAAATGGATATTGGATAGCGGATGTTCTCGGCATATAACCGGCAACCTAGACCTTCTGAACAACATTAAAGATATTCAGGGGGTTATGTGGCGTTTGCTGGTAATCAAGGAGGAATGATTACAAAAGAAGGGGAAGTTTCAAACGGTAGAATAACGTTTGAAAAGGTTAATTATTGTGAAAAGGTGGATCACAATCTGTTGAGTGTTTCACAGATTTGCGATAAGAAGTTCACCACCATATTCACCGACAAGGAATGTGTTATTCTTCAACCGGGATACACAATTCCAGAAAACATGGTTGTCATGCGATCACCTCGATCAAATGATATTTATGTACTTGACATGAGTTACGATGTCAAAGTTTCGCCCTCATCTACTTGCTTCGTGTCTAAAGCAACGGAGAAAGATTCTATTCTTTGGCATAGATGCATGGGACACATTCACTTAAGAAAAATGAACTTTTTGATGACAAATGATTTAGTGAATGGAGTGTCCATCAAGAACTTCAAATTTAATGATCATTGCGTCGCATGCAAGAAGGGGAAACAAAAGAAGAAATCACACCCGACCAAATCACTAAACGATATCGTTACTCCTCTTTGGTCCAGTGAACCGTGCTAGCATTGTTGGAGATTTTTATTGTTTGGTTGTGACGGATGATTTCTCTCGTTACTCGTGGGTGTTATTTATGGGATCAAAAGATCAAACTCCTGTGCTAATTCAGAACCTTATTACAAAGATCGAATCACTTTACAAACTGAAAGTGAGACGAATTCATAGTGACAATGGAACTGAGTTCAGGAATAATGTATTGGATTTCTTCTGTATACAGAAAGGAATTCATCAGGAATTCAGTGCACCTTATGTTCCTCAACAAAATGGGGTGTTTAAACGAAAGAACCGTACGCTGATTGAAGCTGCACGTACAATGCTGGCTGATTCAAAGCTACTTGTTCAATTCTGGAACGAAGCTTTGAATACCGCTTGCTACACATTTAATCGCGTACTAACGGTAAAGAAGCTCAAGAAGACTAGTTACGAGCTTCTACATAATTGTAAGCCGAACTTAAAGTATTTGGAACCATTTGGGTGTCCATGTACTGTGTTGAAAAAAGACGTTGGAAAGTTCGATGAGAAAGCTTTTGAGGGTTATTTCTTGGGTTATAACTCTCTGAAGAAGCGGATTTTCAATCTTTCTTCTGGTTGCGTGGAGGAATGGTATCGCGTTGATTGTCAAAGTTATACGATTCCACCAACTGGTACAGGACCCGATTGGATGTTCGACTATGATCAATTATTTAATTCATTTACATCAACAGTTAATGACAAACCTGAAGATCTCGTTAGATCGTATTTGGAGGACCAATGTCTTCCAAGTCCAAGGTTTTCCTCGGTTGATGCAAGTGATTCTCCTAATGTATCTGAAACGTCAAACGATGTTTCTGAATTCTCCGATGATGCTGAGTTTGTTGATTCATCATCTGTAATGGTAGATGAAGCTCAAGAGACTACCGAGCCTATTCAATGATGATTCATCATCTGTCTCTTTAGACACTGCGGAGGAGAATGTCACCAATTTGGGTGATAATGTATATGTTCCTGCGAATCCTACTTTACGGATTCATTCACAACATCCACAGGATCAGATAATTGGTGATGTGAATGACGGGGTTCGCACAAGGCACCAATTGGTTAACATATGTGATGATCAATCTGATCATAATGTATCTCCTACTAAGGATTCGATTGTTTGTGCTTATGCGGATTTGCACTCTTCGGGTATCCTTAATATCGCACAATACGCCTGCTTTCTATCACAGATAGAACTGACAAGTGTCGCAATGGCACTCAAGGAACCATCATGGGTTGAAGTTATGCAGGAGGAGCTGCAACAGTTTGTTAGACTGGGTATATGGGACTTAATCGACAAACCCGATCGCGTTAAAAAGGCGATTCCTAAAATGGATTTTTAAGTGCAAGAAGGACGACCGTGGGGTTATCGTGCGAAATAAGGCGCGATTGGTCGTTCTTGGTTACAATCAACAAGAAGGCATAGATTATACAGAAGTGTATGCTCCAGTGGCACGACTGGAGGCTATACGAATCTTTCTTGCCTATGCAGCCTACAAAAACATTAATCAAATGGATGTGAAATCGGCATTCTTGAATGGAGCAATTCATGAAGAAGTGTACATGAAACAGCCTCCTGGTTTCGAGGATCCAGACTTTCCTGAGCGTGTTTACCGTTTAAACAAAGCTCTGTATGGTTTGCATCAGGCCCCGAGAGCCTGGTACAGCACGTTGGCTGACCATCTGATTGAAAGTGGATTCAAGAGGGGAACTGTGGATTGTACGTTATTTTACAAGAATATGGGTGATGATCTGCTCTTCGTCCAAATTTATGTGGATGATATTATTTTTGGTTCGACAAACGATAGTTTATGCAAAGAATTCGAGAAAACGACGCAGACAAAATTCGAGATGAGTTCGATGGGAGAAATGAGTTTCTTTCTGGGTTTGCAAGTTGACCAGTCTGACGCCGGGATCTTTATCCATCAGACAAAATATGTGAACGATGTCTTGAGCCGATTCAAGATATCCGATGGCAAAATTCCCTCTACTCCTCTTCCCGTGGGTCACAATTTATCACCGGATGAATTGGAGGATAGCGTAGATCCGACCCTATATCGAGCTATGATTGGATCACTTATGTATTTGACTGCTTCTTGACCGGACATTATGTTTGCTGTCTGTTTGTGCGCTAGGTATCAATCGAGTCCCCGAGTGACTCACCTAGCGGCAGTAAGGCGTATCTTACATTATCTGAGGGGAACTCCAGACATCGGGTTATGGTACCCCAAAGACGATAAGTTCGATCTCACCGCCTTTACTGACTCGGACTATGGAGGTTGCAAGATCAATTTCAAATCGACAACGACGGGATGTCAATTCTTAGGAAACCGGCTTGTTTCCTGGTAGTGTAAGAAACAGACAACGATCTCAACTTCAACAGCCGAAGCGGAGTATGTGGCGGCCTCGAGTTGCTGTTCACAGGTTCTCTGGATCCAGCAACATTTGCGGGATTATGGTTTGAAGTTTCTTACTACTCCTATTTTTATTGATAATTCTGCTACAATCTCTATCACCAAAAATCCGGTTCAACATTCAAAAACAAAACATATTGAAATCCGTTATCACTTTATACGTGATTGCTATGAAAAGAAATTAATATCAATTGAAAAAATTCATACGGATTTTCAAAAGGCTGACCTTTATACCAAAGCTTTTGACAAAACGCGTTTTCAATACTTGCTTGGTATAAACGGTTTAAAATCTTTCACAGAAATTCAAAAGCTTGTTTAGATCATTTTTTTATGTTATTTCAATTTTTACTGTTTTTAGGGGTAGAAAATAGAAAAATACTAAAATATTGTGTTTTCGTTTGTACAGAAAAATTCTATAAACTCCAAAAACATTCAAATATTGAAAAGTCCAAAAACATTGAAAAAAAATGCTTATAAAAAATGAGTTTTGAAGCAAAAAGGGAAAATGATAATACATTGACTTAGCGGACCTAACACATGAATAAAGTAGACTAAAAAGTGCCGTAAGATCAATTGCATGATGTGTATGATAGGCTTAACAGATCGTATAAGTGCTGAAAAGATATAAACCTAAATGCTTGCCAAATCTAGTGGTGTTACATCTTGATGCATAGTTAATATCTGTATTAAATATCAAAAAGTTTTAAGATTGCTGTGTGTGCATTCGTTCATTTTTTGAAGAAAATTCTGCTTTGTTTTATCTTTAATTTTGCAAAGAAATTCAACTTCATTTTTTCTTTATTTTTTATTCAAATCTTGGATCCTCTCCTGCGCGATAAGATTATCCGACCTGAGGGTTAAGATTTGGATATTCTGCTTTATTTTCTTGATGTTTCGTATAAAATCTTGGACTTTCTCCGCGCGATAATACGGGATTATCCGAATTGAGAGTTAAGATTTTATGCAACTTCTGCTTATTTTTATCTTTTTATTTTTATTAAAATGGAACCTTATCTTCGTGTAGTAATACCGATCTTGAGGGAAAATTTTAACTTTCTACTTTATTTTCTTTTTATTATTTTTGTATGAGTCACAGCTAATCAATTCAAAGAAAACTGAAAAACGTACATGTGAAATTCACTGTATAAGAGATATGAAACTGTGTCTGACAGGTGGGTTCCACATAAGATTTGTGCTTAATTGAACCTTAAAATGTATCATAAAGTTACGGACGGATCTGTCTAAAGTTTAAAATGGACAATTATATCTGCAATCATCTTTGGGTTACGTGCATAATAATGTCAAAATTGAAGTGTAGTCTAGGACGTTATTAATCAATATGATTCCCTGCTCAACTCACAAAAATATCTACTGCTTTTCATTTACTGTGTTTAGTTTTTTGCTACTTGAAAATTTTCAAAATATACAAAAAGATTTTATATTCTTTTTATTTTTCTGCTTTAGTTTCGATTTGCCAAGCTAGCGAATTAATCATTGAGAAAAGGAAAAAGAGTTAAACCCCAGAAAAATTTTAAGTTAAATCGTGCTTAACGTATTTTCAATTGGTAACAATTGATGTTTTAACGTAAAAATCCGTTTAAGTTAATCAGTACCGATACTTGTTGATTGGGAATTTTAATGTATACAATTAAAACCTAATTTGGATTTAATTGATTAATTTAATTCATTTGAAAATCCTAATTTGGTTTTTAATGATTATTTAATTCCTTAATGAGAAATTATTTTTCTCATTCGTTAAGGAGGTTTGGTGATTCGTTAACATGTTTAACGAATGTAAAGCCATTCGTTATTTAAATATAACGAATGAGTTATCTCATTCGCTATATAGACATTCGCTTCCGTTGTGCATAACGAATGGAAGACATTCGTTTAAACATTTAACGAATGAGAATGGTTAATGTATTATTCGTTAAAGATTAACGAATGAATTATTTATTCGTTAAAGATTAACGAATGACTTAGTTATTCGTTAACAATTTAACGAATGAGAGAAGATTCGTTAAAAATTTTAACGAATGAGATTCAACAGTTAACGAATGAGGTCATTCGTTAGTTCAAATGTTGAACGAATGACCTCGATTTGCGTGAAATTATTGGATATAATCCCAAGGTTAGACGAATGATGGTTCATTCGCCTAATTCCTATTCCATTGCCTTCTCTAAACGAAACTCTGCCAAAATTTCATCAGAATCCATTACTTGCATATTTGCCTAATTGATTGTTATCTTTGTGATCAGCAGGTAAATACGATAATCGTCATATGTGTTTCACGAAGATTTATAGGTGGTTTAAGTTTCAAACTGATTCATTAAAGACGTGAACCTTAATTGAATAATTAGAAATCGATAATATTCGTATATGAGATTACATTTGAATCGATAATTGATGGATTATTACATGCACTTGGTTTCCGAACACAAACTCAATGGTTAATCGTACAGATTGTTTAGAATTTTAACAGATTCTGATATGAACACGATGATTTTGACTATAAATAGTCAAAATTGTTTGTATTTTGACTCTTAGATTAGTCGAACAGATATTCTAGACTGATTCGTTATTTTTATAACGAATGAAGCATGATTCGTTATCTTTATAACGAATGTAGCTTGATTCGTTAAGATAGTTAACGAATGACTGTCTGATTCGTTAAGGTAACGAATGGATTGTTTAAATTCATAACGAATCAGATTGGATTCGTTAAAGTATAACAAATCAGAGTGATTTGTTAAATTTGATTCGTTACTTGTAACGAATAGGTTAACGATTAAGGATAATTCGTTAAAGATAACGAATGAACCTTTTAATGTATAACGAATGTCCCATTCGTTTACAGTTTTTAATGAATGTGATTGTCATTTGTTAAATAGTTTGATTATTTTGGAATATTTTACTAATGTATGTTTGTTCTTAACAGAAATGGCACTGTCTTGGAATAAGAGCCACAACATATTTGTGTTTTTAGAGCCGAACTTTGAAGACACTCCTATCTTTGGGGGTATGATTAGTTTTCTCATCTGCTCAAGAATCTACAAGGCTATCTCTACCCGAACAATCGTTTATCAGAAAATAATCAGGGAATTCTGGAATACAGCCAGAATTAATGAAGCGGAAAATCAGATTGAAGCGGTTGTTCAGAACAAGCGGGTAGTGATAGATGTTGGGGTTATACGAGACTCACTGGGTTTTAATGATACTATTGATGATAGGTGTGAGTTCGATCGAGCGTTGATCAGAGGATTATTCGGCCGAGTAAAGTATAATGGAGATTTAGGCAAATCAATGTACAACAAAGCGAACTTGTGTGAACAATACAAGTATCTGCTTCATGTTCTTATTCATTGCCTGGGTGGTCGAAAAGGAGGTTTCGACGAGTTCAGGGTGATGCTACAATCTGCATTCGTGGCTCTAGTGCTGAATAAACCATTCGATTTCTTTGAATTGATTTTTTATCATTTGAAAGAAAACATCACCAGCAGACATAAGTTCTTAATGTATCCCAGATTTTTACAAATGATGATACATGATCTGGTGCCTGACTTGGAAAAAGATTAAGCAGACGTGATGAAGCTAGATCATATGAATGAAGAGACGATGCGACGTTTGAGATCGTACAGAGGTCAGAGTTTGGTAGATCGATTAAGGTATAAATGTTTGATTGGTCATCTAGCGAATATTGATTATGTCGCGCCACCTAATGATCGTTGGGCTCATGACGATTCCGATTCAGAACGTGAAGGTGGTGATGGTGATGATGGTGGAGATGATGGTGGTGATGGTGGTCCAGGACCACAAGCTGAGTTAAGTTATGAATAGAAGCGTAAGCGTAAAGGTAAAGAACCGATAACGGAAAAAGGGGAGAAACTCAAGAAACAACGAGTTAGAAGGGGTTCGGGTATTGAGATACCGAGTTAGCCGTTTGTGCCTTCTACTGCTGTTTCTACTCCTATTATTTCTTCTACTGCTTCTCCAGTTACAGTTCCACAGATTACACGATCTCCTACTCCTACTCCTACTACAATGATAGATTTTCCTCGTTCTCCAACACCTGTGCAGATGCCTACGTCTCCAATGCCTCCAACTCTGACGTTGGCTACTACTGTGAGGCCTGATCCTCATTTTGGAGACATATTACATACTGTATTGGCACAGATGCCTACACCACAGCCAACGACATCTGTTACTCCTGTTACTCCAACACTGTTGCCGAGGCCTGAGCACTCTTTTATGTCAATCAGTCGTCCTCAGGGTCCTATGCAACCAGTATATCCTAATTTCTATCACATGGCTCCTCATGCTCAATGGTTTCACATGATGAATCTGTTGCATTTACAACACACTCAAATGCAAGCAGATAGAGCTGCAAATGAGCTAGCGCAACGGAATTTGCTGAGGCATCTTCTATCGGCTCAACGTGACAATAAGGAACTTCGAGCCCTAGTTGCTGCTCAGGGGGAGAGGTTAGACAAACATGATGAGATTATTCTTCAACTGACATGCAAAGAAGATGAATTAAAGAAGTTGAAGAATAATGAAGACGATCAGGATGGTGCAGGGGGTGGGGTAGATCAGCAACCGGGCGGAAGTTCCACACCGTCGGCAGGTAATAAGACTGATGCGAGTGTTGGTGGTGGGTCTGAAGCTAGTAATCTACAGATTGTTCCATATAAAGATTACACGAGAGCCAAGCCAATAGATGTTATTCCGGCTAACATGCTTCTATTTGTAGGAATGGATGGGATTGTATAAAGTATGGTGAATGCTGATGAGATCGAAGAAGGTGAATTTGTTGATCATTCTTTAACGAAAGAACAAATTGTCTTGCTTCTGGATCTAAATGATGATGAGATTGAGGAATTGGGTAAGAATGTGGATGTGGAGATGGAAGATAGTACTGATACAGGTATTCCTCACGGGAATGTATCTGATTTTGAAGAAGTGGAAGTGGAAGATGTTACTGCTGAAGAATATCCGGAGTTTTACACAGATAATAACAATGACTCGGGTATTCCGTTCTTTACAATTGAGCATTTCAATGCGGCAGAGCGTCGATTACAGGAAGAAAAAGGTAAGTTAAAAGCTGCAGAATCGAGCCATGTGTCCACTACAGAGAAGAAGCAGAAACGTGCTTTTGATGGTATGTTTGAGCATAACGTTGAGAAGATGAATAAGATGATCGAGACTTTCAGATATCATGACCGAGAAGATGCAAAAGTTGAGAAAGCTCGGGAATCTGCATACCAGATGAAGAAGTACAAGCCTGCTAAAGACGTTAAAGGTGATATGGTGGCCTGGCAGTACGATTCAGATCTTAAGGTATATATCGTTAAGTGGGAGCACCGTATTTATTATTTCAAATGCCCACATGATATTTAATCTATGCCTCGATGGGATGTACGAACCTTAGCTAATCGTCCGTTTGTTAATCGTGGAGACAATAAATGGGCTAGCTGGTTCTACTGGCAGTTATTGCATGAAACCCGCTTTGGTTTCAAATTCTTCCAGCCTCAGGTGCCGACACACAAATATATTGACGAGATAGATGCATGCACGGGATGGAGGAAGTTAATCTTAATAGTGAAGCCGCCGAAGACGATGAAGAGGGTTCCGATGAAGATATTCCCTCAGAGTATTTTCACCTCATTTAATTATTGGTATTATGATAATCGTACAGGTGAAGCGGTTATTGTTTATGGCCAGGGTTCACGCACGAAGACGTTACGTGTATTTGATCCGATGTGGCTGGTCAATCTATCTGAGTCTGACAACGACGCGTTATTCATAAGTTAGATCAGATTCGCTAATGTAAAGGATTATGATCTGGCAATGCAGTTTCAGAGGGTTGTTCGTGTCTGCTACGCATACAAGATTCATAGCTGCGTTGATTGGAAGACAAAGATGTTTCAACGCTAAAGTATGATAAAGAGCTCGAGACGAGGGGGAGTTTTTTGATACACGTTTTGTACGTCTCAGTCTTTATCAGGGCATTAATGTAATTAGTTTAAAGTATAGGGATCTTAATGTAAATATGGCTAAATGGGCCATTCGCTCTAATGTAATGTTACATTCGTTACCCTGTAACGAATGTAACACATTCGTCTAATCTATAAGCTCATTCGTTAACCCAGATTAACGAATGAGATAACGAATGAGGGCTATTCGTTATATGTTAAATGTATTAACGGATGAAGAGTTCATTCATATGGTTTAATGTAACGAATGACACATTCGTTAACTTTTAAGTTAACGAATGTGGTCATCCCCTATATATAGTCTGTAAATTATTCATTAATGTAAGTTTCCAGTTTGTTTATTAATCCTCTCTCGTTACTCTGCCAATTCATTCTCTCATATCATTCATATCGATCATAACGTATATCTACTTTAATCATATACCTAAACATCATGTATCGTCGTAATCACAAGGTCTAGATCCTTTCCGTGCTCATCCAAGTACTTACAAAGGGATAGGCTAGAAATCAAGTGCGGTGCTGTAGCTCCAAACACTTGAAGTTTCGCAGTATGCCTCAAGTGTGACTTATAGTAGGATGGCATAGACTATTGATTTAAATTGGGATTAATTTTAAATATTTACCGAATAGAGTAAAAGTCCAGTTTTACTTTATTGATCGAGACTACTTGATGAACCCTTTCATCTCTCAGGACACTTAGTTTTAAATAACCTATTAAAACTAAGTTTGTCGCGATAATACCAACCAATTTTTAAGTTAATAGTTTTATCTATTAAGTTATTAGTTATGGAAAATTAAATTTAGTTTAATTTTGCATAACTTGATTGGTTAATTTATTTTAATATATTTGGTATTAGGTTGGTGGCATTATAATCCTATTATAATCAAGCAAGCAACCAAAATAGCAAACAGAATATGTAAATCTTAAATGGCCAAGATTAGTGATTGATCTTGTTAGAGCCTATTAGCAAGATCAATCAGGTCAAGGGGTCACAACACAAAACAACCACAAGGATGGACTCTTGGTGCATCCCGTCATCTTTGGTAACTCCCACTGACTTCAAGAACTCCATGAGCTCGTCCTCGTCCTTGGTTTCCTTTGGGTCTTCTTCATTACAAAATTACATTAATACAAGTAATGAAAAACTAAACCCTATCTATTACAATTTTGAACCATTAAGGTGGCCAAAAATCATAAAATAAAACCGAAAACTAAATACAACTTTTGAACCATCCATATGGCCAAAATAAAAAACCATTCAACCACACAAACAAGGTCGGGCCAGATTTACATATTCAACGAAAAATAAGTCGGGCAATATTTTGGTCAAATAAATAAATAAAAATTTGACCAAACTAAAATTTCCCTAATATTTTATCTAGATCAAAAAACGTCAACTGCCCTAATATTACCGGATTCGACTCGTATGTTGTAACCAAGGCTTTGATACCACTGTTGGGTTTCAGTGGTGACCAGTTAAAATTTTGTTTATTAAAACCGGTTCAATAAACATGGTTAATAATAATTAATCTTATTAATTATAGTTATACGCAGCGGAATATATAATTAATCAGCACCGAAAACTAAACCCGACAGGATCCGGTTACAGACAATACGAGTACGAGTCAAAACATTAAATATAAACTAACAATATATTTAAGTTTACCTAGGTTAATAATTAACCGATTGAGACACCGAAGACTAACGAACCGAGCTAGGTGACACAACGAGACCCAACGACCAATCAGTGGTGGTGCACGACGGCAACGGCAGTGGTGGTATCCTGACAGCAGCGGCGGTGGCTGTGAGCGGCGATGACTGGCGTCGGTGGCGCAGACAGGCGGCGGCGGTGGTGGCTGGACAGCGCCTGTGGTTGGGCAGCGGCGGTGGTGCAGGTTGGCTGGCGATGGGGTGGAGGAAGAAAGGAGATGGACTTGTTGATTAGCTTAGGATTAAGGTTATGTCCATAACATCATGTGTTTATATAACCTATAATTAGGTTTAACTAACTCAGTTAGTTATAAACCCAATGGGCCAACAAGTCTACTTCTTGCTCCAAAGCCTGCTCCATGTAATTTTTATCTCGTTAAAGTGTCTAATCCGGTTAACTAACTTAAGCGGGTTAATGGTTCGTTACCTCACGATGTAACTCTCACAGGTCATAACCCGGTTGCCGTATTGACTTACCCAAACCGGTCCATAATTCCAACACTACCAACCATATTGAATGCAAGAAAAAACATTCAAAATTTCCCAAATTTTGCGATAAAAATGATGACCAAGATGATGGTTGGTACAAAAAAATGGATGCATGCGTAACTCCTTTAGTTCAAGTAGAACGCATGCAAGATGTTTCACAGGGTGTTCTTGAAAAGTGCCCAAAAGGTTGAATAATATTCCACCTAGAATCGGGTTAACTCGGGGTTTAACACGTCCAGATTTAATTTGTTAATGATAATCTGATGTGGCAAAAGAGAGTTGCTACATACGCGAACATGTTAAAATTAGGCCTGTAAACGAACCGAACGTTCGGTGAACTATCGTGAACCGTTCGGCGGGAAGTTCGTTTATGTTCGTTTATTTAATAAACGAACGAACAAGAGCAAAAAATCTGTGTTCGTTTAATTAAACGAACGAACATGAACACATGTTCCGTTTGTTCATTTATGTTAATGAACGTTCGTTTATGTCTGTTTGTTTATGTATTAATAGAACATAATTAAATATTATCTGGATAGGCTATCTGCATTTGCTAATTTGTGTTCATTTAAGTGTATTCGTATAAGTTCGTTTATATTTGTGTTCATTTACATTTGTTCATACATGTTCGTTTAACTCTGTTCAGTTATGTTCGTTTAGATTTTAAACAAACAAACCCAAATGCCCATTTTTAAATAAACAAGCATGAACATAAATATTTGTTCGAGTAAGTGTCCTTGTTCTTTTAAAGTTAAATGAATGAACACGAACACGCTCTTATTTGTGTTCATTCGATTCGTTTACCAGTTTTCATTATTCACATTGATGAATACATCGATCTCAATCTCTAGGCTTTGCCGATTTTATTTGTGTTCGTTTGTGTTCATGAACTGTTCGTGAACACATTAATTTTCTTAATGAACGAACACGAACATAAAATCTCGTTCGATAAGTGTTCGTGAACCATTCGTGAACACCTTATTTGCTTAATGAACGAACATGAACAAGGCCTTGTTCGTGTTCGTTCGGTTCGTTTACAGCCCTAGTTAAAATCTTCATCGAGTGGTGGGTATAGAAATGTTATGGATATGAATGCAGGGTTGGGTGGATTTGCAGCTTCGCTTTCAAAGTATCCGGTTTGGGTCATGAATGTTGTTCCTCATGATGCAAATTATAAAGCACTTGGTGTTATCATAAAATTATAAAGCACTTGGTGTTATCTATGAGTGCGGTTTGGAACATACATGAACTGGCTCGTTAAGTTTACAATTTTATAACCATATGCAAAAAAATCGAAATTGGTTATTTGTTTCATCTTTAATTCAAGCTTGTGTTCGTATGTTTCCCATTCTAGTTTCTTGTATTCGTTGCAGCTTAGTTTAACTTTAGTTTAATCAAAATCTTTATTATTGTTATTATTATTATTATTTTATTATTATTATTATTATTTTGTTTTGCATTTGCTTTATAATCAAATAGGGGCTATTTGGTAGCCTCTTAATGGTTAAATGATAGCCTTAAGTCTTAATGATTAAGAGGTAGCTTCTTAACTATTCATACTTAACGTCACCTCTTAACCATTAAGAGGCTATGAACCATTAAGAGGTAGTCTCTTCATGGTCATTAAGAAGCTATCAAACAGACTAAATAGTCCCTAAAACTTGCTTATTAACCACATGTTTCTCATGAATATGATACCGTATTTATCCTTGCTATCTAGGTTACTTATATTTCTATATTCAATTTTTGGTTGCTAGCTACTGTTTGCTTATAGTTCTAAAAATCCAAAAATATTGTGGAAGGGGATGGGGCTAAAGTGAATGTTCCGGTTTTTATGGTGAATGCGTATGCGTCGAGAAAAAAACTTAAATTATGGGAGGTGATCAATATTTAAGAGTAATAATCGAGGTTTGTACGTTATATTTGCGGATTTTAATTCTTGTAAGAAACATTTGGAGAGATCAGGGACTGTTTTCTCGAAGGCAAATGCTTTGAACTTCAATAATTTTATAGACCAGATTGGTTTATTCGATATGCCTTTAAGTTTATTAGGGCGGGCTCGTCAGGAAAAAAAGGTCGACCAAATTAGACAGCAAATTAGATGGATTCTTAACTTCGGTTGAGTTGATGGATATGGTTCCATCCTTGGTGGCCATAACCTTGCCGATGGGGCTGGAGACTTAATATCGATTTGTTTAAGTGATTAAAGTTCGGGGTTTGTTTCGTTAAATTTTATATTAATATTTGTTTAGCATGTTAAGAATATTATGGATTATTAAGGTTTGGCTTGAAGAGCAAGTTTAGTAGATCTATAAATAGGGGTCTAGATTATTGTTTGTTTTGTGAGTCAAGAGGAGTCTCTTCTCCATGTACGCTTGATAAGTTCGTGAAGTTTGTTTGTTATGTTCGTTTGATTATATGAAAATAGTCGACGGTTGTCACCCCAACATCCTGTGCTCGTTCATTTGATCTGATTGTTTGATCCGTTTGGCCAACAATTGGTATCAAAGCTTAGGCTCGTTGTTCGTAGAAGTTCATGGGTTTCCCACAAGGGTCGGAAGAATCGTTGTTAAAAAAAAAAGTCGGTTTAGTTTTCTTGGGAAGTTACATACTGATTCTTTGGGAATTGTGATTCATAGTAAAGGTTTGGTGCTTTGGATTTGTTGGGAAGACCGCAGCAAAACCTAGAGAAATTAGAAGCAAGCTTTTGCCTCATAATCAATTAAAGATAACAACCAAGAAGGCAGGTTAGTTGTCACACCCCAACCTACGGCGGAATATGCCGGGGCGCGGCATAACTATATCATAGCTCAAAAGACACTAAAGTGAATACACGTGTCAATATATAAATTATTTATTTCATATAATCCAAATACTCAAAGCACAAACATTGTCTCAAAAGAAATGTAAACGTTAAAATTAAAAATAATTTAAATAAGTTCATCATCATGCATCCTAAGGTCGAATCTACTCTTTAAACCTCTTGTTTCATCCAATATAGCTACATAAAGTTGAGCAAGTAATCACAGTTTTTTGAATACATATAATATTAAAAATGACAATTTCTTGCGATAATATGAAATACTACAAATAGCCTAACAATAATATAAAAGTTGTCTTTTCACTCGAATCCCATGGTTAACAAGCTACTCATACGGAGTATGATCATACTAATGAGGATAAGGATGAGATACCAACCACCAAAACACAAAATAAACACATAGTCACATTTGCACGTATAACTAATTGAGCAATATTGTATAACGCTAATAGTGGAATTGTAGTGAAAAATAATTAACTTGTGAAAACGCCCCCAAAATGTAAAACGGTAAAAAGGGGGATGTGAATTACTTACATTTAGTGTGTGGATTAGTGGGGATAAGATAATAATAAAAGTGCGGATGAAACGTTCAAGCCTTCGAGATACGTCAACAAAAATGCCCTAATTGTTAACGATAGTATTAATAAATGAGGAAAAGAATTAATAACGATTTGAGATTTGATGAGATTTTATTAGTCATTATTGCGGTTTAATCGGTTTATAGATTTAGAGTCTTTTAGGGTTTTAAATCATTCTATTTATTATTTATTATTTATTATTATTATTATTATTACTATTTATTATTATTATTATTATTTTTAGTGTTAATATTATTATTTGGTAAATAAGATAAGCGATATATTTTATCCATATTTATATTTTCGAGTAAATGAATTTTAATAATACACAACCGATATTAATAAACATTATATATATACTTTGATGAATCATCGATGTTAAGTATTTATAAAAAGTTACACATATGTATATATATTACGGAAAAATTGTTTGAACCTTTAAGCTAGATCGATTTAGATAAAAAATATTTTTGTTTCATATTATCTACGCATATGTAAGTATATGTTAATTATTTATGTATATACATACATACATACATACAAACAGGGTTAAGTTCATGAGAGAAATCATATTAGTGTGAGAAATGTGAGAAATCATTTCAACCAATCAAAAATTTTCTTTTGTTTTTTACTTTTAATTAAATCTAGGGGTATAATGGTAAAGAATTTAACCTATTATCTTTGGTAACTATTAAATTTATGTAAGTTTCATTATTATTCCACCTTTATTAATTTATTTATTTGCTAATTATGTTTATAGTTATAACTCTTTTATTTTAATCGTAAATCATTTCCAAACCATTCATTTCTTTGTATTTTTAATTATATTAAAAAAAACACTAAGATGCTTTTTTATTTCATTATCCTACACTTACCTACACTTACCTACAATTCCTTCGCAATTCCTACACCAAGATTATTTTTAATCTGCTCATCCAACATTCTTTATTTTTAATTAAATTGCGTTACTTGTATAGGTGAATACCATAGTTCTATAATCACCAAGATTTTTTTTATCTCCTCACACAGTGGAGTAATTCCTACACCAAGATTATTTTTAATTTGCTCATCCTACATTCTTTATATTTAATTAAATTACGTTACTTGTGTAGGTGAATATCACAGTTCAATAATCCCTACACCAAGACTTTTTTATCTCCTCATCCCATATTATCTATTTTAATTATATTATGTCACTTGTGTAGGCGAAATTATTAACATTCATTTACATAGTGTAATAATCCCTACACAATAAAATTATTCATACACTCCAACATATTAAAATAATCCCCACATAATCCAATATTAATATTAATATTATTCACTGAGTTGAAGTAATTCCTACAAAAAGAACACAAAAATAACATATATAAATTTGGAATAATAAACACAGAGCAGACGATAATCCCATAGTTTGTTTTCAAATTTCAAAATTTGGATTTTAGAAAGAACCATTTTGTACTCAAGATTTGGTATATGGAAAGTCAAGTGAGGGTTTCCATATAACTAGGAATTTCAAAAACAGCTAATATAGTTTCCTAATTCAACTATATCAACAAAAAGACTTTAGTACCCTTTTCTTTTAAAAAACCTCATAAACATCCAAAATTAATTACCAAAATTCTAGAATTAATGTAGGCCTTTGATCAACATATCTAATGGCCAGGATAGATTTCTCCAATTTCTCACTTTAATTTCATTTCTCCACTAAACCGTCCCACACACACACACACACACAGATATATATATATAGGGTAAGGATCATAAGAGAACCATTGGCAAATTGAGAACTTTGAGAACCATTTTGGACCACTAAAAAAACCCTCTAAAAAAATATTAAAAAAATTATAAAACAAACAAAACCTAAAATTTTAAAAAAGTAAAAAAACTAAAATTCTTATATTTCATTCCGGTTTCAGTAAAAAAAAAAACCGAAATTTTTTTTTCTTTTTAATTCGTATTATACCTATACACATATGTATACTTTCATTTAATCTCTAGTTACGTAATATACACATATGTACATTATCATTTACCTTAAATTATACATATGTGTATAGGAAAAAACATGTGTGTACATATTATACATATATGTATAATAAAAAAACCGATTTTTTTTCTTTTTAATTCGTATTATACCTATAAACATATGTATACTTTCATTTAATCTCTAGTTATGTAATGTACACATATGTACATTATCATTTACCTTAAATTATACACATGCGTAAAGGAAAAAAACATGTGTGTACATATATGTACCTATTATACATATATGTATATGTATAATTTAGCTAAACCGAGAACTTTTTTTACGTTTTTTTTTTATTTTTTTTAGAAACCGGGATGATAAATAAGAACTTTGTTTTTTTTACCTTTTTTATTTTTGTGTTTTTTTTATGAATTTTTTTATTTTTGGGTTTTTTTGTGGTCCAAAATGGTTCTCATAGTTCTCAATTCCTAAAAAGTTCTCACATGATCCTGATCCTATATATATATATATATATATATATATATATATATATATATATATCTGTGTGTGTGTGTATGTGTTTGTGTATTTAGGTATATATTTAGAATAAATATAGATAGGACAAATATGACGTGAAGGCATGGCCAAAATAATACTTTCGAGGTTCGGTTTCATTAAAACAAAGTTTATTTAACCTTTCATTATTATTAAAATAATATAAAACAAAGGATTAAATACAATAACATAAATAAGCAAAAACCGGGTCCAGGGGGTTCGAACCCGCGCCTGGACCGGTTCCCGTGTCTTTAATTTAAATGCACCAGCCAACAGGCTGGTGCTTTAGTTTTGTGTTTCATATTAGTTCTGCAAATACATAAATAGTTACAACCTAGAACCAGTTTTAAAGAACATAACCCTAGATCTATTTCATTCCAATTGATCAATAATGCATCAATGATGATTGAAATTGATTTAGGGTTAATGATTCTTGGTTAAAAACGAAATAATAACATGTTTTAATTACCCAATTTGATGACAGATTAATGAAGAACGATGACTAGGGCTTGCGAATCTTGCTCGAACTATAAACAGGTCTTAACGGCTTCGTACAAGGCAATTAGGTTAAGGCTTTGTGTCGCAAGGATGAGAGGATGATGTGTGCACGATTAATTGAATTATAGATGTGTTTATATAGTGCTTTAAGGGTCGGTTAAGCCGCAGTTTAATTTTAGCGAATTAGCTGTCGATGTTGATTCGATTACCATGATTTTAAACAGTCGGTGTGATGCGTTTTTTGTTTATAAATGATTTAGTGAGATCAATTTATTGATTATGTCCGAAAATTGAGGTCCAAGAAAGGGTTTAGGATGTTGTCGGCCGATGGTTTATAGGAAGAAGGAAGAAGTATCATTTTATTATTATAATTTTGAATACTATTTGCACTTAGGTCCTTCATATTTGGTCAAGGGTGTAAACATGGTAAATTGTTAGTTTAGGGGTTGGGTAGGCAATTCTTTGATAGTTTAATAAATATATAAAAGGAATAATAAAAGAAATCTTTTATTAATAATTTTAACCGACTACGAACCGGGTCGGGTTCAAAACAAGAAACGGAAAAACCAAAATGTTACAGCATTCCCTACTTTTGGAAATTTCGTCCCGATATTAGAGATTAAGCCGTAACGAAGAGGTGCGGGTACTTGGCTTCCATTTGGTCTTTCCGTTCCCAAGTGAACTCGGGTCCATGCTTGGATTCCCAACGAACTTTGACAAGCGAATGCGGCTACGCTTTGTTTCTTTTTCCATACGATCCATGATCTCAATGGGTTTCTCGATCACGCGCGTAGATTCATCAACTTGTACATCGTCGAGGGGTGTGTGGAGGTTCCCCTCGGCTAAGCACTTCTTGAGATTGGAAACGTGAAAGGTCGGATGAACATTGGAGAGCTCTTCGGGGGAGATCGAGACGATAAGCAACTCGACCAACCCTTTCAACGATTTCAAATGGCCCTACAAAACGAGGATATAACTTGTTTCTTTTACAAAATCGAACTACTCCTTTCCAAGGAGATACTTTGAGGAGCACTCGATCACCAACATTAAACTCGAGGGGTTTATGGCGTTTATCGGTGTAGCTATTTTGACGGCTACGAGCGGCAAGAAGATTTTGATGAATAAGAGCAATCCGGTCAGAAGTTTCTTGAACAAGCTCGGGACCGGTGATTTTTGATTCACCAATCTCGTTCCAACAAATCGGGGAACGACATTTTCGACCATAGTGAGCTTCATAGGGTGCCATGCCAATACTAGTGTGAAAACTATTATTGTAGGAAAACTCTACAAGTGGTAAGTAAGTATCTCAATTTCCACCAAAATCTAGCACACAAGAGTGGAGCATGTCTTCTAGCGTTTGAATCGTTCACACGGATTGACGATCGGTTTGTGGGTGATAAGCGGTGCTTAGATCAATACGGGTACCCAAGGCGGTTTGCAACAAATTCCAAAAGTGAGAGGTAAACCGACCATCACGATCGGAGATAATGGTCAACGGTGTTCCATGGCGACAAATGATGTTCTTGACATAGAGTTGAGCTAGTTGACTCACAGAGAACTTTTCTCGAATGGGTATGAAATGAGCCGACTTGGTTAACCGATCTATAATTACCCAAATACTATCATTGCGGCTTTGAGTAGTGGGGAGTTTGGTAACAAAATCCATAGCTATGTCCTCCCATTTCCAAACGGGGATCGGTGGTTGCTCGAGCAAGCCAAACGGCTTTTGATACTCGGCTTTGGTCTTAGAACAAGTGAGGCATTTAGATACATATACCGCAATATCTTCCTTTATTCCCGGCCACCAAAATATGGGACGAAAATCGGCATACATCTTTTCCGCACCGGGATGAATCGAGTATCGTAACTTATGAGCTTCATCAAGGATGAACGTGCGAAGACCGTCACGATCAGGAATCCATAAACGGTTCAAATAATAAAGTAAACCGTTATGTTTGGTTTCAAATTGGAGTTTGGCGCCACACGACACTCGTTATATAAACTTCCTATGGTGACGGAGATGTGTTGAGCATCGAAGATGTGGTATTGAAGGTCGGATTGCATGGTGACACAATTGAGTAATACGGGTTTAATGTGACTCTTATGAGTTATGACTAAGAGCATCGGCGATGACATTTACCTTCCCAGGGTGGTAGCGAATCTCACAATCGTAATCGCTTAACAATTCGTCCCCATCGTCTTTGTCTCATGTTGAGATCCTTTTGGTCGAAGATGTGTTGCAAACTTTTATGGGCGGTGAAAACCACACATTTCGTACCATAAAGGTAGTGTCTCCAAATTTTCAGGCAAACACGACCGCAACAAGTTCGAGATCGTGCGTCGTGTAATTTTTCTCGTGAACCTTAGGTTGACTCGTAGTGTAGGCAATGACCTTGTCTCGTTGCATAAGAGCACAACCGAGACCTTGGATAGAAGCGTCGCAAAACACAACAAAATCATCGTTGCCCTCGGGAAGAGCAAGGATAGGAGCATTGCAAAGCATGTCCTTTAGGGTGTGAAACGCTTTTTCTTGTTCGGACCCCATTCATAGACTTTCCCTTTGTGGGTTAGTGCGGTAAGGGGTGAAGCAATCTTTGAAAATTTTGGATGAAACGATGGTAATATCCCGCTAAACCAATAAATGAGCGAACCTCTGTTGGATAGGACAGTGTTTTCCAATTTTTAACGGCCTCGATTATAGCGGGGTCAACGTGAATACCCTTGTCGTTGACTATGTGGCCCAAGAATTGAACTTGCTTTAACCAAAATTCGCATTTGGAGAATTTAGCATAAAGTTGTTCTTTGCGCAACAAATCAAGAATGGCGCACAAATGATCTTTGTGTTCGTCCTCGGATTTTGAATATATCAAAATGTCATCGATGAAAATAATCACGAACTTGTTGAGGTAGGTTTTACAAACGCGATTCATAAGATCCATGAAAATGGCGAGGGCATTAGTAAACCCAAAAGGCATAACTCGGAATTCAAGGTGCCAATAACGAGTATGGAAGGCGGTCTTGGGTATGTTATCCTCGTGGACACAATGTTGGTGATAACCCGAATGGAGATCAATCTTGGAGAAACAAGCAGATCCTTGGAGTTGATCGAATAGATCATCAATGCGCGGAATGGGATAACGGTTCTTGATAGTAAGCTTGTTGAGCTCACGGTAATCGATATACATACGATGAGTACCATCCTCCTTCTTGACAAACAAAACGAGTGTTTCCCATGGAGACGAACATAGGCGAATGAAACCCTTGTTCGTGAGTTCTTGGATTTGATTTCAGAGATCTTGAATCTCGGAGGGTGCAAGACGGTACAGTGCTTTTATTAAAGGGTTTGCTCCGGGTACAAGATCAATACGAAACTCCACTTGACGTATGGGAGGGAGTCCGGAAACGTCTTCGGGAAAGACTTCGGGGAAATCGAGAACAATCGGGATGTTGGAAAGTTGCTTTTCTTCATGGGTAGCTTCTCGAAACATAGAATTTCAGCACGGTGAAGAAGGCGACATACTTCTTGCGCAAATAATGTTGGGCTTCAAGGCACGACATGAGGTTTAGCTTTGAGAATGGTCTTTCTCTGGCGACGTTTAGAATCACGCCCCTTCGATAGGGATACGAATAATCTTCTCGAAACATAGAATTTCGGCACGATGAAGAGAGAGCCAATCCATACCAATGATGGCGTCGAAGCTACCCATTTGCATCAGAATAAGATCAATCAAGAACTGTTGCCCATTAAGGGTGAGCGTGCAATTACGGACAATGGAGTCAATAACGATCGAACTACCGTTAGCTATCTCTACCGTGAATGGCTTAGACAATTTACTATGGGGAACATCAAGTATGTATTCAAAATCAAAGGAAATGAAGCTCCTATCGGCTTCCGAATCAAATTATATCGATGCATGATGCTTGTTAACTAGAAACATACCATTAACCACATCGTTCAAGTTTCGGGCTTGATGAGCATTGATGGTGAAAGCTCACCTTTGAGTTCCTTGAGGTGCTTGGGTTTGAGATGTTGAAGCTTGAGGGGTTGGAGCTTGGTAGGCTTGCATGATCATGGGTTGGGTTTGAGAATTTGGAGAAGCCATGAGTTGGGGTAATTGAGATTGGTAAGTTTGAACTTGGTATGTTTTGGACGTGTAGTAGGGTTGTGGTGCAACAAAGGCTTGATGCGTTGCGAAGGTGGTTTGGATCACTGCAATTATAGCAAGCCCTAATGGGGTTAATTATTGGGGCACGAGGAATGACTCGGTTGTGTTGGTTTGATGGTGCAACCCGCGGTGGAGCGGCTTGCACGTGGGGTGCTTCTCGACAGTATTGGGTGAGGTGGCCAAATCGGTGGCAATTGGTGCACACTCGGCAAGTGGATTGGGCCGGATGGTGACGTTGGCAAGTGTTGCAATATGGGTGTGGGCCAGTGTATGGTTTCTTGGTTGGAGGGGTTTGTTGGGCTTGTGGTTGGGATATAACATAGTTTTGCGAATTGGGCTTTCGTTTGTTATTGCGGTAATGAGATGAGTTATGGTTGTGGTTGTGTTTGGAGGATTCGGGCTTTGAGGATTCAGGCTTTGAGGGTGAGGGCTTGGACTCTTTAATGGGATCGGATGTGGGCTTATCATTGGGCTTTTTAGAACTCTTCCGCGCCAAGGTCCCGGCCTTAACGTGGTTTTCAGTGAGGGTACCGACTAGGGTAATGGCATCATGAAGTTCCTTTGGGTCAGGACTAAGGACGGAATCTTGGATTTGAGTCGGCAAACCCGTGATGTACTTATCAATGGCACACTCCAAAGGAGTAACCATGTGCGGGATAAGGACGCTCAATTCGTGAAGCCGATCGTTGTAAGCGGTATTATCACCTCCCTCTTGCTTCAAATTCCAGAACTCATATTCCAACTTCCGGAGTTCATACTTCGGGAAAAACTTGTCTAGCATGAGCTTCTTGAGGTCATCCCAAACCTCAGCCCCAAGATCTTTCTTTTTACTATTCCACCAAGTAAGGGCACTCAATTTGAAAACACTTGATGCATACATGGTCTTTTTATCATCCGGAAATGCATAGTGGAGGAACACGCTTTCCATGTGCTCGAACCAATAAAGAAGGGTTGTAGCACCCTCAGTCCCAAAGTATTCGGTCGGGTTAGCGTTGGTGAATTACTTGATAGAGAAAGCATTAGGGTTTGCGGGAACATTAGAGGCATTCAAGGCTTGGAGTTGAGAGATGACCATTGGGAGGGCTTCCACGATTCCCTTTGTAATGTGAGACGACATGCGACGGCCAGAGTTGCCGATGCAGTGTTTACGGTTGATGAGACTAGAAGACATACTGCAAGGATAAAATGCTTAAAATTTATGAGACTTGGGTAAATGTTGTAAATGTATGTGTTTGTGTATACTGATACTTGTGAATTCTATTTAACAATTTGAGGTTGGGTTGGTGGTTGAGGTTGGGAATGAAGTCACTAAGGAGACGTGATTTTATTAGTGTTGACGTTATGAGAAATAAATAAATAAATAAATGCATAAAAATAAATAAATAATAATTATAACATAACTTAAAATTGAAACATAGGGGTTTCATTTGTTGGTTAGGATTTCATGAACCACCATGGTTCCTTCCAACAAAATGAAAATATCAAAAACCAAATAAAATTGATTAAAATTGAGTTCTGAGGGGTGCTGAGATAGATGGTTGAAGTACTTCGGGAACCACCTTGTATTTGCATACGTCACCCAACTATTCAACTAAAACACAATACGGAAAACTGAGTTTAGCAACGTATCATCGTGAATTAGGTTATAAATTAAGGATGTGATCGTCACATGACCACGATTGATACAATGAGGGTAGTAGATTCGTGAACGTTTGGGGTGATACGCTTTGGCCTAACAAGTTTCACACTCACACATCACCCTCCAGCAAGGCAACCAGATCTCACGGCTGATTGAGATGTATGCGCATGCACTTCCTTAGGCTCGCAAGCCTTGGTGACAAGGGATCGGTGTACAGGTGTGTCACCCTTATAGTTACTACGTATCCATTACACGAATGATCCTCAAGGAGAGGGGAAGTAAAATGTGGGAGTTCTTAAGGAATTTCTCGATTAAAAATCGTCCTAAAATTTTGAAAAAATGATTTGAGGCATAGGCTCGGAATAAGTGTGTGCTTTCGTAGACAATTGTATATGATAAATAATTTAAATAAATTAACCTATGTACAAAAATTTAAACAAATAGGGTGCACGTATAAGAACACATATAGGGACCCTAAGCATGCTACTATGCCGTTACGTCTAACCACCTATCTAATAGCCTTCGGCTCTGATACCAATCTGTCACACCCCAACCTACGGCTGAATATGCTGGGGCACGACATAATTGTATCATAGCTCAAAAGACACTAAAGTTAATGCACGTGTCAATATCTAAATCACTTATTTCATATAATCCAAATACGTAAAGCACAAACATTGTTTCAAAAGAAATGAAAACGTTACAATTAAAAATAATTTAAACAAGTTCATCATCATGCATCCTAAGGTCGAATCTACTTTTTAAACCTCTTGCTTCATCCAATATAGCTACCTGCGCCATGCGGGAAAATACATTGTTTGTTAACATAAAGTTGAGGAAGTAATCACGATTTTCGAATACATATAATATATATTTTTTTAATTTGAAACGCTAATATCTTCATTTTAAGAAACAACCAAATGATTTACAATGAAGTGGTAGGTAAGCGGGCAACAAGCTGCGCCGCAACCCCCTTTTGGATAGCAAATCCAATTCTACTAAAAACAAAGTTTTGGCTCTTATGGGCCGATAAATTACTACGCTCGAATTTCTGAACTCTGTTCAGAAGGTCCACGGCATCCGAAGCTAAGAAACCAAATGTGTCAAAGGCAAAGGGGATAAACACGTGTTGATTCTCCAAACAAGCTTTCTCGTGTTTAATAACCTTGCCCGATGTCGCCTTCAATGCTGGCGGGCCTGCTACAAATCCATTGTCCCTAAGACCAACAAGAGGGGACACTCCTGTGAGATCCACACAAGCGTGTTTCCCCCTACCCACCCAAAAACAAGAATATCGGCCGGTCGTAAAGTAGATCTTCCTTCAAGAGGATCCGTAAGAAAGTTTACGGGGGCCTCCTTTTTAACTGAAATTCCGGCCCGTTTATAAACATCGCATAGAACACCCCTCACCAAATCATGTCTATACTTAAACCTAGGTAACTCTTTACAATGAACTGCGTGTTCGCCAAAAGAATCCAAGCAAACCTTGCGGTAAACTGGGCATGGCTCATCTACAGGGAACAAAGGGATCATTAGCCGATACTTAAGGATGGTCCGGTATTCCAAAGCCGACATATGTTGGCCTAATCCTTCAATGGGGATAACATTTAAGAAATCTTGAGCCCGGGGAGCCCGAAGGCACTCAAACACCGCTTTCTGATGGGACAGTGTCTTTATTAGAGAAACCGCTAATATCAAACTCTGGAAGCGAAATGTGCAACCGATCTATCGCACTCCCATAATCATGGTCAAACTCATCAATACCACAATCTCGAAGGATGTGGTCTTGCAATTTCCAAGATTGTACCCTCGAGGCCACAAACGCATATGCAGATACGTCTGAAGCTGAACATAAACCCAAACCTCCCAAACGATCAAGAAGTGATGCCAAACTCCATTGAAATTCTCCAAAAAAGGCTGTTGGTGCATAAATGTCAGTAGTTCATAGTCTAGTGTCTGTAATCGAGTCTGTAATGTTATTTATGTTTTTGTTTAAGCGAAGTTGTTAACAAGTTCGCCTAGGCGAACTTGTTGAACAAGCGAAGTTATGAACAACTTCGCCTGAACATATCAGGCGAAGTTGTCGTGTATTTATATACAAGCTTACGGCTTGGTTTAGGGTTAATCAGAAAATAAATGAGTTAGATCAGTGTATCGTGAAGTTAGTCGTTTGAGTTAACCGAGAGTCTGTATCAGTGATTCATATCACGTGAGTTCAGTTATTAATATATAACGTGTTTCGGTTTATTCGTGTGTGTTTGTTTGGTTTGCTTTCTACGCTCGTAACGATCTACGCAGGGATTCCGCACCTGAGTAGACCGGGATATCTCGTTTGATCCGTCCAAGGAACCTACAATTGGTATCAGAGCCTACTACACTAAGGGATCGAAGACTGAATCTGCTGCCTACTACACAAAGGGAGAGTCTGGCCCCAACTCATCACATGAGGGGCATGTGTCAGTTAACACCAATGGGGATGTTTGCTATGTAGCAGCTGGATCGAGTGGTTCTCAACCCCAGGTAAGCAAGAGTAGTTGCTCTTCAAGTTCTCCCAGCAACAACTACTCCAAGATGCCTATGAGTGTCAAGTCTGCTGAAGAGCAGTTTGGTCTCTATGCTTCTTTCATTGCTTCCTATGAGAACTACATTCAAGGGAAGATTGTTGATCCAGCTATGTTGGATGAAGATTACTATCAGATTGATGCTGACGATATGGAAGAAATGGATTTACAATGGCAAATGGCCATGATCGTGAGAAGAGTAAAAAGGTTTATGAGAAAGACGGGAAGGAAGTTTGTCGGTGGAAAGCCGGGGTTTGACAAGGCAAAGGTGAGATGCTACAATTGTCAACAAAACGGTCACTTTGCAAAAGAATGCAGGAATGAGCGTGTGGAACGAAGTCAGGGTAGGTCTCCACAGCAAAGTGAGAGTAGAAAAGATTATAGTGCCATGATGTCCAGAGAAGATGGTGAATACAACTGGAACCTGCTGTCTAAAGAAACTTTTGAGCAGGCAAATTTGGCAAAGGTAGAAACTGAAGAAAGTGAGAAGGTTACTGGAGAGGAAAAAGCTCTTATGGCAGACGTTAATGACCAGCTCTCCGAGGTATGTTCTAAACCAACTTGTTCAAAATGTGAGAACTTGTCTGAGCAACTAGCAACCATAACCGATCAGTATGTTAGGTTGGATGCTGAATTTAAAACCTTAAAAGAAGATCATCACTTTATTAAATCAAGAGAAAATAATTATAAAATTAAAATAAAAGCTTGTGAAAAAGATGTTAAAAGTTTAAAAACAAAACTTGCTGAAAAAATTGAAGTGATTGATTTAAGTTATGAAGTTTTGGAAGAAAAGACAAAACTAATTGCTGAGAGAGAAAAACAGATTGCTGACCACCAGGTGAAAGTGGTGGAACTGAATCGAAAACTGGAGCAGTTCAGAAATTCTTCTGCTATTCTTGATCACCTTGTTAGTGATCAAGGTTCCTCTGCTAAGAGAGGAGGAATCGGTTATCATGAGGTTCCACCACCGTACAATCACAATTACACTTTTAACCCTAGTGTTCAGAAATCTGTTGATTTTGAGGTTGCTCAGACAGTGCCGATTAAAGTAACTGTTAAAGAACCAAATGTTAGTAGAGGCGAAACAAGTTCGCCTGTTTCAAGTGTTGAAATTTCTGATCCAAGTCCAGTCTCGTCAGATTCGGATAAGTCATCCGAGTCTGGTAAGGCAAAAGAGGAGGTTGTGTTACCCAAGAGTGGAGAAAAAGATAAAACAAATAAAAGGAGTACTCCACTAAACCCGTACGTCCCACCATATGTGAGACGAACGGGCGGTAATATAGCCTCGACATCTAAAACACCGGTTGATAAAAAAGTTGAGCATAGGTGTTGTTTTAGATGTAATCAATTAGGACATCTTGTTGCAAATTGCCCTCTGAAGCAGCGTTTCAGAGGTGTAAGGCCTACTAAAACTGAGAATAAGCCTCATAGTAATTATCATGCTGCTAAAAATGAAAACCACTTAAAATACAAAAATGTGACTAATTCAGGTTTTCATTGAAACAAATCTCAGTTTTACACTGCTAATAACCAAACCACAAGCTATAATTCTTTCAATTCACAACGGTTTGGAAGGCCTCACAATCAATCTTCAATGAGATATCCTAATGGAACTTACAGGAATTATCGAAATACTAACTTTGGAAAGCCAAAGTTTGGGATGTATAGATCCAAGACCAATTGGTCTTGGATCCCTAAATTCTAATCTTTTGCTTTAATGTGCAGGAACAGTTGAACAGGGCTGCCAACAATCTTTGGGTTGTAGATAGCGGCTGTTCCCGGCACATAACGGGTAACAAATACTTGTTACACGATTTGAAACCTGTTCAAGGAGGGAGAGTAAGCTTTGCCGGTGAAAGTGGTGGCAAGATTACTGGAATGGGAACGGTGTCAAACGGAAAGATGACTTTGGAGAAGGTTAACTTTGTAGAGGAATTGAAGCACAATCTGCTGAGTGTGTCGCAGATCTGTGATAAGGAGTACACCGTTCACTTTACGAAGAATGAGGCGATTGTGTTGAAACCTGGTTTTCAGATACCAGAGGAGTGGATTGTGATGAAGGCTCCACGTGAAAGAAATACATATATTATGGATATGAGATCAACTGAAATGGCCACGGCAGAATCATGCCTTATGACGAAAGCGAGTGAATCAGAGTTCGAATTGTGGCATAGGAGAATGGGGCACATTCATCTTCGGAAGATGAACCACATTGTCAGGAATGGACTTGTGCTGGGCGTTCCCTTGAAGAATTTCAATTTTGAAGATAAATGTATAGCGTGCAAGAAGGGAAAGCAGCACAAGAAATCCCATCTCTCCAAGAAAGTCAATTCGGGGTGACTTGGGGGAAACCAAATACGCTTTGAGAATAGATAGGAGGCATCATAATCTCTGAGTTGTTGCCCACTTAATTTTTGAGCTTAATTGAACTTAACTCGTATCACAGAAACGATGAAAACCATCTTAAGTTATTTACCTGCTTACAACCTTTCTCTATATGTCATAATACAGCTAAACACGGATCTATGTGACAGTCACGTAATTAGTATGATTCATGTTCGGATCTTTTCTAAAACGTAGTAGTCCCTATCGAGACTGAAATTTGATCCCTTATACTTTAATTTTTTAAAAAGTTTTTTCGTACTTAGGTAGTTTATGATTTTATAACTGGACTTGATCGTGTCATCTAATTCTTAAAGGGAAGTTTTAGAACTTAATTGCAAAATTTTCGAATTATAAGGGTTGATTTTGTAAATATAGGCGATGTTGTTAAACAGACGAACTTGTGAATAACTTCGCCTAGGCGAAGTTAACCGTAACTTCGCCTGTATAACTTCGCCCCTATATAAGGATTTTCAAGAGTCAAAACTGTTCATAATTTCTAAATATCAGCGAACTTATTCCGTATTTTCCGGCGAACTTAACAAAATATCAGCGTAGTTGTTGTTTATTCCGATTACTTGTTCTTTTTCCCAGTTTCCGTTACGTTTCAAGGTTCGTGATGCCAATACATTGTATAATCTTTGTTCTTCAATGATAATCAGTGGTCGTTTCGACCCGATTATGAACCTCGAACCGTCGGACCTTTAAATCGGACTTTCAAAACTTGTTTTACGTGTTCATGAGCAAACTGATCGTCCGGACTGCCTTAATACCATGTGCTTTAGTCTCCTAAATCGTCAAAATTGGCCGAAACACCAAACTTTTCGATGTTGATTCTGCTTACTGTCGCCGATTCAGATTCAGGCGAACTTAAGGTTTAGGCGAAGTTATCTGTAACTTCGCCTGAGCCTAAACTTCGTCTGAGGCGATGTTGTGGTGAGGCGAAGTTATCATTAACTTCGCCTGGACCTTTTAAATTTTTAAATTATTAGACGAACTTAAAGATGAAGCGAAGTTGTTCCCAACTTCGCCTCAACTATAACTTCGCCTATACAGAAGTTATCACAACTTCGCTCATGGTGATAAGCGAACTTGTGTTAAACCTTAATGTTTATCTAACTTGGTTCGTTTGTTGCAGATATGGCTGCAGTAGCAGGTGCTGGAGGTGCTGGAGGCGATGACGGAGATAACCAGAGGCAATTCTTCCCGGGTCACAACATGTTCATCACCTTAGACCCAGAAACGAGCGGAGTTGAAGACTACCGTGAGATCATCACATTCCTCATTCGCTCGAGGACATTCCACGCTATCACGACGACTCTGCCAATATCCTTACCCAATATCGAGGATTTCTGGCAGACGGTGGAATACGATTGCCGTGTTGAGCCCCCGGTTATGCGAGCAACCGTCAACAACCAAGAAGTTCAGTTCTCGTCTGAACAAATACGGGTGGCGTTACGATTTGGTGAGGAGACTAGGAATGACCCTACGGAGTTTGTTGCTCCGTTTCGCGATGGAGCATTTCTAAGAATGGGCTATTCTGGTCCATTGGGCGATACCCAGAGACGGAAGGGGTTCCTGCTCGATCAGTGGCGCTTCCTCATGCACATCATGATTGTGTGTATGTCTGGGAGGAAGGCGGGTACTGACGGTATGGGTGCGACCATGCAGTCCGCAATGACTGCTCTGACCTATAACAAACGTTATAGCTTCAGTCAGATGGTCTTTTACGAGATCGATAGACAGAGGAGGGCGATGGCTCGTGAGCAGTTCATAATGTATCCAAGATTCATCCAGATGATCTTGAACCATGTGGCTCCAAATTTGCCACAACGACGCCCAATAAGATACGTGGAGAGTGTGAGCAAACGTTTCTTTGCTCAATGTCGTACTTCGAGTGCGAGGAGCAAGCCTGAACGTCGTCCAAGGCATACTCCACTCTTTGGGTTCTTAATAAACCCGGGGTATGTGCCAGCTAGGGGGGATGAGTTCAGAGACCCTCAACCACAACAGGCAGGAGCAACTCGAGATGTACCTACTGTGCCTGTGGTGTCGACTGAGGAGGATGTAGACCTTGATGCTGCATTTGGCGGCCAAGGATTCTTCGACATGGATCGTTTTGATCCACAAGAAGAAGTGCAGGTTTCTGCTGCACAGGTTCGGGAAGTGATTGTTACTAGAGCAGCTACGACGGTGGCTGACTCAGATCTTGATGACGTTATGGATGAGGCGAGAAGGATGTTGGTGAGACGTGAGAGGACGTTGGGGAAGAGGAAGAGGACAGTTGATGATAGTGAGTCAGAAGAAGAGGAAGAGGACATTCACAAGTTGATTAGACGTTCAAGACGGGAGAGGACAGGTGCAGGTATGGGAGCCGGAGAGACTTCAAGGGTTGTACGTTTTGCTCCATCCGCACTGTCAGGTATGTCGATTGTTCCTACTTCTGTACAGGTTACAAGCGCCGCGGATGTTCCCGTGGTGGCTACATCAGCTGTCGGCATCCCATCCATCACAATACAGACGACGACTCCGGAGATTGTGTCATTACCACCTCCAACGCTTACTCCTTCAGAGGTGGTGGCACAATTTGTAGAGTCTACCGTTGTTGCAACTGCAGGGTTGTCGGTCACGATACCACCTGCGGTTACGTCCACAACTGCTTCTGATGTCCCGGTTACATTCGAGATCCCTCTTCAGTATACTCAAGACACATCTAACATGAGGTTTGATTTCGATGCAACCCTCTCAGACTCGGAGAGAATAGCTGCACTTGAGCGGGTCGTGGCTGAACAATCAAGGGTGAATCTTATCCAGACCCAGGCTATTCAGCGCCTTGTAGCAGAGAATCAACTACAGTCGTCCCTCCTGGTTGAACATGGGCGAATTATAGATGCTATGAAGGAGTTCTTGGCATCTCAGGGGGAGACAGGCTGTAGAGGCGACGAGTTAAGGACGAAGAAGAGAAATGACAGAGACGATGATCCCAATGCACCGAAAGGTGCAGGTGGTGAGTTGCCAAGAACTACTCAAGCTCTTGGGACTTCCACAGCTCAGGGGGAGTCTGCGGGTGCAGTTGGTGGTGATGAGGTGGTGATGGTTGATGATGATGATGATGATGTGATCGATGCGTTGAAAGAACTAGATGATGATATGCTAGAGGATGATGTGATGTTTGATGATGATGTGCTACCTATTGAGGAGATTGAGAAGATTGGAGCACAGATTGTGATTGAAGATGAGATTGAAGAAGGTGAAATAATTGAAGAAAATGTTGAACATGAGATCCCAGATGTTGAGAAAGCCGATATGGGTACTGAGACAGTAATAGATGAGACTGAGTGGGAGGAGCAGCCTAGGTGGAAGGAAGGCTGTGCTCATTGGTTTATTAAAACTAAGAAGCCTGCTGTTCCAACCATGTTCAAGAAGAGTTATAATATCAAAGGCTATGCTGAGTCGAAGAAAGGAATTATTTGTTGGATATATGATGAACAGATAAAGTTGTTTGTGGTGAAACGTTTTGATGGGATTCAGTATTTTAAAAGAACGTTGAGATCTCTCAATACATTGCCGGAATGTGAGGTGAAGGATTTGGCTAGATTGGGGCTGATCAATAGAAGCGACGACAACATGGCAAGGGTTATTGGGAAGATCATGTGGAAGGAAAGCATAAAAGAGAAGAAGTTTGAGTTATTAAAGCCACAGAAGGGAAAGCTAGTGGAAGATAAAGAAAGGGGAATGAGAGCAGATGGCAAGCCATGGATGGTAATGAAGTACAAACCGATTCGATGCATTAAGAAGGTTCCAATGAAGATTATGCCTCAAGATGTGTTGAAGAATCTAAAATGGTGGTATGTTGATTGCCAGACTGCTGAAGCCGTGATGGAAGACGAAGACGAACAAGAAGTGCTGAGGGTGTATGATCCGATGCATCTTGTTAACTTATCGAAAGCTGATCTGCAAGTGTTGAATGAAAAGAAGATATTCTATATTCCTGCTTGGAAAGACAAAGCGAGGAAGTATCAGCGAGTAGTCACGGTATGTGTTAGAGAAGGAGTGCATGCGTGAAGATACAGGATTACAAGACAAGAGATTAAAGATCAAGATATGAAGCTACTGCCAAGGGGGAGTCTGTTGGTGCATAAATGTCAGTAGTTCATAGTCTAGTGTCTGTAATCGAGTCTGTAATGTTATTTATGTTTTTGTTTAAGCGAAGTTGTTAACAAGTTCGCCTAGGCGAACTTGTTGAACAAGCGAAGTTATGAACAACTTCGCCTGAACATATCAGGCGAAGTTGTCGTTTATTTATATACAAGCTTACGGCTTGGTTTAGGGTTAATCAGAAAATAAATGAGTTAGATCAGTGTATCGTGAAGTTAGTCGTTTGAGTTAACCGAGAGTCTGTATCAGTGATTAATATCACGTGAGTTCAGTTATTAATATATAACGTGTTTCGGTTTATTCGTGTGTGTTTGTTTGGTTTGCTTTCTACGCTCGTAACGATCTACGCAGGGATTCCGCACCTGAGTAGACCGGGATATCTCGTGTGATCCGTCCAGGGAACCTACAAAGGCACCACCACAAACCACGATGTCCTTAATCGCCTCCCGAAGGCCATTGTCAAAAACAGAAACAGCTTCCCCTACAAATACAGGTTGGCACGTTTTGAGGCCAAACAACAACTTACCCACTCCCATACATGAGCGTAGCAAAAGGAGCTCGCATTGGGGGTCCCGCAAACGTGGGAGATGGCTCATCAGTTCCACAGCCCGCGAAGCCCTTTTCACAGCAAGTCCGCTAATGAATTCCGCATCTCGACTAACGGCTCCCCCAAGGAGTTTCACACCTAACATTGGCCTTCCAATCTCACAGGGAAACACCCCCTCCTGCACCCTAATCCCATTGCATGACGGCCAAAATACTTCTGTTTTCTTAATGTTAAGATCAAGGCCAAGGCGAGGGCCCTCTTCCTTGATAATTTCTAAAGCTTTAGCAACCTCTTTAGTGTCTCCAATAATTGTAACATCATCTAGGTACCAAGCATGGAAGAGGAGCTTACAAGAATCCTGGACCAGATGAACAAGTAAGTGCAGAACTAGAGCAAAAAGAAGAGGTCCCAAAGGATCCCTCTGCTGAACCCCAGTGGTGGACCAAATGTGGTCATCTCCCACATATAACCTGGCCGGCTGCCCATATAAAAAGTTCATTCATAAAGAAATAGACGGGCATCGGGCACGAACCTCATTCAGAAGGGCAATCCTATCCACCAAATTGAAAGCATTACAAAAATAAACAGTAAGCATGGTCAACGACCCATCAGAATGATATTTATTTAAAAACCTGTTCGCGCTATGAAGCACGGCCTCTGCACCACTAGGGACTCCCACCCCAAACTGAAAGTCACTAAGGTATTTGGCAGTTTCCTTTCCAACACCCCTCATAGCCACTTTAGAGATCAATCTCCTCCAAATAGCACCTACGGCAATGGGTCTAATCCCATTGTCCGGTTTGAGAAACGGTGTGAGAGGAGCCGACGCAATGAACTCCACCAAAACCCTCGGGCATCTCCCCCCAGACATAAATTAACCACCGCAGTAGTAGCTTTTAGCAACCCAACAGTGATCGTCGACCCCTCCCCACAAAAAGCATCCAAATTGTGTTGGGCCCTCAACCCATCTCGCCCGCAAGACGTCCCTTTAGGGAACAATTTAATGCACCCAAGCACACTATCCTCGTCAACAACAAGAGGAGGCTTAGAAAGCAATGAAGTAGGCATAACCGGTGGGGGCAAGTTGGGATGCTTAGCCACTAATGCTTTCAAAGTATCATTGCCAAAAGGTGCAACCCCTGAAGAGCATAATACTTTCATCGCGGCGGTGAAATGCCTGTCCGCCACTTTTCGTAAACATTGTTTCACATTGTTGCACACCGCAGAGTCATCGTGCTTAGCGGGAGGCCCATCATGACTCGAGCCGACCCTCAAAGGTTGGGCAAAAAAGGATAAAATAAGCGCATCGAATCCATCCTTAAAACCCCAAGCTGCTAGTGCCCGTTGAATACTATGACATTACAAAGACTTCCTATTACCGGACATGCGCTCTTGACGACTAGAAGGTCTGAAAACTCGCAATGTGCATCGCGGTAACAACAAAAGTCTCACCCATGCCTCCACAGACTCTGGCATAGCAACCGCCTTTGCTAGAGCCGCAGTTAAGGCCTGAGAAAAAGCCATACGACAGCTATAAGGGATGCTCTTAACAGTCATGATAGGAAGAGAGAAGACGCGGTCAAGGAGAACCTCATCCACCACTATCCCTCCCAAGGGAGCAACATCCCTCATAACATGCGGTCTGTCAATCCCATAATAAAGTCATCCACATCTCGCACGTCTTCCTTGAACTTGGCGACCCCATCAGCATGATGACACGCCCGTCTAAGAGCATTTACACGCATACACAACCCACATAGCCACTGGTCTGAAGCCTTTAAAGCCTCCCAACCGAAATAATTAAATCACAATCCGTGGAGACGGCGTCCCGTAGGGCTCCTTTCCGCTCATCCGACGACAAATGAATTCGTTTGATATGCGAAACCAACCGAGGGAACCCCTTGAACCCCATCCGCCCATCCGGGCAACAATGGAACCCCCGAAAAGGACATGGCCAAACACCCCTCGAAGGCCGAACCCCCACATACATTGCTAGGCCCACCCTAACCATTTCACTATGAGAAATGATGTCGAACCAACAACCAAGTACCAAATGAGCCCTTAGAGCCGGGCTAGAAATCTAGTTGGTTTCCAAACCCACAAGACCACAAAAGCTCCAAGATTGAACTCCCATTCCCCAAACATTAATCAAACCCCAAAACCTACCAAGAATCTTGAAACTAAAAGACTTTGTAACCACATTTACCCTAAAACCACATCAGTAAAAGATGTAGTTTGGTGGGTGACGGTGTGGCGGTGGGTGAATGGGTGACGGAGTGGGTGAGTAGGTGATGGAGTGACGGAGGTGGGGTGGGTGGGTTATAGAGGGACGGAGGTGCGGTGGGTGGGGTGAGTGGCGGAGGTGGGGTGGTGGGTTAAAAATGACAATTCCTTGCGATAATATGAAATACTACAACAAGCATAACAATAATATAACATAATATAAAAGTTGTCATTTCACTCGAATCCCATGGATAACGAGCTACTCTGACGGCGTATGATCATACTAATGAGGATGAGGATGAGATACCAACCACCAAAACATAAAATAAACTCATCGTCACATTTGCACTTATATCTAATTGAGCAATATCATAAAACGCAAATAGTGAAATTGTAGTGAAAAATAATTAACTTGTGAAAACACCCCCAAAATGTAAAAAGGTAAAAAGGGGGATGTGAATTACTTACATTTAGTGTGTGGATTAGTGGGGATGGGATAATAATAAAAGTGCGGATGGACACATTTAAGCCTTCGAGATACGTCAACAAAAATGCCATAATTGTTAACGATAGTATTAATAAACGAGGAAAAGAATTAATAATGATTTGAGATTTGATGAGATATTATTAGTCATTATTGCTATTTAATCGGTTTGATAGATTTGGAGTCTTTCAAGGTTTTAAATCATTCTATTTATTTATTTATTTATTTATTATTATTATTATTATTATTATTATTTTTAGTGTTAATATTATTATTTGGTAAATAGGATAAGCGATATATTTTATCCATATTCGTATTTTTGAGTAAATGAATTTTAATAATACACAACCGATATTAATAAACATTATATATATACTTTGATGAAACATCAATGTTAAGTATTTGTAAAAAGTTACACATATGTATATATATTACGAAAAAATTATTTGAACCTTTAAGCTAGATCGATTTAGATAAAAATATATTTTTGTTTCATATTATTTACGCATACGTAAGTATATGTTAATTATTTGTGTATATATATATGTGTGTGTGTGTTTAGGTATATATAGAATAAAAATAGAAAGGACAAATATGACGCGAAGGCGTGGCCAAAATAATACTTTCGAGGTTCGGTTTTGTTAAAACAAAGTTTATTTAACCTTTCATTATTATTAAGATAGAATAAAACAAAGGATTAAATACAATAAAATAAATAAGCAAAAACCGGGTTCAGGGGGTTCGAACCCGCACCTAGAACAGTTCCTGTGTCTTTAATTGGAATACGCCATCCAACAGGCTGGTGCTTAAGTTTGTGTTTCATATTAGTTCTGCAAATACATAAATAGTTACAACCTAGAACTAGTTTTAAAGAACATAACCCTAGATCTATTTCATTCCAATTGATCAACAATGCGTCAATGATGATTGAAATTGATTTAGGGTTAATGATTCTTGGTTAAAAACGAACTAAAAACATGTTTTGATTACCCAATTTGACGACAAATTAATGAAGAACGATGAATAAGGCTTGTGGCTCTTGCTCGAACTATAAACAGGTCTTAACGGCTTCGTATAAGGAAATTAGGTTAGGGCTTTGTGTCGCAAGGATGAGAGGATGATGTGTGCACGATTAATTGAATTATAGATGTGTTTATACAGTGCTTTAAGGATCGGTTAAGCCGCGGTTTAATTTTAGTGAATTAGCTGTCGATGTTGATTCGATTACCATGATTAAACAGTCGGTGTGATGCGTTTTTTATTAATAAACGATTTGGTGAGATCAATTTCTTGATTATGTCCGAACATTGATGTCCAAGAAAGGGTTTAGGATGGTTGTTGGCTGATGGTTTAGAGGAAGAATGAATAAGTATTATTTTATTATTATAATTTCGAATACTATTTGAACTTAGGTCCTTCATATTTGGTCAAGGGTTTAAAAATGATAAATTGTTAGTTTAGGGGTTGGTTTGGCAATTCTTTGATAGTTTAATAAATATATAAAAGGAATAATAAAAGAAATCTTTTATTAATAATTTTAACTGACTACGAACCGGTTCGGGTACAAAACATGAAACGGAAAAACCCAAAATGTTATACTAGTCAGTAATTTTTCATTGGAATAAAGAAGCGGGTAGGAAGGTTAGATCAGTAACCTAGAACACAAGAGAAATTTTTGTTTACTGCTAAAATTGGCCATCCATTCAAGCAAGAAGGTAACAATGTAAATTGTTTTATTTGTTATCTAGATGCACACAAATAAAAATCAAATTGCAAGAAAGTGTTCGGGTTTTTGGAATATGTTTTAAAAACAAGTTCGTGTTTAAAAAGATTGCATTAAGGTAATCAAGAACGTTGTTCTTGATGAAATTAAAAAAGAAACTTTTGCATTATTTGGTTATTTATTGGATGTTGGTTTCGGGATCGGGAATCAATTCAAACTAAAATAGCATACAAAAAGTAAAGATAGGAAAGCCAGAATGGTGAGTGGGGAACTTCCAGTTTTGACGAAATCGAACTACAAAGTATGGTCGACCAAGATGGAGGGATTTCTAAAAGACTATGGCTTTTGGGAAGTTATTGAACCTACAATCGGCGTAGCTGTAGATGAAAGGAAGATGTACACAGCATTGGGGTTCATATGTCAAACTCTATCGGAAGACATCTTGGTACAAGTTGGCATGCTCATGAATGCTAAGGAAGCATGGCGTGTTTGAAGATTAGATTTCTTGGAATTGATTATGTAAGAAAGGTAGAAGATGAAAAAGCAGCTCAAGAAGCCGCTGATAAAGAAAGCTCGGATGAGATTGCTGAGAAAGAAAGATTGGATGCGATTGTTCAAGAAGAACAAGCACGTAAGAAAGAAGCTCAAGAAGCTTTAGAGAAAGAAGAAGCTTTGCAAACCGTTTCGAGAAATGAAGGAAAAGAAAATTTGAATAAAGAGATTGTTGATAAAGATTCAGAGAAATCTGAATAGGAGGTACAACATCAAGCTTCAGGTATGTTGTAATCCTAACAACTTTGAAGTTGAGAAAGAAAGTTATGATGTGAAACCGATTATGAAAGTGAAGGATATTCGGTTTGGAACGATTCCAAAAGATTTGTTTGGAGTTCATGAAAGTATTGGTCAAGAACGAATTGATGAGAAGAATCGAGTTGAGATAGAAAATGACAATATGGCTTCAAATTTAAGTATTGAAGGAACGAATGCTAAGTTTGAAGAATCTGTGAAGCAAGTATGTTTTGGTCAGCTGAAAAGAATGAATAAAAGCGAGAAGAGGAACAATTCAAGATTAAGGAGGTGAATAAAGACTTAATCTAGATTTGTTAAGTGATTAGAGTTTGGGGTCTGTTTTGTTAAGTTTTATATTAATATTTGTTTAGTATGGTAAGAATATTATGGATTATACTAGAATAAGTTTGTCTTGTTTTCCAAGTTAGGTTTGGCTTGAAGAGCAAGTTTAGTAGATCTATAAATAGGGGTCTAGATTATTATTTATTTTGTGAGTCAAGAGGAGTCTCTTCTCCATGTACGTTTGATAAGTTCGTGAAGTTCGTTTGTTATGTTAGTTTGATTATATGAAAAGAGTCGAAGGTTGTCACCCTAATATCTCGTGTTCGTTCATTTGATATGATTGTTTTATCTTCTGCCTAATAGGGGCTTTCGGATCACAAGTCAATTCTGTTGCGGTCTAAAGAGGTAAATTCCGGGCATATTCCTTTTAATTTGTGTTACTCATGGTTTGAGTGGGACGAATTGGATAAGGTTGTGGAGAAAGCTTAGGAAGGAGGATGTCTACAGGAGGGGTCTTATTAAACTTAAAATTAAATTGAAATTTCTAAAAGAGAGTAAAATCTCAGGTGAAAGTTAGTTTGAATTCCAAGTTAGTTGATTGTGATCTTCAAACTGAATTGGGTTGTTTAGATCCAGAGGTTTTTCAACTGAGGAAGGAAGCTTTAGACGGGTTGGCTAAGTTGTTCCATCGAGAGAACAATGATATGGTGACTAAACTAAAATATAAATGGTCGTTGGGAGGAGACGAAATTCGAAATTCTTGCTTTGTTGAATAAAAAGAGGAAGCAAATGGTCATCTCCGGAGTTAAAATAAAGGAGAGTATATTACAAACCCTACTCGTGTGAAGGAGGTGATTCTTTATTATATTTCTAATAGATTTAAACTGTTTGTAGGCGTGGAGGCTGGTCGCAGAAGCGCTTATTTCAAAAATTTAGAACCATGCGTCAATGTTCTTTTAAAAGCTAAAGTCACTATGTTGGAAGTGAGAAGGGCGGTTTGAGAGTGTGGTTCGGATAAGTTCACGGGTCCAGACGGTTTCTCATTTGCATTTATTTAGAAATATTGGGAGATGATGAAGGTTGATTCTTCTGAGGATGTTCAACAATCCTTTTCGAATTCTTCTTTTCCTAAAGGTTGTCATTCATCGTTTATTACTTTGATACCTAAGATTCAAAGCGCAGTGACCATCAAGGATTTTCGGTCGATTAGCCTAGTTAATGTTATTTACAAATTTGATGCTAAAATGCTAGAAAATCGTTTGTCTATGGTGATTGCGTTTATTATTATCCTTGAGCAAACGACTTTTTTTTAAAAGGACGCTAGATTTTGGATGAATCTTTAATATGAATGAGGTGGTGGACTGCTTCAAGAGACGGAATAAAAAGCTTATGTTATTCAAAATGGACTTCAACAAGGCGTATAATTCCTTATCGTGGAACTTTATTTATAATGATGGAATTTACAGGTTTTGGTTCAAAATGGATTTCTTAGATTAATAGATGTTTAAGTTCAGCCGGTATGCCAATTCTAGTTAACGGGAGCCCAATGTTGGAATTCGAGATGTATCGAGGGTTACGTCAAGGAGATAATTGTCTCAATTTATATTCATTACGGGAGTGGATGGGTTATACTTAGCTTTGGAAGATTTGATAGGTGCAAATATCTTTGAAGGGGCTTGGGTTGGTAAAACCAGTGAATGTGTTTCTTATTTATTTTATGTGGATGACACCCCTTGTTTGGGAAGTGGTCAGAATCTGTCACACCCCAACCAATGACAGAATGTCGGGGTGCGAACCGTTGGTTCACAGCTCACAAGACACTATCATGCAATTTAATATGACAATATCTAATTTGTTTATTTTAAGATTCAACCAAGTACACCATGTTCAAATAATTACAAAACAGATCCAAAATACACCAAATATCTCAAAATAATAAAACCAAACACAATAGTCTTTCTATTAAATTAACTTAAGGTATCTCTAAATGATTCTTCACCTTAGCTTCAAACCACATACATATGCATACAAAATAATATATCTTGTCAACACGAGGCTGAGTGAGAAAATCACCAGTTTTGATATTATAATAATATGTGAATAAATGAGCAAAAGGATATTGCGAGCATAAATCAATCAAACCATGAGCAAATAAGTGGTGCCAGTTGGCCATTGCATAGCGAATCAGGCTTTGGCTACTATAATAGTAGTATGGTCATACTATAATGTGATTTGATGGACCTCTCCGAATGCGATAAAGTAAACAAGTATAAATGTGAATAAATGAGCAAAACTGATATTGCGAGCATAAATCAATCAAACCATGAGCAAATAAGTGATGCCAGTTGGCCATTGCATAGCGAATCAGGCTTTGGCTACTATAACAGTAGTATGGTCATACTATAATGTGATTTGATGGACCTCTCCGAATGCGATAAAGTAAACAAGTAAGCAATTAGCAGTTAACTGATCCACACACAATATTCAAGTTTGCTAGTTGAGTATATATGATATATAAAATATGAATAAATATGCATAGGTCCCCCAAATCATTTGAAAACAATAAAAATCAAGGGAAATGATCTATCACCTTGACGATTAAACGAGTAAACCGAGAGAAAGAATAAACAAACAAGTTAACGCGACAAGTACTCTGAGCCAAATAAACCTGATACTTATACATAACAAAATAGATTAAAACCGAGAACATAGCCGTTGGAATCAATCCAAACGGATGTATAGAACTCCGGTTATTAGATTTTCAGTAAATAAGCGAGCCCGGTACTGACCAAAATCAAACTGCGAGTCGGAAGTCAGGATTTGGTCAGTACACTCTAAATTTCAAAACAAACATAAAAGTCTTCTGGTCCAAAAGCTAGTTCTGACCAAAAGTGATAGAAATGGATTAGTCAACTTTGTTGACCAAACAGGTCAGAGTCTATTAACCCGATAAATCCTTCTATCTCATAAATTGATTGAGGGTTATTGATTATTGAATAAAAGTGAACGAAATTGCAAAAGACAATTTATCCGGAAAGTGTCTAGAACGATGAGGAAAACTAACTCAAAGGTCGAAAAACGTTAAAATCAACCGGTAGCTTATTCTTAATGAAGAAAACACTTAAATCTCTAATGGTAGGCAAGAAATCGATGGAGGAAGATAGAAAACGGAGAAGAGTAGGGTTTTTTAATAACTAAGTTTATATATTAATTACTAAAAACGTTTATTTGGTTAGTGGACTCGTTTAGGAAACCAAATATGTTTAAAAGAGTGATTAGAATCAAAATATGTCAAAAATCATTTTTATCTATGGGGAAAAGAATGTGGGCATGTGTATGGGTTAAAGGGGCTTTCTTGTTGCTTAAAACTAGTTAATTATACCAAAATTGGAAGATTTAGCAATTAAAACGAAATCAAACAATTTGGCTGATTTGGAGGGTTGGTCGTGTTATGCGGCCGGGTAAGGAAAAAAATCCTGATTTTCAATTGTTGTCAATTTTAGCCCCTGAACTTCTATTAATGCGTTTTTAAGCCATAATACGTGATTTTAGGAGTTGTTAAGGACTATTTGACATGATTGAAATCTATGAAAAATTATAAACTAAGTTAAACACAATTAATTACCAATAAATGCATGATTTTATTGATACGAAAGATTAGAATTACATTCCCGGATCGGGTAAACAAATACGTATATGAAAGATTCGAAATGTTACGGAATCTAATATAAATGGTATAGTATAAATTTTGAATTGCTTTTATTTGGCTTCCAAGTAAAATATTAACTTTTCTAAGTCAAATTTATATGGAGTGTGAGTAACTTATGAGGAAGTGCTAGCACTGCGCATCTTCGACAGGTTGTCACCTAGGAAAACTCCCATTCACATATTTGGGTTTATCGGTTGTTTCGAGCATGACAAATTTAAAGCTTGTTATTTAGTGTGGAAGTCAGATCTCTTGGCTACCGGTGCAAGATCTCTTCTAAACACTTCAGATCTTGGAACAATGAGGGGTTTTTTTGGTATTCATGGTGCCCCCATTGTGTGTCGAAGATATTAGAAAGAATTCGCTCTGTACCTGACCCGTTTTGTAATTTAATGAAAGCAAAGTTCATTGTGTGACATTTTCCACTTTTCATTTTCATGTACCTGACCCGTTTTGTAATTTGAATCTTTTTTTATTAATAAAATATAGTTTATGGTGTGTATTTATATTACTTATGTTTGTGGTAATGTGCAAACTCCAAATCGAACGCTATTTCAAGAATTTTATACCTTATTTTGCATTTAATCAGAATCCATGGGTTAAATTGTTAAATTATAAACTTTTGAGAAAATTTATGTCACGCTACGCGAAGTATTTCTCTTCATTGTTTGGCGATATGCGATGATGTTAGGGTTTCAATCTTGTTTCATTTGGGTCGCAATACGCGATAGGGCTCAGCCTTTATGCTTCGCATTACACGATCGACACCAAGAACAACTCTGGTTATTATTAGGCTGCGCTATGCGAAGAACATGCCCTGCATGCTTCACAATAAGCGACGCGTGTTCGGATACATGAAAATTAAGCAAAAAGCCAATTGATTCGCCAAATCTCTCCCAGACTCAATGCTTATCTCGTTAAACCATCTTGAGATGTTTCTAGACCTTTCTCTACGACTAATCCCTAAACTTTCTCTCAAAGTTATACCTCAAT
The DNA here is from genome assembly GCF_021521415.1 of Bidens hawaiensis. Classification (NCBI taxonomy): domain Eukaryota; kingdom Viridiplantae; phylum Streptophyta; class Magnoliopsida; order Asterales; family Asteraceae; genus Bidens; species Bidens hawaiensis. The sequence goes on along the minus strand of NW_027492573.1, from coordinate 276,163 downwards.
TAACCGATTTGTTTTGATTTCTTCTTAAAGTTTGGCATTTAACATAATTAACCAATTAAAATATTTAGATTGTTTTTTTGCAAGCCAATTTGTTACACCTCGCTTTTCCATGTTAACGCCGTCAACCCAACTCAGTTATATTACACGTCACGCATAACATTTATACGAGTCAGTAACGAGTCACACACGAGAGTCGGTCCGTACGCGTTGGTGATAAATGTCAATCCCGTAAACGAATACATGTGCGTGCTATGTGATTACTTGCTTTGAATGTTCATACATTGATTATATATATAATTAAAAAAAACTTTAAAGCGCCCCGAGCCGCGCAAAGGATGTGGCTAAATCCCTCGGGCCGCGTGGGGGATCGCCAGGTCGAAATTTTTGATTAGAAAATGGTTTTCAAACCCTAAATCACATATAATCAAGTGCAGCCATCTACAAACGATTTTTCACACTTCCTTGGGTGATTTTGGATGTTCCTTGGTAGATTAGAGCTGCTAGGGTCCATAGCTTTTACTATAAACCAATATACGTAAGCAATTCTCGTTCGATTCTAGTTTCGTGCTTATCTTGTGTTTTGATTGTTGATAGAAACCCTAAAGGTTATTTATTTTGTAATATGGTTAATAAATCATGAGCATGATGATATGTGTTTGATATGTTTTTGATATATGATCGATTAGAACCCTAGGTATGTCGTTAACATGATTTTTGATTATTGAAATCAAAATGCTGACAGCTTTGTACCTGCTTATTTTTTCGACTGTAACGTGATGATAAACAATCGTTTTTAATAAATTCTTGATTCTAGGATATAGTTCTTCGAGTCTATTTTCCATAAAGTTATGAATTGTAATTTTTGGATATACAGAAGATAGGTTTTATGATTTTACACGATTGCATGTCTAATCTGATTTGGGAAGATGTTTTCTGGTTTAACTTCCCGACATCATAACTTGAGATTGACAAAGCCAAATGGGTTGGTTCAACTTCTGGAACTTAGTATTATGAATTTAGGAGACAACCCAATTGGCCTTGCATAATTTGGATAAATGTGTTAAGATAACCATGAAAATACTTTTTGTTGCGCAATCTGCTGTACAGTTTGCACCTATCTGCAATGATTGAATTATTGTGAGCTTTTCCTATATGATAAAAATATAATAAAATTTTTTTGAGATAAATAATCCATATATTCTAGTATGATAAATTTGGTAGAATTTATCTTTGAGTTTTGCATAGTGAATAAAATCAGTTTGTACGTGCTAGAATCTGCCTCGTTAACTGAATGATCATAAGTTAGGTTGTTTGATGAATATTTGGTTGCTTTCCATGAAATGATGTGTGGATACATGTTAGGACTTTTATTATAGTTGAAACTACTTAATATCACCAACGAGTCTTCGGGTCAAGTTTGTGTTTGCGTGTGTGTCCCTACATATGTCTTAGAGTCTTGTGTTGTTAAACACATTCTCATAACATAAACACTTGTACTTGGTAATAGTTAACGAGTCAAGTGCATACACTGGTTTGAGAAAAGTTTATTACACGCATCACCAGGTGAGTTCATGCTTCTTCCTAGTTGTTTTCTGGTTTGAAAACAACAAAACTATTTTCGTATACTTGTTTTCTGGATTGAAAACAACAAAACATTTTCCTTACTTGTTTTCTGGATTGAAAAAATGGACATACTTACATACTGGTTTTCTGGATGAAAATGCAGTGACTTACTTGTTTTCTGTATTGAAAACATGGACATACTTACATACTGGTTTTCTGGATGAAAATACAGCGACTTACTTGTTTTCTGGATTGAAAACATGGACATACTTACATACTGGATTTCTGTATGAAAACACGACTTACTTTGGATTTATGTAGTTTCTTATATATCACAAGTGTATACTAGATGCCCTCATATCACTTAAAGTCCTTACATACCTTGAACCATTAAGATGGGATCACGGGGAAATTTAAGTAGTACTACTGGATTTGACAAACCCCACCTGCTATAACTCGACCGGAGGTCGAACGGGTGTAAATTGTCCTAACATACATCGCCAGTGTTTTGTGATAGACCTGGTAAGAAGGCATACAAACAGTCAGCTTTGGTTCTAATGTCTGGTAGCTTGTAAATGGGTTAGCTACCCTGGTAGATTTGAAAAGTGCTAAATCTACATACACTACTTATGCTACGTATACTATCTATACTATATATATAGTACTTTTTACTTAACTTATGAACTCACCAACCTCGTGTTGACCCTTCAGTATTTATACTTGCCAAGGTTGCTAGGTGTGCTAAGGAGCGGGTTGCATTGCATATGTTAGGAGTCAAACTTGTCGCATGAACTTTTATTACACATTGTTTATATATGATGGGTTGTGCGTGTTCAAACACATGGTTTATTGTTTATCTTAAAACACTTACTTTAATGCTTCCGCAACACTTTTAAATTGTCGGTATGGATTTTGTTTTCTCAAGTTTGAATGAGACTTAAATAAATGTTTTGAATACTTTAATTTGGTTATTTGGTATAACGAATGAGCTAGATTCTGGTATGTCACACCCCTCGCAGTAAAACTCCGTTAGTAGAAATTTGGGGTGTGATAGATTGGTATCAGAGCCATTGGTTATAGTGAACTCGGTTTGTTTTTGAAAAATCGGTCTATGACCTTTTCAAAGCTCACAACACTTTTTCAAACGTGTCAACCCATCATTACATTGTGTTCATGCATTGCACTACATACGTACATAGCATCACATACACCATGACTCACATACACCATGACACTAGTAGGTCCACGTTACCCATGTCACCATCCCTAGTTGATAAAATATCTTTTTACTTGTTACTTCGCTTCTTGCTTTGCATTTCTATTATGTCTTTTGATATCACCACAAGTTCGGAAGAGACCGGTCGAGCACCAGCGAACGGTGAGGAGGCATGTAAGGAGTTATCACTCATCAGTACCCTACGTGACACCCACGAGTAGCAGTAATTGCTGGACTTAATTAGGCTTTGGATTCATCGAGAACTAGTTTCCCATTCCTCTGCTTTTGGGTTTACCTAATTACCATTAACTACTTCTTTTCACAAAGGCATAAAGGAAAGGACATAACACCCCAATGTAAGATAAATAGACGAGTACGTTCCGGAACGTATGTGAGATGGGATTCCATTGTGTAAACACTTTTCTAAAGCAAACTCTTGAAACTCTAAACGTTGTCAACTAAACTTACCGATGACTACGAGCCCTTGACTGCCATCACAGAAGTATTACTATTCTGATTAATTCTTCTAAGTGTTTCCATGAATTTAAGACCCTCATCAAAATTTTGTTAAGAAAACCATCTGGATTTCCTTTCTAGAGACTCATGGTCGGACATTCAATTTTTGCCTTGTGCGCAGAAATTGAAGAATGCCTTGTAAACTAACACCCTATCCCTTATGCTCTAATGATGAATTCCCTCTTGACTCTATTGCTCTTGCCTTGTGGTCAACCCCGTTGGGACCAACATCTTTGATCCTCGAAGATCAACCATCTGTGGCGATTGTTTCTAGGAATAAGGATCCTGAGTGGTTCAAGGATCCTCAACAGTCGATTTCAGTTATATTCTAATTTATATTTTGCAGATAAAATACGTGCTTACTGGAATCCCTATTCTTGCGGGTGAGATACTTACCTGGTCTTCCCTTTTCGTCCACGCTCTAAAACGGTCAAGCTGAAGGAGTAAACAAACGTGGCTGAGATTATAGCATAAGTAGTTACTAGACGTTGTATTTCATTGTATATATACATTGAGTGATAGCTAATCACAACACACAACACTTTAGTACTGAGAATTTATAGAAAACACTTGTATTCACGATCAAATATTATTCCACCATTTGTAATCTTTTCGAGTTCAATATAATTTGTAGTCATAGTTTTCACTACACGAGGTTTTTGTGCCTGCGGGATACTAGTTACCAAGGGCTTTTCCTCATATAAATCTCTGTGTTCATCGTCTATAACCGTTACTTTTATTACATTAATTCATACTAGCACCAATCCTCACATACGAATTTGGTTCATTGATCCTTAGCCCGATTTTTAACCAAAACAATTTGGCGCCCACCTTGGGACATTTGGTGCATTAATCATGAAAAATCCTTACCTTAATTCAATCCTTACTATCACTCACTCAATGGCCTTTCAAGGAAAAGCTATTCTCAAAACTGCTGCTTCGAGTGTCCCGGCTCAAGTGACTTTGCCACCGCTACCTGGCTCTACAAAGCCATAATAGCCTATAACTGTTGCTCAAAAGAAGGAGACTGCTGTTTTCTCCGGACCAAAATCCACTACTGTCTCCCAAATGGTAACTGCAAACAATGATGTTTCTGCTTTGTGTTCACAGATGAAGAGCTATATGGATCAGCAGAACAAGACTAATCAGAGGATCCTCCATGAGATCGAGGAAATCAGGAGAACTAAGAAGACTGCTGAAGACGCAAGCCCCATCATGCCAAAAATTCTTGACTTTGGCACTCCGGATTTCCAAGGTCAGAGGTTCCCAACATCCTCTTATCCCCAACAAGGATCCTCGGACCTCTTCCAGAAGAGTTACTCTAACCAATATTCACAAGGATCATCTGTCCTTCAACAAGGATCATTAGGTCATCCCATAAGATCCTCCAATCACCGTTCGTAAGGATCCTCGGCCTTCCAATTCGGACCCTCAGGATTTCAACCAGGATCCTTGGGTTTCCAAACATCATCCATCAGCATCCAGAATCCTACTATCCTTATGGAAAGGAACCTTTGAAGGAACCCCGATCCAGGCCATTGGAGGTCCATGAAGGTGACTTCATACCCATGCAAACCGCTGCTCCTGCTGGACCAACTGTTGATGCTGAAACAGTGTACCCCAGACGCAACTATTTTGTTCACACAAGAGGTAACATTTATGATAATCTATCTTTTGGCACTAATCATGGTGGTATGCAGGATACTGGGATCAACCAAACCATAGCCCTTAAGCTACAAAAGCTCAAGGATATGATATCAAGTGTGCCTGGAGTCATCAAACCTATTCCTGAATTACCAGCAGGAAGCCATAACATATCCAGGTTCGCTCCACCAATTTGTGATGCTGAGATACCAAAGCGCTTCACTGCCCCTAGTATGAAACTCTATGATGGATCCACGGATCCTGGGGAACATGTGGCCTCATACCATGAGAGGATGGAAATTAATCCAATCCCAGATAGGTTGAAAGAAGTTTTCTTGTGCAAAGGCTTTGGCTCAACCCTCACTGGATTAGCCCTTAAATGGCTGCTAAGTCTTCCTCTTTACTCTATTACTTCCTTTTCCCATTTGATCAATATGTTTAATAGTCAATTTTCATGCAGTAGATCCTTTGAAAAATTAACTAGTGATTTATATAGAATTGTCCAACCTCGTGGGGAACCTCTTAGGCAGTTCCTTACAAGGTTTGGAAGATTGGCCTTGGAAATTCCAAATTTGGATGCCCCGAAAGCTGTTGAGGCATTCAAAATGGGGTTACAAAAGGACTCTCCATTTTATCAAGATCTTGTGATAACCCCTTGCAGGAATTTAGATGAAGTTCGAAACAAAGCTTTAAGATTCATTAGGTTGGATGAGGATTAAAGAATACAAGATCAACTGAGCACTCCGGTGAAAAATGAATCTCAAGATAAGAAGCAAGGATCCTACTTCAGAAACAACAAACCATACAACAAACCAAATGGCCAGAAGATCAATGTTGTAGAAGAGGAGGAGGACGATGAAGATTGTCCAAGAATATCTGATTATTGCTTCTCCGTGCATATGGGAGGAGTGATGCTTGCTGTTAGGAACTTGGACGATAAAGCAAGATGACCAAGGAAAAATGAGAAGGCACCACCCCCCAAAGACAAATCTAAATGGTGTGCCTTTCACGAAAACTTTGGCCATATGACGGAGTATTGCATAGCCTTGAGAAAGGAGATAAGCTACCTCCTCAGCAAGGGTCACCTTAAGGAGCTGTTCGGAAGAAAAATGCCCAGGAACCAGGATCCTGAACCAAATTCGAAAAATGCTGCTCCACCTCCCCAGGCGCTCAAGTAATCAACATGATCTTTGGAGGATTCAATATATGCGTAACTTCTTATTCGGCTGCAAAGAAGTACGCCAAAGAATGCAAACTGGAGAATGGTGAAAGGCCAATCAAGACTTCTACAACGGCCGAGCAAAGAATTATATCCTTCGATGAGGATGATTGAGTCAACGCCCAGGATCCTCATGATGATGGTTTAGTCATTACTTTATTTATTTCTAACCATTATGTTTGCAGGATACTCATTGATGGTGGAAGTTTAGTTAACATCATCCAATTGGAAGTACTCAGAAGGATGAATATCCCAGAATCGGAACTTGTCCCACGATCCTCAGTTCTTGTAGGATTCAGCGGGGAAACGAAGAATACATTGGGGGACATCAAACTACCCATATATATATATATAGGGATTAAATTTTGTTCAAAAAATTTTTATTATCGATTCCTTGTCTTGTTGCAATGTTATTCTTGGCAGGCCATGGATACACGAAATGAAGGCAGTCCCCTCCCCCCCACCCACTTACCATCAATGCATAAAGCTACCTACCCCGTGGGGGATAGCGAAGATTGAAAGTGATCAGTAAGACGCTAAGGATTGCTACACTTCCTCAATGTAGTCTACAAAAAAGTTGAGGGAAGCATAGCAATTACAGAAAATAAGAAGAAATGTCATGGAGACTAGGGAACAAGACTCTAAGGAAGTAGTCTTGCACCCAGAGGATCCTAACAACAAAGTCCTAATAGGTGTTGAAATACAAGACTCCATTGAGAAGGATCTAGTATCCTTCTTACAACGAAGAAAGTCAACTTTTGCGTGGAAGCACGAAGATATGACAGGTATTTCTAAATACGTTATAACCCATAAACTTGGAATTGATCCTTCTTTCAGGCCTATTCATCAAAAAAGAAGAAAATTTGCTCCGGAAAGAAATGCAATCATCCAAGAAGAGGTATAGAAACTACTAAAGGAAGGTATGATTAGGGAAGTAAAATATCCAAAATGGTTAGCCAATGTGGTTGTAATTCAAAAGAAAAACGGAAAGAGGAGGGTATGTGTCGATTTTACTAATTTAAATAAGGCATGTCCCAAGGATCCTTTCCCTCTTCCCCACATCGACTATATGGTGGATGCTACCGTAGGGCACGAAAGGCTGACCTTTATAGATGCTTCATCAGGATTTCAACAAATCCAGATGGAACCATCTGTTCAAGAGGATACAACATTTATAACCCCTAGGGGCATATATTGTTATATTGATATGCTGTTTGGTCTTAGAAATACAGGTCCTACATATCAAAGACTAGTCAATATGACGTTCAAGGAACAGTTCGGAAACACCATGGAAGTATACATTGATGACATGGTGGTGAAGTCAAAGAAGGCGGAGGATCACCTTAAGAATCTAGAAGTAGCTTTTGACATCCTCGAAAAATAAAACATGAAGCTAAATCCTGCTAAATGTGTATTTGGTGTCAAAGGGTATTTGGTAACCAAAATGGGGATAGAGGCGAGTCCAGAGCAAATCCAAGCCATCTTAAACCTCAAATCTCCAACAAACGTCAAAGAGGTACAAAGATTAACAGGAAGGGTGGCAGCACTTAACAAGTTCATATCGAAATCCTCAGAAAGACGTAAAGATTTTTATGACATCCTGACGAGAAACAAGAAATTCGAGTGGACAGAGAAACATAAAGCTGCTCACACCACTCTAAAGGATAACTTATCCTCAGCCCTCGCTCTGATGAAGCCTGTAGATGGAGAACCATTGATCCTCTATCTAGCCGTCTCCCTCACTGCCTTGAGTGCGGTCTTGGTGAAAAATCACGAATGTTTTCAACATCCCATTTACTATGTAAGTAAAAGTCTACTCGATGCCAACTCCAGGTACTCTCACCTACAAAAACTTATTCTTGCTCTAATCATGGCTTCAACTAAATTAAGACATTATTTTGAAACTCATACAATTGTTGTAAAAACTAATTATCCCATAAAGAATGTCCTTAGAAAACCGGAAATGTCGGGTAGAATGCCCAAGTGGGCTGTAAAGCTAAGTGCGTATAATATTCAATATGAGCCAAGAATGCAATTAAGTCACAGGCACTAGCAGACTTTGTGGCTTATTTCAATAGCGAAATAGAAAACAAGCCAATCTTGAAGTTCAACAGCGGGGAGACCAAGGATCCTTGGACACTCCTCACTGAAGGAGCCTCAAATGTCAAAGGAACAGGATTGGGAATACTACTGAAATAACCACAGGGGGACATACTACCCTATTCGATAGCTTGTGAATTTCAAGCCACTAACAACGAGGCAGAATATGAGGCACTCATCGCAGGTATACAACTAGCCAATGGTATGAGAATCAAATATCTTCAAATTTTTGTAGATTCATTATTAATTGCTAATCACTTTAATGGCTCATATGCAGTCAAAGATGAGAAATTAATTAAATATTTAGATATAGTAAAGGATCTTGCAGGATCCTTCGATTATTTTACAATTACGTAGGTACCAAGAGAAGAAAATGATGGGGCTGATGCCTTAGCAAACCTAGCTTCAGCTATAAAGTTTCCAGAGAACATAAAACTCCCTATCATCCACGTTCTATCCCCTGCAATTTAGGAATTCCAAGCAATGGAAATAGATGAGAATCTACACATGGATCCTTGATGCAATGCTATTCTTGGCAGGCCATGGATACACGAAATGAAGGCAGTCCCCTCCACTTACCATCAATGCGTAAAGCTACCTACCCCGTGGGGGATAGCGAAGATTGAAAGTGATCAGCAAGACGCTAAGGATTGCTACACTTCCTCAATGAAGTCTACAAAAAAGTTTAGGGAAGCATAGCAATTATAGAAAACGAGAAGAAATTTTATGGAGACTAGGGAACAAGACTCTAAGGAAGTAGTCTTGCACCCAGAGGATCCTGACAACAAAGTCCTAATAGGTGTTGAAATACAAGACTCCATTGAGAATGATCCAGTATCCTTCTTACAACAAAGAAAGTCAACCTTTGCGTGGAAGCACGAAGATATGACAGGTATTTCTAAAGATGTTATAACCCATAAACTTGGAATTGATCCTTCTTTCAGGCCTCTTCAGCAAAAAAGAAGAAAATTTGCTCCGGAAAGAAATGCAATCATCCAAGAAGAGGTACAGAAACTACGAAAGGCAGGTATGATAAAGGAAGTAAAATATCCAAAATGGTTAGCCAATGTGGTTGTAGTTCAAAAGAAAAACGGAAAGTGGAGGGTATGTGTTGATTTTACTGATTTAAATAAGGTACGTCCCAAGGATCCTTTCCCTCTTCCCCACATTGACTCCATGGTAGATGCTACCGTATGGCATGAAATGTTGACCTTTATGGATGCTTCGTCAGGATTTCAACAAATCCATATGGAACCATCTGATCAAGAGGATACAGCATTTATAATCCCTATGGGCATATAATGTTATATTGCAATGCCGTTTGGTCTTAGAAATGCAGGTGCTACATATCAAAGACTAGTCAATATGATGTTCGAGGAACAGTTGGCAGACACCATGGAAGTATACATTGATGACATGGTGGTGAAGTCAAAGAAGGCGGAGGATCACCTTAAGGATCTAGAAATAACATTTGACATCCTCGACAAAAACAAAATGAAGCTAAATCCTGCTAAATGTGTATTTGGTGTCAAATCCAGAAAATTCCTGGGGTATTTGGTAACCAAAAGGGGAATAGAGGCGAGTCCAGAGCAAATCCAAGCCATCTTAAACCTCAAATCTCCAACAAACATCAAAGAGGTACAAAGATTAACAGGAAGGGTGGCAGCACTTGACAGATTCATATCGAAATCCTCCGAAAGATGTAAAGATTTTTATGACATCCAGAGGAAAAACAATAAATTCGAGTGGACGGAGAAACATGAAGCTGCTCTCACCGCTCTAAAGGATTACTTATCCTCAGCCCCCGCTTTGATGAAGCCTGTAGATGGAGAACCATTGATCCTCTATCTAGCCGTCTCCCTCACTGCCTTGAGTGCGGTCTTGGTGAAAAATCACGAAGGTACTCAACATCCCATTTACTATGTAAGTAAAAGTCTCCTCGATGCCGACTCCAGGTACTCTCACCTAGAAAAACTTATTCTTGCTCTAATCATGGCTTCTACTAAATTAGGAAATTATTTTGAAACTCATACAATTGTTGTAAAAAACTAATTATCCCATAAAGAATGTCCTTAGAAAACCAGAAATGTCGTGTAGAATGGCCAAGTGGGCTGTAAAGCTAAGTGCGTATGATATTCAATATGAGCCTTGAATGCGATTAAGGCACAGGCACTAGCAGACTTTGTGGCTGATTTCAGTAGCGAAATAGAAGAACAAACCAATCTTGAAGTTCAACAGCTTGGAGAGACCAAGGATCCTTGGACACTCTTCATTGTCGGAGCCTCAAATTTAAAAGGAACAGGATTGGGAATACTACTGAAATCGCCACAGGGGGACATACTACCCCATTCGATAGCTTGTGAATTTCAAGCCACTAACAACGTGGCAGAATATGAGGCACTCATCGCAGGTATACAACTAGCCAAATGTATGAGAATCAAATATCTTCAATTTTTTGTAGATTCATTATTAATTGCTAATCACTTTAATGGCTCATATGCAGTCAAAGGTGAGAAATTAATTAAATATTTTCATATAGTAAAGGATCTTGCAGGATCCTTCGATTATTTTACAATTACGCAGGTACCAAGAGAAGAAAATGCAGGGGCCGATGCCTTAGCAAACCTAGCTTCAGCTTTAAAGCTTCCAGAGAACATAAAAATCCCTATCATCCACGTTCTATCCCCTGCAATTGAGGAATGCCAAGAAATGGAAATAGATGGGAATCTACACATGGATCCTAAGGATCATCCTCTTGATCATTCATCCTGGACCGTTTCGATAATGAAGTATATTCAAGATGGAGAAATCCAAAAAGAAGAGAACCCCAAAGCTTTTAAGGCCAAGGTATCACAATATACTATTGTACGTAATATGCTATATAAGAAATCCCTTGAAGGTCCATATTTAAGGTTCATCGAATGATCTGAGATCCAAGAAGTGCTGAAGGAATTCCATGAAGGAGATTGTGGCAACCATACATGGGGCAGAGCATTATTCTCCAGGATACTAAGAGCCGGATACTTCTGGCCTACTATGAAGAAGGATGCTATGGAGAACTCCAGGAAGTGTGATGCTTGTTAGAGGCATGGTAACATTCTACATCAGCCAGCAGAACCCTTATATCCCATCGTCTCTTCATGGCCATTCATGAAATGGGGAATGGCTATAGTGGGTAAACTCCCTACAGCTCTAGGGCGAAAAGTTTTCATGTTAGCAATGACAGACTATTTCTCTAAATGGATCAAAGCTGAGGCTTTCCCTCAAGTTAGGGAAAAGGAAGTTATATCCTTTATCAAACGTAACATTATAACCAGATTTGGAATTCCTTCTGAAATTATTTGTGATAATGGTTCCCAATTTATTGGGAAAAGAACTACTAACTTTTGTAACAGTTGGGGAATCAAGATGATCACGTCAACACCAGTCCATCCACAAGCAAATGGCCAAGCAGAATAAACCAAAAAAATCATCATCAACAACCTGAAGAAAAAGCTTAGAGCAAAAAAGGGCAAATGGGCTGAAGAACTACCCTACGTGCTTTGGGCAAATAGGACAACTCCAAAGAATGCCACAGGACAGACGCCGTTCACATTAGTCTTTGGAGCTAAGGCAGTGATCCCCACAGAAATGGTGTATCCAACAGCAAGAACAAGCATCCGTGATCCTCAAACAAATAACGAGAATCTTGTCCAAGATCTAGATACTGTGGAAGAACTTAGAGATCAAGAAAGATTCAGGATGGCCACCTACCAAAAAAAGATGGCTGATGCCTACAACAAGAATATCAGAATTAGAAGATTTGAAGTGGGAGATTTAGTTCTTCGAAAGGCGTTCCAAAATACAACTAATCCCGCTGACGGGAAGTTAGCACCCAAATAGGAGGGTCCTTATCTAATTGAAGCCGAAGCTGGAAAGGGCATATCGTTTAATGAATATGGAAGGTGACATACTCCCAAGGTCTTGGAATGCGATTCATCTAAAAAAGTATTTTTGTTGATCAGGATCCTAGATCCTAGTCAATTACTTCAATCCATTAATTGGTAAAATTTTACTTTATGTTTATATACGTGATATTAGATTCTTATTTTGTCAAATATGTCAAGTTGCAAAAATGCCGAGCAATAGGGCCCTCAAGTGGAAAAAACGGGTTGGCCAACTCTCTCCTAAGTTTAATCGGCCTTGTCGCCAGGTTTATAAGGTCTTCACCTTATCTCCCGAATTAGGGTTTCCACACCCTCGCCTGGAGCGCACGATTATCCGGGTATGATTGGAGGCTGTGGGACCAGTACACTATACGTGGATGAAAATTTCATGGCTAAAAATCATATCTTGGATCCTACGTATTAAATGGTAGACGTACCATATACACAAGTTAAGGTCAACGCCAGGGTAGGCTCGTCACCGCGTACAATTGGGCCAACGCCAAGGATTGGCTCGTTGCTCGTATTTATTGGGCTTGTCCCCACGTTTTATTGGGCTTGTCCCCATGTTTTGTTGGGCTTGTCCCCAAGATTGTTGGGTTTAAATCCAACTTTGCTAACTATAATGTTCTCTTTTGATGATTTATTTTAACAGGTAAATATCATGAAAAGAAAAGTTCTAAGGATTGAGAATCCTCTATCCTAGTGACACAAATTATAAAGCTGAAATCAAAAGAGTCATATTATTATAAGCAAGAGTTGATCCAGGCTTCACCAGCAAAACGTGGACCATCCACCCAAATCAGGCTAGGTCAAAGTTATCATATGTCCATGCAGAAATTTAAAAGACAAAGACGGTTAAGGCTTCATCCCCATAAAGCTAAGGATCCCTCCACCCTAACTACCTTTGATAATTGTCTTAAGGATCACAGATCCTGAGGATTACAACTACTATTGTCCACATAAACACACCAACAAAAAACCATTTAAACTTCATAAAAAATGGGCTCTGGCCTTGTCTTTATATCCTTCATCGCCCATTTGCACCCTCACTCATTCGCCACATCACCATCACCTTCACCAGCCTCCTTGACCTCCAACGCATCATCCTTGACCCCGCTCGTCCGAGCATCCTGGATCCTCTTCTTGGCCCTTGCATCCTCGCTCTATTCACCAAAGCCAGCCAATGCCTTCTCCCACATAGCCACATTCCAAGTGGACCTATCGAAGTTAGGATCCTTAGCCTCTACAACCATCTTGATCCTGGCTGTGAGCACCGCCTTACTAGCCCACACTTTGGCCTGCTCCGTAACCTCCACCACCAGCTCCTGAGCCCGAATGTCCGCAAGAGCCAGCTTGTCCTCCAGAGCTTCCTTCTCCGCTTGAAGTGCTGCATTGAGCTTGTCTTTCAGGGTTATGCCGGCACGATATTTGGTCAATTTCTTCTCTGTAGTGGCCACGTTCTCGTCATACAAGTCTTTGAAGTTGGAAACGGTCTGCAACAAATTTACAAGTTAAAGATACAACCAAAATATCTACAACTATGGATAAAGGATCCTTACTTCTGAAAGTTGATCAAACACATGTTGGGCATCGTGGACCTCCACGTCAGGATCTCTCTTTCTCTTCATGGTGGCCTTGGAACGGGTAGTCATGGTCTTTGGAGGTGCGAGGCTGGAGCTTTTCATCGGCATTTTCTCAGAAGAACGAGATGAAATGAGGCTATCGACGACTTCCAACTGGAATTGAGCCAGTAAGTTCTTGGATGGCTTGGATGATGGTTTCTGTACACCTGCCAGAAAAAAGATAAGTTCCTTATAGTCTATTGTTTTCTTTATTTTTATTGATAATCAATAAACCAATTCTAACTTACTAGACATTGTTTCTGAGGAACGTGCAGTCTTCTCGTCTGAGTCGCTTAACTCTTCACCAACAATTTTGAAGGTTCTATCAAAAGGATCCAGAGACAGAAATGCCTTCGCCTTCTCAACACCGTCTGGATCGGCAGCAAGATCTGAGAAGTTGGACACTGCATAAGGAACAACGAACCTATAGTCAAACAAACAACAAAATAAGGATCACCTATCCTCTGGATCCACTATCCTACCCCTCAGGATCCAGTGAGTTGGTAATGAATTCTCGTTTGGGATAGAGTCTCAAAAAACAAAAAAGAACTGGTTCTTCCAACTTTGATCATTGTGAGTGGTCTTGTTGATCGGAAGAGGCTGGAAAGGTATGCTCTTGAAGAGGAATCTGCTGGAACCGTGAGTGACAATGCTATACAGGTAGGAAAGGGCCGAAAGAGTGAAGTCAAGATCTTTCTCTTCAATCAATCTTTCAACAGTGTGTAAGGTTCTCCACATCATTGGTATAGCTTGAATATAGCTAATACAGGTGAAGGAAAAGAAAGTGGTTGTAAGGTCGGGAAATGGATATGAAAAGCCCAGAAAGAACGGGAGTGTTGGAAAGCAAACCCAATCGGTCGAGATGTAGTCACTCTTTATTTGGGGGTCGTAGGGTCTAAAAACTGTACCCTCAGGAAAACAGTTAGAGATACCGTGGATTTCCTCGTCGGTAAACTTGAAAATCTCTTGTTGGTGCATGATGTCAGTAGTTCAGTGTCTAGTGTCTGTAATCGCGTTTGTAATGTTTTATGTTTTGTATAAGCGAAGTTGCTAACAAGTTCGCTGATATGGGCGAACTTGTTAGACAAGCGAAGTTAGTGACAACTTCGCCTGAACATGCCAGGCGAAGTTGTCGTGATTATATAAGCCATCTGTTACGGCTTATTCGATATAGAAGTTAATAGATTACAAGTTTGTGTATTCGAGAGAGAGAGTCTGTAATCAAGTGATCTTCGTATCACGTGTTTAAGGTTGGTATACAACGTGTTTGATTATCGTATCGTGTGTTAATCGTATTGTTTTCTATACTCGTAACGTCTTACGTAGGGATTCCGCACCTACGTAGTACGCGATATCTCGTGTAGATCCGGCTGGGAACCTACAATTGGTATCAGAGCTTTTGCTCGATTGTGTGGTTCGGGATTATCACGCGGGTATAGAAATCGTTCCGTTCGACTATTCGCGGGATGAGTTTTCTGAGCTTTTGTGCTATACACTCCTCCTACAAGCTTAAACAACCCATAACACCTTCACAAACCTCGAAAAACCCAGAAATCTAATCTGCAGAAACTTCGTGTTCATCAGGCGAAGTTGCCGTCACTGTTGGTAGGGTTTCGGCGAAGATATAAGGTTAAGCGAAGTTATCCACAACTTCGCCTACCTCTTCAAGTTCGCTTACCTCAAGCGAAGTTACCCTCAACTTCGCCTTCCTCCCAAGTTCGCTCAACTTAAGCGAAGTTATCCTCAAGTTCGCCAATCCAGCGAATTTAAGAAAGTGAGCGAAGTTACAAATTCACGCGAAGTTAAGTTTTAAGCGAAGTTATCCACAACTTCGCCTACAGAGCTGTTTGAAAATAAAATTTTTGATTTTCGGATTTCCTTGAGTTTTGAGAAAGATGTCTTCAATAAACATTACTGAACTGGTAAAGATGGAAGTAGAAGCAGGTTCGGCTACAAAAGCACCTAAGATGCTTAAGAAAACTGATTATGTAGCGTGGAAAGATCGTTTTGAACAATATGTCAAGTATCAAGAAGCGAAGATGTGGGTATGCATACAAGATGGTTACATTCCACCTACTGCTGAGTATGAGGGTCGTGATCAGATCAAGAAGTACAAAGAGATGGAAGATGAAGAGAAGAAAATGTATGAAGCCGAAAGCAAAGCTCATGCAGCAATTACAATGGCTCTTCCACAAGAGATTTTGCACACTTTCAGAAAGTACAAGACTGCTAGAGAACTTTGGGAAGCTCTTGAAAACCGTTTTGAGGGCAATGTGGGAATTCGTGCTTCGAAGATTAAACTTCTAAAAACCCAATTCTCGGTCTTCAAGTATCTGAAAAACGAATCACTTGATGATATCATCACCAGATATTATCATCTGATGACTGAACTCAACAACTATTCAATTGCATACAAAGAAGATGAGATTGTTGAGAAGCTTCTTGATGCTCTCCCACCAAAATGGGAGATGTATACAGTGTTGATGAGAGAAGATAAAGACTTTGCTGACTATGACCTGGAGACAACAGTTAACAAGCTAAGAACATTTGAACTGAATATGGTACGAAAGGAGACACCTACCGATCAGGTTCAAGATCCGGGTATGTATGGGGCAAAGGTTAACTCAGGATCAAGTTCGAAAACGGAATCATCTGCTTATTACTCTAAGGGAGAGTCAGGCGCGAGCTCAACACATGAGGGACATGTATCTCTCAACATGAACGGTGATGTGTGCTATGTAGCTGGAGGGTCAAATGCTTCTCAACCTCAAGCGACCAAGAGTAGTTATTCCCCAAGTGTTTCAAACAACAACTACTCGAAGATGCCCATGAGTGTCAAATCTGCTGAACAGCAGTTTGCTCTCTATGCATATTTTATTGCTTCGCATGAGAACTACATTCAGGGAAAGATCGTTGATCCTGCAGTTTTGGATGAAGACTATGACCAGATCGATGCTGATGATCTGGAGGAGATGGATCTACAGTGGCAGATGGCTATGATTGTCAGAAGGGTGAAGAGGTTCATGAAGAAGACTGGCAGGAAGTTTGTCGGAGAGAGGCCAGGGTTTGATAAGACGAAGGTTCGCTACTACAACTGTCAGCAGAATGGCCACTTTGCAAAAGAATGCAAGAATGAACGTGTAGAACGCAGTCAGAACAGATCTACACAGCAGAGTGGTAGTGGTAATGACTATAGAGCCATGATTTCCAGACAGAACGAGGAGTATAACTGGAATCTGCATGTTGAAGAAGTATTTGAACAGGCCAACTTGGCAAACATCGAAAATGCAGATAGTGAGAAGGGAACTAGCGAAAATGAAGCGTACTTGGCAGATGTAGCAGACCAGCTCTCCGAGGTAAGTACCGAACTCCCTTGTACTAAGTGTGAACAGCTGTCTGAACAACTGACAACTCTAACTAATCAGTTTGTTAGTTTGGATGCGCAATATAAAACTTTAAAAGAAGATCATCATTTCACTAAAGCTAGAGAAAATAGTTACAAAGTAAAAATTAAAGCTAGTGAAACAGATATTAAAAGTCTTAAAGCAAAGCTTGCTGAAAAAATTAAAGTGATTGATCTTAGCTATGAAGTTCTAGAAGAGAAAACCAAACTAATAGCTGAGAGGGAAAAACAGATAGCTGATCACCAGGTAAAAGTGGTGGAACTTAACAGGAAACTGGAACAATTCAGAAATTCCTCCGCTATACTTGATCACCTCGTTAGTGATCAAGGTTCTCCAAAAAGGGGAGGAATTGGTTATCATGAAGTTCCACCACCTTTCAATCATAATTACACTTTTGACCCTAGTAATCAGAAATCTGTCGTTGTTGACTATGGTCAGACAGTTCCGGTTAAAGTAACGATTAAAGAACCAGAAGTTAGTAAGCCTGTTGCAAGTGTTAAGATTTCTGCTCCGAGTCCTGTCTCATCTAACTCGGACAAGTCTTCTGAGTCGAGTGAGACAAATCAGGAGGAAGTGTTACCAAAAAGTGGAGAGAAAAAGAAAACATCTGAAAAGAAGTCTCCACTAAACCCGTATGTCCCACCATATGTGAGACAAGCGGGCAGTAATACAGCCTCAACATCTAAGACAACTTTTGATAAGAAAGTTGAAAACATGTGTTGTTTTAGATGTAATCAACAAGGACATCTTGTTGCTGATTGTCCTCTGAAGCAAAAATTCAGAGGTGTAAGGCCTTTAAAATCTGAGAAAAGAGCTAACAGTAATCAATTTAATGATAAAACTGAAAACCCATCGAATTTCAAAAAATGGACTAATCCAGGTTTTCAAAGAAATAGATCTCAGTTTTTCACTGGTAACACCCAAACCATAACTAATAATTCATTTAATTCAAGACGGTTTGGATGGCCTCATAGACAATCCACAAGAAGGTATCCTGTTAGGACTCACAAAAATGATTATGATACTAACTTTGGACAGCCAAGGTACGGGATGTATCGACCCAAGACCAAGAGGTCTTGGGTCCCAAGATTCTAATAATCTGCTTTAATCGTGCAGGAACAGTTGAACAGGGCTGCCAACAATCAATGGGTTGTGGATAGCGGCTGTTCCCGGCACATGACGGGTAACAAGAAATTGTTACAAGACTGGAAACCTGTTCAAGGTGGTAGAGTGAGTTTCGCATGAGAGAGCGGTGGAAAGATCACAGGAATTGGGACTGTGACCAACGGGAAGATGACGCTAGAGAAAGTTAACTTTGTTGAAGAACTGAAGCACAATCTGCTGAGTGTTTCGCAGATCTGTGACAAGGATTATACCGTGCATTTCACGAAGAATGAGGCGATAGTGTTGTATCTTGGTTTTAAGATACCAGAGGACTGGATTGTTATGAAGGCTCCAAGAGTGAAGAATACGTATATCATGGATATGAGGTCTACTGAAATGGCCATTGAAGAATCGTGTCTTTTGTCGAAAGCGACTGAATCAGAGTCCGAATTATGGCATAGGAGAATGGGGCACATTCATCTTCGTAAGATGAACTACCTTGTCAAAAATGGGCTTGTGTTGGGGGTTCCCTTGAAGAATTTCAACTTCGAAGACAAATGCTTATCATGCAAGAAGGGAAAGCAACACAAGAAATCCCATCACACCAAGAAGGTCAACTCAATAGTCAGTACCCTAGACCTACTTCACATGGATCTCTTTGGTCCAGTGAATGTAAAAAGTCTAGGAGGAACATCTTACTGCTTGGTGATCACTGATGATTTCTCTCGATACTCGTGGGTACATTTCCTAAAGTCGAAGGATGAAACTGTTCAGATGGTAATAAATTTGATTACCAAAGTTGAGAACATTATGGGAAAAAGAGTTAAATACATCAGGAGTGACAATGGGACTGAGTTCAAGAACTATCAGATGGAGATCTTCTGCCTACAGAAGGGGATTGAACACCAATACAGCGCACCGTATACTCCGCAACAAAATGGAGTGGCTGAGAGGAAGAACAGAACTTTAATTGAAGGAGCCAGAACCATGCTGGCTGATTTGAAACTTCCCGTGGTGTTCTGGGCTGAAGCTGTTGCAACAGCCTGTTATATCCTTAATAGAGTGTTAACTGTTAAAAGATTAAATAAAACCTGTTATGAACTAATGCATGGGAGAAAGCCCAACTTGAGTGGTCTTGAACCATTCGGATCCCCGTGTTCGATATTAAAGACCAATTCAAAATTTGGTGAAGTAGCTGACGAAGGAATCTTAGTCGGATACGTTGTTGGGACTCCCAACAGACGGGTCTTTAATACATCGACCAGCAAGGTTGAGGTGGTGTGTAACACTGATATCACAAGTTACAAATCACCAAAACCAAGCACGGGACCCGCTGGGGTTTTTGACTATGATAGACTTTTTAAATCTTTTAACATGCCTTATTTGGATTTTGCAGAAGATGAGGTACGAATTGCTACGAAGATGATATGCGATGAGGAAGGCACTTTGGTGCAAAGACCATAGTATGATGAATGTCCGCCTTCCTCGTCAAATGCTGTCAATACCCCTACTGCCTCTACTGAAGAGGAATTCATCAATCCGTTTCACTCTCAACATCAATCAACCATGGATGAGCTATCTTCGAACTTGGAAGATAATCTAAATATCAGTTCGGTTCCGACTACGAGAATTCACAAAAATCACCCGTTGGAGAATGTGATAGGTGATCTGTCCGCCGGTATACAAACAAGAAAAAGCGTGAATGAGCACACCTGTGTTTACACAAGCATTAAAGACACGGGCATTATCAACGAATGCTTGTACACCTGCTTCATCAGCCAGATTGAACCAAAGAACTATCAAATGGCTCTTAAGGACAGCTCGTGGGTCGAAGCCATGCAAGAAGAGTTAGCTCAGTTTAAGAAAATGGAAGTATGGAATTTGGTTGAAAAACCGAAGAATGTGCATGCGATAGGCACAAAATGGGTCTTCAAATGCAAGAGAGATGTGAAAGGGGTTGTTATCAGGAATAAGGCGAGGCTGGTTGTTAAAGGCTTTAATCAACAAGAGGGGATTGATTACAATGAGGTGTTTGCTCCTGTGGCAAGATTGGAAACCATTCGACTGTTTTTGGCATTTGCTGCTCATAAGGAGATGAAAGTTTTTCAGTTGGATGTGAAGAGTGCATTCCTAAACGGTAAAGTCGACGAGGTTGTGTATGTTGAGCAACCTCCGGGTTTTCCTGACCCTGACTTTCCCGATCACGTGTACAAGCTAAGTAAAGCGCTATATGGACTACATCTGGCACCTCGTGCCTGGTATTCAACCTTATCAGATTACTTGCTTGAGAATGAATTTGAAAGAGGTAAAATTGATAGCACATTGTTCTTCAAGAGAAAGGGTAGCGACTTCCTACTAGTGCAAGTCTACGTGGACGACATTATCTTTGCTGCATCAAAGGTCGCCATGTGTCAGGAGTTTGAGGCCGTCATGAAGAAGAGATTTGAAATGAGTGCTATGGGTGAACTAACTTTCTTTTTACGATTGCAGGTTGATCAGAAGAAAGACGGGATGTTCATTCATCAGACGAAGTATGTCCATGATGTTCTCAAACGCTTCAAGATGGAGGACAACACTCCATATGATACTCCAGTCTGCGTCAATCACAAATTGGGTGCTGATTCAGACAACGATGCAGACGTGGACCCAACCCAATATCGGGCTATTATAGGTTCTTTAATGTACTTAACTGCTTCTAGGCCTGATATAATGTTTGCTGTTTGTCTTTGTGCACGCTTTCAGGCAAACCCAAAAGAATCTCATTTGAAGGGTGCGAAGAGGATACTGCGGTATATCAAAGGCAAGCCGAAGCTGGGGTTGTGGTACTCAAGAGGAGGAGACTTGGAGCTAGTCGCTTACACAGATTCTGATTATGGAGGGTGTAATCAGAGTCGGAAGTCTACAACTGGTGGATGTCAGTTTCTTGGTGGCAGACTAGTGTCGTGGCAATGCAAGAAGCAGACCTCAGTCGCAATTTCAACCTGTGAAGCAGAATACATGGCAGCATCCAACTGCTGCTCCCAGGTTCTTTGGATTCAACAACAGTTGCGCGACTATGGTCTGAATTTCTCACTTACTCCTATTTGCATTGATAACACAGCTGCTATCTCAGTAACTAACAATCCCGTAAAGCACAGTAAAACTAAACATATTGACATACGTCATCATTTTATACGGGATTGTGCTGAGAAGAAACTGATTGTGCTCGAGAAGGTTGATACGTTAGATAATTTCGCTGACTTGTTCACGAAAGCGTTTGACAAATCTAGATTTCAAAACCTTGTTGAGCTGAATGGGATGATCAATCCCGAGTAACCGTGCTTTCTATGTTTGATTAAAAAAAAAAAAAAACGTCACTATCGCTTAGAATTATGTCGGTTGCCTTAGTTTGATGGACATTTCTTCGGATATGTTTGGTCCTCATTTCTACTTGTAGAATCTGAGGATAGCCATTAACCAGATGACTGAGAGTGACCGGGGCGGTTTATGATGTGTTTTTATTCTTTCGTTGAAAATTAGTCGATCATACTTAGTTAGAAGGACACATACTTGTATGTGGTCGATCCAGCTGATCCTTTGGATCTTCGGGATAGCCGTTCACCTGAAGACTTTGAGTTGGTCGGGGCGATTGATGTTAAAATTTTTTTCTTTTTTCTTTTCGGGAAATGAAATTATTTTTCAAGTCTACTACTTCGTAAGAAGTTACTTTACTATGTTTAACAGAAAATTGATCCAACCTTGAAAAGTGATAGATATACTGATTCTGTGTGCTTAACTAGTGAAGTTATTAGGCTTAAAAGACTTTAGAACAGTCATTGTATGTCATGGTAGCTTTTTATGGTGCGTAAAAGTAGAAGTGATACTAACTAAATCTACTCGATTTTTTGTGGAAACTCCTTAAGAGTCGTGCTTGTCTTCATACATATCTTTCCGAATGATAGGCAGAAAAGCGATTACCCAGTCATACACGAGCCCGTGAGTGTTATGAATCCCGTGAAGATAGCGTGTCAAGACGCTGCCGTGATCCAGATTCGGGACTTGCGGTTATTTTCTACTTGAAGTTGTGTATATACATGTTAGATTAAAAAAAAAAAAATTTTCTAGAGTTCATAATGATAATGATTATCAATCAAGACACAAGAAGGTGAACGGGAAGCAGAGTCTAATATCGAAGAGTAATTACTACTTAATCAGACACTACGGGTCAAGGTCAATTCGGGGTGACTTGGGGAAAGCCAAATACGCTTTGAGAATAGATTGGAGACATCATAATCTCTGAGTTGTTGCCCACTTAAGTTTTGAGCTTAATTGAACCTAACTCGTATCACAGAAACGATGAAAACCATTTTAAGTAGATTACCTGCTTACAACCTGTTTCTTTATGTCATAATACAGCTGAACACGGATCTGTATGACAGTCACGAAATTAGTATGATTCCTGTTCGGATCTTTTCTAAAACATGGTAGTCCCTGTCGAGACTGAAATTTGATCCCGTGTACCTTTATTTTAAAAGTTTTTCTATTTTTGGAGTTGTATGATTTTATACCTGGTTACTTGGTCTTGATCGTATCATTTAACGCTTTAAAGGATGTTTTAAAACTTTATTGCAAATTGTTCAAATTATGGGGTTTGTTTTGAAAAATTTTAATATCAGCGAAGTTCTGCATAACTTCGCCTTATAGGCGAAGTTATCCACAACTTCGCCGATACATCTGTAGCCCTATATAAAGAAGTTTTAAGGTCAAACAGTTTCATAATTTTCAAAACCAGCGAACTTATCTTCCTAAACCTAAGCGAACTTATCGTATAATCCATCGATCTTGCAGTTGTTCATTCTTTTCCGATTCTAATCCGATTAAAGGTGTGTAGGGTTCTTTTATCATATAATCTCTGTCTTTTGAGGTTAAACATCGGTCGTTTAGACACGATTAACGACCTCGATCATTCGAACCTTAAACACTCAATTTCAAACCTGTTATTACGTGTTCGTAATATACCTGAACGTATAAAACTTCATAAAATCATGTGTTACGGAGTCCTCGATCTCCAATTTCATCATCTACACGTCGTTCAACAACCTTAACTGTTGCCGATTCGAATTCGGCGAAGTTACAGTTTAGGCGAAGTTATTCGTAACTTCGCCTGAGGTTTAACTTCGCCTGAGGTTTATCACAAGAGGCGATGTTGTGATTAGGCGAAGTTCTCATTAACTTCGCCTGGACCATTTTACATAACAGTTATCAGACGAAGTTCAAGTTGAAGCGAAGTTGTTTCCCAACTTCGCCCCACCTTTAACTTCGCCTGTACATAATAGATCACAACTTCGCTCATGGTAACAGGCGAACTTGTGATTCGCTTTGACGTTTATCTAACTTAACCTGTTTGTTGCAGATATGGATGTTGTTGCTGGAGCAGGTGGTGCAGGAGGTGATGACGGAGGTGATCAACAAAGACAGTTCTTCCCGGGTCACAACATGTATATCACCTTAGACCCGGAGGCGAGCGGAGTTGATGATTTCCGCGAAATCATCACATTTCTGTTACGCTCGAGGATATTCCACGCCATTACAACAACTCTGCCGATATCCTTACCCAACATTGAGGATTTCTGGCAGACCGTGGAATACGACTGTAGAGTCGAACCCCGGTGATGCGAGCAACAGTAAACAATCAAATTGTTCAGTTCTCTTCTGAACATATCCGGGCGGCTCTGCGGTTTAGAAACGAGACAAGGGATGACCCGACAGAGTTTGTAGCTCCTTTCCGCGATGGAGCATTTTTGAGGATGGGTTATTCTAGTCCATTGGGGGATTCGCAGAGAAGGAAGGGTTTTCTGCTTGACCAGTGGCGCTTTCTCATGCATGTTATGATAGTATGCATGTCAGGGAGAAAGGCGGGCACTGATGGCATGGGCGCGACCATGCAGTCAGCGATGACTGCTCTGACTTACAACAAGCGATTCAGCTTTAGTCAGATGGTCTTTTATGAGATTGATCGTCAACGAAGAGCGATGGCGCGTGAGCGATTCATCATGTATCCAAGATTCCTACAAATGATCTTGAATCATGTTGCTCCAACTCTTCCTCAGCGCCATCCGATCCGATATGTAGAGAGTGTGAACAAACGGATCTTCGCCCAATGTCGATCCTCCAGTGCGAGGAGCAAACCTGAGCTTCGTCCTCGCCATACTCCACTCTTTGGGTACTTAATCAACCCGGGGTATGTGCCTGCTCGTGGGGATGAGTTTAGGGACCCGGCACCACAACAGGCAGGAGCACCTCAAGCTATACCTGCTGCTCCTGTTGTGTCACCGGAGGAGAACGTGGACCTTGATGCAGAATTTGGTGGTCAAGGCTTCTTTGATATGGATCGGGTGGATCCAGAGGAGAACGTTCAGGTCCCAGTTGAACGTGCCTCGACTGTGCATGTTACTAGGGCAGCTACAACGGTGGCTGGCTCAGATTCTGATGATGAAGTGGCAGAGGCTAGAAGGATTATGGTGACTCGAGAAAGACTACATGGGAAAAGAAAGAGAACAGATGATGATAGCGAGTCAGACTATGAGGAAGATGTACAACAGTTGATAAGGAGGTCAAGAAGGGAACGGATAGGTGCAGGATCGGGAGCCGGTGAGAGCTCTAGAGTGGTACGTTTCACTCCACCAGCACTATCCGGTATGACAATGGTTCCCTCATCACTACAGGTTACAAGGCCAAGCGCTACGGGTGTTCCCGTGGTGGCTACCTCATCTACTTTTGGCCTCCCACCCACTACTTTCCACCTTTCGGCTCCGGAAATAGTTTCGTTGCCGCCTCCGACCGTTACTCCATCGGAGGTCGTGGCACAATTTATAGAGTCGACTGTTGTAGCCACTGCAGGGCTATCTGTAACATCCCGAAAATCCCAAAATAATATTAATTATATTACTTAATAATAGAGGGAAAGTTACTCGGGTTATCAGGAATTAAATAAAAGAATAGAGGGTGGTATGGGTCGGGCTAGTGTCGGGTAATGGACGTGGGTTATGGACTAGGATTAATAGAGATGGGTTAAATGAGAATGGGCCTTAGGTCCATGGGATTTCAGGGGTATAAATATCCCCTAAACCCAAAATATCTTTCATTTTCACCAAACTCCCTAACACTCCAAAAACACACACTAACTTCGCCGCCGGACCGAAGGCAGATCCGGGCAGATCCGACAGACCCGAGTGAGAGAGAGAACGATTAGTGGTGATAAGCAAGTAAACGAGATCCAAACAAGCCCAAAAAGGTATGATTCTTGATCCTTGAGGTTTAAAGATCCAAGCTTTTTAGTGTATAAGCGACCAAAAATGGTCGGGAAGCGTAGTGGGTGATATTGAACCATAGCAAGGGTGTTAAAATCGCTCAAAATGCTGAAAAGAAACCGAACAGCGGCTGTCTGGGTAACTTCGCCTTCATCAGGGCAACTTCGCCTTCAACCCGATGAACTTCGCCTGCAAGCTAAGTTCGCCTGATGAACTTCGCCTGCAAGCTAAGTTCGCCTGATGGCAACTTCGCTGTAAAGTTAAGTTCGCCTAACTGGTAACTTCGCCTGAGGCCAAGTTCGCCTGATGATAACTTCGCCTGAGGCCAAGTTCGCCTGATGGCAACTTCGCTGTAAAGCTAAGTTCGCCTAGCTGGTAACTTCGCCTACGGCTAAGTTCGCCTAGAGCTAAGTTCGCCCGAGGGTTAACTTCGCCTAAAGCCAAGTTTGATTAGAAAATAAATTATAAAGCGATAAGTTAAAGTAAGTTAATACTAGGCCACCAGATTAGATCAGACGAGTATTGATACGTGTAACTTGTACAGTCAGCCGAGCTCAGATAGAGAAGGGATTTACAGCTATCAGAAAAAGAAGCAGAATTCAGGTGAGTTTCTAGCCCCATTTATGTGTTACGTTTTCGGGGCTGTGTGCATACTCAATATGTTTGTCAATACACTTATCCTAAGAGATAAGTGTATGCCTTATATGGATAATGTGAAATGAATGAATGATTGCTTGATGGTACGTGAACGATCTTCGGATATTGCACGTACTGTCAGGTTGCAGCGCTAAGAATAGGTAAGTATGTTATGTATGTTTATGTGTATGAACATGATAGAGATAATGGAAGAAAGAAATGATAACGTATGGTTGTATGGTTACGAAGAGGGTACCGAGCCCTAGTAATACTCGAGGAATGTAGGGCGTAATGCTCTTTATAACGTAAGATATGAAAGTAAGATAATACTAAAGAAAGTAAGAAAGTATGAACGAAAGGATATAATTTTATGTGTATGCCTTATATGGATAATGTGAAATATATGAATGATCGCTTGATGGTACGTGAACGATCTTCGGATATTGCACGTATCGTCAAGGGAAGTGACTAGCTCCTTACATGGATATTAAATAATAAAGTATAGTGTTCCTTTTATGGAAGGTATAGTGTTCCTTTTATGGAAGGTATAGTGTTCCTTTTATGGAAAGTATAGTGTTCCTTTTATGGAAGGTATAGTGTTCCTTTTATGGAAGGTATAGTGTTCCTTTTATGGAAGGTAAAGTGTTCCTTCTATGGATAGTATAGTGTTCCTCCTATGGAAAGTATATATGGTAGGGTAATGGTAATGGTTCTTTTAAATAAATATTACGTGACGATCCTCCTATGGATATTTATACAAGGTTAAGGTAGTAATAGGTGTCTTCGGATACGGGAAGTAATATATGGGAATAAATTGTATGATACCTGATTAACTAGAACTCACTCAGCGTAGCTGACTTTTAGTATGCACGCAGGTGAGCTGATTATAGAGTTAGCATGAGGATGACACACGGCATGGATTGAACGGCTGGCATCTGAAGAAAGAAGTAAAAATGTTTTGAATATAAAGTTTTGTGTTATGGTATCAAAGCAAAGATTTAATGTTTTGTAACAAATGATTGATGATTTATATTCCGCGAAAAGTTTTAATAAACTCTGATTTGAAGGACTGTGTTTATGAGTAAATCCGACGTTAAAGTAGGGCTACCGGGTTCGGGGCCTTACACTATCGGTGACGATACCACCTGTGGTTACGTCTATTTCTACATCTGAGGTCCCGGTGACATCGGAAATCCCTCCTCAGTACACTCAAGACATATCACATATGAGGTTCGATTTCGATGCAACCCTCTCAGACTCAGAACGAATAGCAGCACTTGAACGGGTCGTGGCAGAACAATCAAGGGTGAATCTTATCCAGACCCAGGCTATTCAACGCCTAGTTGCAGAGAATCAGATGCAGTCGTCCCTGCTGGTAGAACATGGAAAGATAATAGATGCTCTGAAGGAGTTCTTGGCATCTCAGGGGGAGACGAGCTGTAAAGGCGATGAGTTGAGGACCAAGAGAAGGAATGATAGAGACGATGATCCCAATGCGTCGAAAGATGCAGGTGGTGAGCTACCAAGAACTACTCAAGCTCTTGGAACTTCCACAACTCAGGGGGAGTCGACAACTGCAGCTGGTGGTGATGATGTGGTGGTGGTGGACATAGAGGAGATGGATGATAGCTTGGTTGGTGATGATGATGTATTGCCAAGTGATGTGATAGAAAAGATTGGTGGAGATATTGTGATTGATACAGAGATAGAAGAGGGAGAGATAGTAGAAGAGAATGTGGAGCATGACATTCCAGATGTTGAGAAAGCCGATATGAGTAAAGAGATGGCAAGTGATGAGTCTGAATGGGAAGAGCAGCCTAGGTGGAAGGAAGGCTATGCTCAGTGGTTCGTCAAAACGAAGAAACCGGCGGTCTCTACAATGTTTAAGAAGACTTACAACATTAAAGGCTATGCTGAAGCGAAGAAATGGATTATTTGCTGTATCTATGATGAGCAGTTGAGGCTCTTCGTGATTAAAAGGTATGACGGTGTTCAGTATTTTAAAAGACTGTTAAGATCGTTGAATACACTGCCGGAATGTGAAGTGAAAGACTTAGCCAGATTGGGGTTAATCAATCGAAGTGACGATAATATGGCTAGAGTTATTGGGAAAATGGTTTGGAAAGAAAGTATAAAAGAGAAGAAATTTGAGCTGTTGAAGCCACAAAAGGGAAAACTTGTTGAAGAAAAGGATCGAGGTTTGAGAGCTGATGGAAAGCCTTGGATGGTCATGAAGTATAAACCGATCCGGTGCCTTAAAGAAGTACCGATGAAGCTAATGCCCAAGGATGTGCTTAAAGACCTAAAGTGGTGGTTTATAGATTGTGAGACAGCTGAGGCAGTGATGGAAGACGAGGATGAACAAGAGGTGCTAAGAGTTTACGATCCGATGCATTTGGTAAACTTATCGCAAGCTAATCTGCAGGTGCTCAATGAGAAGAAAATCTTTTATATTCCTGCTTGGAAAGACGAAGCGAGGAAATATCAAAGAGTTGTCTCTGTTTGTGTTCGAGAAGGAGTGCATGCGTGAAGATACAAGGTTGAAGATTACAAGACACGTGTTTGAAGCTAAAGAGATGAAGCTACTGCCAAGGGGGAGTCTGTTGGTGCATGATGTCAGTAGTTCAGTGTCTAGTGTCTGTAATCGCGTTTGTAATGTTTTATGTTTTGTATAAGCGAAGTTTCTAACAAGTTCGCTGATATGGGCGAACTTGTTAGACAAGCGAAGTTAGTGACAAATTCGCCTGAACATGCCAGGCGAAGTTGTCGTGATTATATAAGCCATCTGTTACGGCTTATTCGATATAGAAGTTAATAGATTACAAGTTTGTGTATTCGAGAGAGAGAGTCTGTAATCAAGTGATCTTCATATCACGTGTTTAAGGTTGGTATACAACGTGTTTGATTATCGTATCGTGTGTTAATCGTATTGTTTTCTATACTCGTAACGTCTTACGTAGGGATTCCGCACCTACGTAGTACGCGATATCTCGTGTAGATCCGGCTGGGAACCTACATCTCTGAGGCCGGATCTTTGAAAAGATTTTGGCTCTAAGATTCAGGGATGATGTCCCTAGGGTTTGAGCTAAAGGGGGCTCCTTGGTTTTTCTTAGGCATTGCGGCAGAAGAATGAGAGAAATGAAGGAAACAATAGAAAGAGAGAGAAGGATACCTGATTATGACGCCGAAATCAGACTTATTATCTGATGAAGAAGGGAGATATAAGGGCTTCTACTCTATTAAGTAGGCGTAATTATATGGTGGCAGGCGACGGTCACATCTAATTCTAATCGACGGGTGCGATGCGGCTTTCTCGGGATAAACATGACAGTTGTTCCCAACTCACACCTATCATGTTTGGGGGCAATTGTTGGGACCAGGATCTTTGATCCTCGAAGATCAACCATCTGTGGCGACGGTTTCTAGGACTAAGGATCCTGAGTGGTTCAAGGATCCTCAACAGTCGATTTCAGTTATATTCTAATTTATATTTTGCAGATAAAATACGTGCTTACTGGAATCCCTATTCTTGCGGGTGAGATACTTACCTGGTCTTCCCTTTTCGTCCACACTCTAAAACGGTCAAGCTGAAGGAGTAAACAAACGTGGCTGAGATTATAGCATAAGTAGTTACTAGACGTTGTATTTCATTGTATATATACATTGAGTGATAGCTGATCACAACACACAACACTTTAGTACTGAGAATTTATAGAAAACACTTGTATTCACGATCAGATATTATTCCACCATTTGTAATCTTTTCGAGTTCAATATAATTCGTAGTCATGGTTTTCACTACACGAGGTTTTTGTGCCTGCGGGATACTAGTTACCAAGGGCTTTTCCTCATATAAATCTCTGTGTTCATCGTCTATAACCGTTACTTTTATTGCATTAATTCATACTAGCACCAATCTTCACATACGAATTTGGTTCATTGATCATTAGCCCGATTTTTAACCAAAACAAACCCTCTGCCTAAGTTGATTTATGGAATATCACAGCAAACTCTGCTATCAGATTTTCAACAAGATAATCCCATTGTCTCGACTCCTTAAACTTCGCGTTGACTGACCTTTACTGTGTGTACACAATTACGAATAATCGATCAACCTCGTGCAACGACATTACCTATGATGGACACATAAGTGCTCTTTCATTTTGTTTTACCTTTTTCTATTCTAGGTGTGGAACCTTGACTTAAACCTTCTTTCATACAAGAAATTATCTCTAAACATGAAGCACTCTATATCGCTCATCTGAGGACTAGATCCGTCACACAATCAGCCAGAAAGAACAACTCCTATTAGCCGGGGTAAGGCTCTCCATTTTTGAAACCCTACTTTGCGAAACCAACCACAACTGTTAAAGCAGTTATTCACGAAGTTCAAGCAACTAGTCGGCAAAGCAATTAACTTTATAAGATACGTTATGGCCTACCCTAGACAAAGCACCTAAGCTCAATCCATCGAGCTAAAGTTGAGAAAATGATTCGAATTACCCTTTTATCCCTTCAGTTACAGTTGACATTGGCAAAGTAATGATTGGTGATGGGAACCACTTGCAATGTGTTTTTGGCGTGTGGGTTAGCTGCAGTACACCCTATATATATACACTAACAGTATGATGATGGTGGGGACTAAAGCGAGATCATTTTCCAATCTTAACCCTTAAGCATATTCACTTCCGATTTAACCTTGCAGAACCGGTACTCGCACCAAGACCATGAATCTCAAATTTCATAAAGCATCACCATAATCATCCATGCCAGACATTTTGTCAACTCTTTATACTGTCATACGCTCTGACACCTTTACCGTCAATAAACTACAGTTATATTTTCAAATTTACGCAATCAAAATTTCGGGACGAAATTTCTTTCAACAAGGGGATGATGTGACAACCGGAAAATTTTTGTTAAACATTTGCAACACTTCCGAAACAATTGTGATAGTAACCAATAAATGGGATGTCAACTTAATTCATTTTGATCTTTCAATGGACAGAAAGTTTATTGAATTCATGTTGTTCATACTTATAGACTGTGAGTAGACATATTTACTTAGCGACACCAATCAATTTTTGGGACGAAAATTCTTTCAACAAGGGGATAATGTGACACCTCGCTTTTCCATGTTAACACCATCAACACAACTCCGTTATATTACTCGTCATGCATAACATTTATACGAGTCAGTAACGAGTCACACAAAAGAGTCGGTCCGTACGCGTTGGTGATAAATGTCAATCCCGTAAACTAATACATGTGCGTGCTATGTGATTACTTGCTTTGAATGTTCATACTTTGATTATTATTATATATATATATATATAATTAAAAAAACCTTAAAGCGCCCGAGCCACGCGAAGGATGAGGCTAAATCCCTCGCGCCGCACGGGGGATCGCCAATCGAAATTTTTTTATTAAAAAACGGTTTTCAAATCCTAAATCATATATAAACAAGTGCAGCCATCTCCAAAGGATTTTTCACACTTCCTTGGGTGATTTTGGATGTTCTTTGGTATATTAGAGGTGCTAGGGTCCATAGCTTTTACCATAAACCAATATACGTAAGCAATTCTCGTTCAATTCTAGTTTCTTGCTTATCTTTTGTTTTGATTGTTGATAGAAACCCTAGAGGTTATTTAATTTGAAATGTGGTTAATAAATCATGAGCATGATTATATGTGTTTGATATTTTTTTGATATATTATCAATTAGAACCCTAGGTATTTTGTTAACATGATTCTTGATTGAGTTTTATTGAAATCAGAATGCTGACAGCTTTGTACTCGCTTATTGTTTCAACTGTAACGTGATGATAAACGATGGTTTTTAATAAATTCTTGATTCTAGGATATAGTAAGTCGAGTCTATTTTCCAGAAATTTATGAATTGTAATTTTTGGATATACAGAAGATAGATTTTATGATTTTACAATATTGCATGTCTAATCTGATTTAGGAAGATGTTTTCTTGTCTAACTTCCCGATATCATAAATTACTATTGAAAAAAGCCAAATGGGTTGGTTCCACTTCTGAAATTTAGTATTATGAATTTGGGAGACAATCCAATGGCCTTACATAATTTGGATAAATGAGTTGAGATAACCATGAAAATAGTGTTTGTTGCGCAATCTGCTAAATTGTTTGCACCTATCTGCAATGATTGAATTATTGTGAGCTTTTCCTATATGATAATAATATAATAAAAAATTTTTGAGAAACCTAATCCATATATTCTACCGTGATAAATTTTGTAGAATTTATCTTTTGATTTTTGCATAGTTAATAAAATCAATTTGTACGTGCTAGAATCTGCCTCGTTAACTGGATGATCTTAAGTTAGGTTGTATGATGAATATTTGGTTGCTTTGCCATGAAATGATGTGTGGATACATGTTAGGACTTTTATTACAGTAGACATTACTTAATATCACCAATGATTCGTCGGGTCAAGTTTGTGTTTGCGTGTGTGTCCGTACATGTGTCTTAGAGTCTGGTGTTGTTAAACACATTCTCATAACATAAACACTTGTGCTAGGTAACAGTTAACGAGTCAAGTGCATACATTAGTTTGAGGAAAGTCTATTATACGCGTCACCAGGTGAGTTCATGCTTTTTCCTAGTTGTTTTCTTGTTTGAAAACAACAAAACTATTTTCGTATACTTGTTTTCTAGATTGAAAACAACAAAACATTTTCCTTACTTGTTTTCTGGATTGAAAACATGGACATACTTACATACTGGTTTTCTGGATGAAAACGAAGTGACTTACTTGTTTTCTGGATTAAAAATATGGACATACTTATAAACTGATTTCTGGATGAAAACGCAGCGACTTACTTGTTTTCTGGATTGAAAAGATGGACATACTTACATACTGGTTTTCTGGATGAAAACGTAGCGACTTACTTTGGATTTATGTAGTTTTTTATATATCACAAGTGTATACTAGATGCCCTCATATCACTTAAAGTCCTTACATACCTTGAACCGTTAGGATGGGATTGCGGGGAAATTTAAGTAGTACTATTGGGTTTGACAAACCCCACCTGCTATAACTCGACTAGAGGTCGGACGGGTGTAAATTGTCCTAACATACATCGCCAGTGTTTTGTGATAGACCTGGTAAGAAGGCATACAGACAGTCAGCTTCGGTTCAAACGTCTAGTAGCTTGTAAATGGGTTAGCTACCCAGGTATATTTGAAAAGTGCTACATACACTACTTATGCTATGTATACTATCTATACTATATATATATAGTACTTTTTACTACAACTTATGAACTCACCAACCTCGTGTTGACCCTTGAGTATTTATACTTGCCTAGGTAGCTAGGTGTGCTAAAGAGCGGGATGCATTGCATATGTTAGGAGTCACACTTGTCACATGAACTTTTATTGCACATTATTTATATATAATGGGTTGTGCGTGTTCAAACACATGGTTTATTATTTATCTTAAAACACTTACTTTAACGCTTCCGCGACACTTTTATACTTTCGGTTTGGATTTTGTTTTCTCAAGTTTGAATGAGACTTAAATAAATGTTCTGAATACTTTAATTTGGTTGTTTGGTATAACGAATGAGCTAGATCCTGGTATATCACACGCCTCGCGGTAAAACTCCGTTAGTAGAAATTTGGGGGTGTGACACAATTACACTATATAAACCCATCCTCAACCTATACTTCGTCTTTAACTCTACTCAATTCACTGTCAATTCGTGTTTAAAGCCTGGATTTGGTGTTTTTGGATACTTTGACTCTCAAAAGTCAACCCGACTCTTATTCTTCTTCATATATTACTTTCTGATCCGGGTATGTTAGTTGTTGTTTGTGTTATTTTCACCATTGAACTTAAACCCCTCTATCAAATCCATTTATTACAGGTATTTCAATGCTAAATTTATTTGATGTGATGTGTGGGGTATATGAAATATAAAAAGCTTGTTTAAATTTTTCTAAAAGTTTGTTCACACAATGTCTAGTTTTAAATTTATAAAAATAATTATTATCTTAACTAAACCACATACAAATAGGCAAGCGTACCTATCGTATATGTAGTAAAGTATAGGTAAGAACCAATTATCGACGGACATACTCGTTTGATTTTTACTACTAAATCGTCGTATTTATTTTAACCAGAAATGGACATAGTAGTTTTTGGTTTTGACAAATAAGTTTTAAGAGAAATTTAAGAGCATAAATTAAGGACAATATATTGGTACTTTTATATTTTTAAAGAAAAGATCAAGGATAAAGGTGTATCATGTTGATTATAACTCCTCTTAACTTGGTTTAACTATTATTTGGTAAACATGTGATGTGAGCTTGCTATGCTGATTAAATGTGAGAATAAATAACACCTTGTTTCTAAGTCATGTTATTCCATGATAATTAAAGAAAGAAGTATGAATAACTTCATGACCTCCACTAAAACATCAGGTTATGTAAGCAAATGGTTTATAATAAATATTTATAAGATAACTTACTTTAAAGACGAGACAATCCCTTAAATTACTAAGTGAATTGTCCTTGATAATTTAGTAAAGTTAACCTTTGCATTATATTTAAAATACCAATTAAGATTAGTTAAGTTGTAAAGGATCAACCTTGAGTTATCAGGTTGTAATCCACACAACTCTTGAACAATTATAGAACTCATGTAATAACCACCCAAGAGTTATTTAAAATAGATTATATTGCACACTCACTTGACAAGTAATTAACCAATTTTAGTGGATGAACATCAACAATGTGTTTTCACAACATTGTCAATAATTCTCATTTTAAGATGATAAATTACTACTAATACTCCATTTGGTCCATGTTAATATTAGGATTTATGTTTTTTTCTCAACCAAGCCCTTACAATAATGGCAGTTCCCCAACTTATCATCAAGCTTGGTAATTGGTGTCTCTTTTAAAGTTCTTAATTTATCAACCAAACCCTTACAAAAGTGGCAATTCCTCGGCTTATCATCAGGATCAGAACTTGGTGTCTATTTTAAAGTAATCCAAGGCCTCACAAGATTAGCAATTTCTCGGCTTATCGTCAAGCTTGGCATATGGGGTATCTTTTAAGAGTATTTTAACATTGCACATGAAGTTATAATTGCAACATAATCTTTACTTATTTAAAACCGATCATATGTTTAACCAATAATATTAAACTTCAATTAAGTTTAATTAAAAACCAAGATGATACTATGAAAGTTTTGCCAATAATAAACATAATGTTTACCATCAAAGTAATAGATTCAAACATGATCAAATTAAAACAATCTAACCAATTTGGATGACTAATCTTTGATGATAATGACTACTTTCAAGAGCTTAATCTCCTTAATCTTCAAAGGCTGGATGGATAGGATAATTCCCTCATTAATGGTGGTGAAAGGAGGTGGTTGAAGTGGTTTGAATATTACTCTAGGTCTATTGAATGTGGAAGATGAATATTCAATTTATAGGTTGATCTGGGTGCCAAAACACGGCCATGTTTAGCAAACATGGCCATGCTGACTTTTTTGTCATGCTGTAATTAATGCTTTTTGTCAAATCACACAACAAGGGAGTGAACACGGTCATGGTGAGTTGGGCACGACCGTGATGAGTCCAGAACAGTCCAAATTTGTATTTTTCTCTTACGCTTTCAACATGGGGTGTGTTTTGGTAAAGCACAGCCATGTTAAGCTTCAGAACCTTCTATTTGTCTTTTCCTCTTGTTCTTGTTAACATGGGTTTGTTGAGGTTAACATGTCCATGTTTTGTCTTCCTGAATTTTGTCTTTACTTCGTATGCTCTAGACATGGCCATGCCTAGATTCACCATGGGGTGTGTTGAGTCTGTTTTAACCGTTTATCTCGTTTTTCTTCATATATCAGCTAGTTTTATTCTCTAGGTGTAACGCCCGTTAACTTCGGTTTAACGGTAGAAGCTATGTAGAGTTTGTATAATTCTTGGGTTTAATCCGGCTTGCTTCGAGGACCTCCTTGTCGTTCCTGTAAGTTAATTTAATTAACTTTTCATTCTAGTTGCTACATCCTTCTAATTGGAGGGGCTAGGGTGTAACATTTTTTATTATATCACAAAACCCTAACCCCCACCCCCCTTTCTTCTTCAGCCGATCGGACCAAGAGCAGCCCCCAAGCCCCCCCCCCCCCCCGTTTTTCTATTTTGAAGCCAAGATTAAGGTGTAAAACTTCAATTAAAGGTTAGCCCTACATCCCTACTAGTCTTTTACACCCTAATTCATCTTTATATCTCGCGTATTGATCGATAAATGGCTTGTTTTAGGCTCACCGGGTGGCTGTCCAATTGAGCAGTTTCGGGGCTGTTGTGCGTGAGTTTTTTTCTCCATAATCTTCCTAGGTATCTCCAATGTAACATACTTTAAAATCGTGTGCATTGGTATTCGTTTAATTGGTCAACTAGTTATAGATTGAAAGTTGGTATTCGGTTGTCTAGAATAGTGAATTGTTGCGTTTAACACGAGGGTTGAAGTAATTAACGTTCAATTCAGTTCGGGTGACTTCGGTTTGATGTACGGGCTGTTGGAAAATTATTTTTTTAAGTATTTGGGCTGAATTGGTTGTCGTTTACTCAAACGGGTCGGTACAACGCGTATTTGCGTTTATTGAATAGTTGGTGCGTTGTGCTTGCGAGTTACCGACCCATCCAACTCGTTTAGTGTCGTGTGGGCTAGTAGGCTGTGAATTTATCAAATTGGGCCACACGAGGCTGAGTTGGATGTTAAGTGCCTAAACAACTCTTAAACGCGCATATTTGTCTCACCTAGTACTTCCGGGGGTAATTTGGGAATTCTTTATTCTCGGGAGTATCTAAGGGTCGTTTTGGTATAAACAAGGCCTCCGAGGCTGTTATAATTGAACTTGGTGAGGTCGAGGATTTAGGTAACTCGAATCATATTAGAACGCCTCGTAGGATAAACGAGTCCTTTCGGTACCGTTAGTAACTATTGTGTATAATCCGACAAGCGTGTGAGTTGTGGGCGTACTTAGGGGTTCTCTAGCTCGTGGTGACTTTGTGCCTCTTTTCAAGTGAGTTCATGATACTCCTTTTCACTCTTTTCAAGTTTTGGGCTAGCATACACACCGAACTGTTTTTGCTTGATAAACTGCTTAAATGATTTTGCATAGACTCTCTTGTACTATGGTATATTTTGTGATGATATTTAAGTATGTATACACATGTGATACTTTATGGCCCATAGACTTACTGGTAGTATGCTACATATTGGAATAATATATACGTATGTTTATACATTTGTTACTTTATGGCCAATGAGTGGCGATGTTAATTAGTCGTTATCGACGAAGGATGTTTGCGTATGCCTACTTTGTGTTTGCATACGGTGGATGGAATGTTACGTGTTTGGGTTGTACGTGTGCTCGAACTTGATGTTATTACTTGGATGTTATTCATAGGGATATAATTATATAGATATATAAGTATGACTAATTATCGTTTATTATGGCCTAACTGCTCATATCCCGTATTATATCTAAACTATTGGAATGATTTATATAAATGTCAATTATTAAAACTTGAACTCACTCAGCTCAAGCTGACTTTGTGTGTATGTTAGTGTGAGTTTCAGGTGAGGAGGAGGATGCTTACCGCTTGGACGGTTGAAGGCATATCTAGTCAGGGATTTCAATAAGGAACACTGTTTCTTTTTAATTATTACTAGACATATTTAAAATTTGGTTTTGGGCATAATTATCGGGTTTTGGGAACTTGTTTTAGTACTTATGATTTTCCAATGATCTTATACTCTGAACTGGTTTTTGAAATGAAATGAACTGTCTTGGGTTTAAAAGTTTTATTAAGTTTCCTGTATGATTACCAACTGTAGGATTCCCGGGATTTGGGGTCTTACACTAGGGCTATATTTACCTATAAATAGAAATTATAGACATTAGTGGCTATTTATTCTAATATAATTGCCGATATTACGTTTATTTGGAGATATTTTAGTGCCGAAAAGATGTATAAATTATTATACATCATTAATCGTACTTCAAACTAGGGTTTATGTTCTTATTCAGTTTGGGGATTTTAATAAATCAATCTTTAAGTTTGTTTTAAACCTGACCTTTAATGTGATTAAACTTGTTTTTACCTTCTAAGGTTGACGGGAGCGAATTCGACCTAATTCCAAATTGGAGACCGATAAAACCAAACTACTCACTTAACTAACTTTAATTCTCTAATTCATTGGGTTTGTTTGTTTTTTTCGCACTAAAACTAATTAGTAACTATTTTAATATGGTTTTCATAATAAAAACTAAATTCATAGTTACTATACTCATTAAAACTCAACTCTTTTTGTTAAACTTTAATTTTAACTAGTTTTGTTTATAAGCCCGAGTTAAGAACCGAACCTATGGTTTTGCTTACTCATTAATTTCATATTTTCACATTCAAACTTAGATATGATTTGTCATGATCTAGGTTTCTTGTTGAACCGAATCAGGCCGGTTTGTTCGTTTAGACTTCTCTGTTTGCTTTTATCATTTTCGTGCACATTAAGAGGTGAGTACTTCATAGCCCCTTTTTATGTTTTACTACGTATTGTATCCGCTATTTCAAATACATTTATTTCCATGACTTACATTACAAATACGATCATGCTAAGCATCACTTTATTGATTCCTTTTAAACATGTAAATGCTTTACTTGCTACATGACTAATTGTTTCATTATTG
The DNA here is from genome assembly GCF_021521415.1 of Bidens hawaiensis. Classification (NCBI taxonomy): domain Eukaryota; kingdom Viridiplantae; phylum Streptophyta; class Magnoliopsida; order Asterales; family Asteraceae; genus Bidens; species Bidens hawaiensis. Next base: position 237,184 of record NW_027492573.1, on the reverse strand, counting down.
TTGAGAAGATGGATACACGATGTAACATCACGAATTTTTCGTATTTGTATTCATTTATGTTTTACCCGACTCTGGAATGTAATTCGAATCTTTCGTATTAATAAAACCTTGCATTTATTAGTCCTTAACTTGGTTTAACTTATTTTATATCCTCATAACTTTAAAAATCTTCAAACAACCATTAGAAATCCTTAAAATCACTTATTTTGGCATAAAATAACATTTTTAGAAGTTCGGGGGCTAAAAGTGACAAAGTGGGAAATTTAGGTTATTCACCACCCCGCGCCGCGCATTGCTCATAGGAGATGTCTGATCAGCGAATCATGATTTTGTTTATTTATTCGTTTTCTATCCTCAAAATCTTTTCCTAACCTTTTTAAAATACATGTAAGCACCTAGTAAATGTACCTAGACCTGTTTTAACTCTGTAACTCGTTTTCTTGTTTAATAAGGTTAAATCTTTCGGGTTTATTGTTTGATTTACCTCCTAAACAAGCATGTTAACTTATTTTACTATTAATAAACGAATTTAAACTATTTCCCTTAAAACCATAGTCTCCAAAACCCTAATACTTCTGTAAACTCAGCCTCCGTCTGTAATTTTATGGTGTTCACGGTGTTTTTCTTCAAGAATATTTATTTTCCGGTTTAACTTTGGTGCTTCGTGACGCTTTGACTAGTATTTCATCCATGTTCCTTTATCTTTACAAGTAAGTTGTCTTCTAATAAAATACTTACTTTTACCTAATTAACAAAAGCCCTCAATCAATTTTACAGATTTATAGAGTTTGGTTGATCAATTGCTCTCCGACCCGTTTACGGTAATAAAAGTCAATTTTGGTAGCTTTTCAGTTACTATACCTTCGGTCAAAACTAGATTTTAGTCCTGGAGACTTTTATGTTTGTCTTGATATTTTCAATCTACTAGTCAGAACCTGAACCCCGATCAGTGCCAGCTCTCTTAAACATTAAAAATCTCATATCTTGAGTTTTATTCATCCGTTGACCTAATTCCAACGGCTATTATCTCGTTTTTAATTCCACTTTATCATCTAAAGTTCCATGTTTGTTTGGGTGGATCAGTCAACAAGTTAAAGACTCGAGCTTCGTTTAATTCTTCTTATTAAGGTGAGTAATCACTCCCCTTTTTTACTGTTTTTAAATATTTTGGGGGCTATACTTCAAAATATTTTTATATATCTTAATATATCACTTGCAAATCATGGATATTGTGTGGATGATCAATTTAATGCTCATATGCTACATGCTTACTTGCTTATTTGGTCATTTATCGAGAGGGCCATCAGAATATATCACAGTAAGTATGATTATACGCTGTCTTAGTAGCCATAGTCTGATTCGCTAGGTAATGGTCAACTGACACCATTATTTGTATTTATTTCGTCTTAGTAGCCAAAGCCTGATTTGCTAGGCATTAGTCAAATGACACCAATTATTTGCTCATTATTTAATTGTTTATTCTCATGATATTGATTTGCATTTTTCTCATATATTATATTTATTAACAACTGCTGATTGCTTGCTCAACTTTATGTTGGCAAACCTAATACATTTTGTACACATATTTCAGGTTATATACATGGTTGAAGTAAAGTATGAAGAACTTAGTTTGGAATTTAGGTTGTTAAATAAAAGGACAACAATTAGATGTTTTTGAGTACTTGTTTTGGATTTATATGTATTTGGTTGAATTGTGCATTTGATTGAATTTAATAAAGTAATTTAGATATTGTCATTTAATTTGTATGATAGTGTCTTGTGAGTGTGAGCAACCAGTTCTCCCCTCATTTCCTCCTTAGGTTGGAGTGTGACACATGAATGGAAATTCAAACGCAAACATAACAGTCGGCTGATCCGTGAGACTACCAACGTTGTCTAGTAATTTGTCTTTGTGTAAAAAAGAACGAAAGTTTTCATTCACATTCCGCATTTACATTATGTTTGGTTTCTTCATTGTGGTACATATTTCTTAAGATTTTAAATATATTACAGATACAAACCCTATGATTATTAACCAACCTTGTGTTATACATGCTACAGGTTGAATTGTTCAAGATAGATGAAAAGCTAGAGATACATTTAGGATATTTTAATATAAATCATCATTTTAAGATGTTTGGATATTTATTTTGTTTTTGAATTGAGCATTTGTGAGGAAAAGATTTTGAATATGAATTAATATGTACTGTCACTTAAATTAGTTTTACGATGCTTTGAGCAACCAACGTCTAGCCCGACATATTCCACCGTCAGTTGGGGTGTGACACATTGGGTGTCTTGGAAACACGACTTAGATGCTAAAGATAAAGGTGGAATTGAGGTTGGTTCTTTGGAAGCTTTAAACAAGGCTCTTTTACAAAAGTGACGTTGGATTTTTTTTGGAAAAATAAATAGTTTATGGGTCAAGACGTTTCAAGCTATATATGGGTAGGAGGTGAAATCGAATTGTTGGGACAATGGTGGTTCAGGAATGATTATGGTGTCGTGTTTGTGTAGGCGTTTAAATAATTGGATGAATTAAATGTGGTCCCTCTTTTTGTTATTCAAAAAGAGGTTGAGAATGGCCAAGAAATAAGTTTTGGTACAAATTGTTGGGCGTTGGGTGGATCCTTAGGCTTATAAGTTCCCTCGTCTTTATGGTTTGAGATGAATAAACAGTGTTCAGTTTTGTAACATCCGGAAATTTTAATAAATAATAATATGGAATATTGTTATTTTGTGTTGGGAAAAGTTATTTAATTTAATTAAATAATTAATAAGAATTGGGCTTAAGAATTTATTGACTTGTCTTAAAGGAAAAATAGCCTTGAAGGGTCTATGGGCTTGAGGTATATATGCCTTACACCTCCCTTAAAACCTAGATCTCATTCCATCTTTTGGCTACATACACTCGAAACATGCATGCTCTCCATTCTTCATCTAAAACCTAGAGGTAGAAACAAAGAGGAACAATTAAAAGTCGTATAGTATTCATGTGTCGTGTATTTATAAGAAACATCAAGATCAAACACGTGCCAAGATCCAGATCTAAACCGACCTCAAACTAAATTTGAACCGACCTCAAAAGGTTTGTTTTAGCTAAAATAAGGTTATGTATTTGATGTCGAATTACCATAAAAATTGGTAGGATGTTAGATCGACATAGTGAGTATTCAAGTTTCGACATTTATCACAAAAGAGCTTATCGGTTTGGGATAAACGAGTAAAGTTTGGTTCATAAAAGGGAAGGGTAAAAAAGTTGGTTTTACATGAAATTTATCCTTGACAGTTTGTTCGTGCTACGTGCCTCCATTTCCCACGCCTACAACTGTGACCCCGTTCCGCCCACAACATATTTCAAGTAACTACGATTAATACTACATAATGTGTATGTATCAGTATATAATCATGTATAATCGTAGTAGATTCTTGGCATTCATGCCCTAATCAAGTTAGTTTGTTCAGTTGCAGTAGAAACTTGGCATCAAGGCCATACTCAACTCAGTTTGTTCAGTTGCAGTAGAACTTAGCATATGTGCCATACTCAACTTAGTTTGTTCAGCTACAGTAGAACTTGGCATATGTGCCATACTCAACTTAGTTTGTTCAGTTGCAGTTGAACTTGGCATACATGCCATACTCAACTTAGTTTGTTAAACTGCAGTAGAAACTTGGCATTCATGCCATACTCAATTTAATTTGTTCAATTGCTGCAGAACTTTGGCATTCGCACCATACTCAATTGAATTCGTCATATATAGAGTCATATATATAATCAATAGTACTATTCACATTCCAATGGCTCATAATCAATTACTATAGGGGTCTTTCGTATGTCAGCACTTAGGAAATTTCTATGATAATGCGTTTCCGGATAGGTAAATGTATTTATATACATGCTTTTCACCCCAAAAGTTCGTAAAACAGTTTAAAAGAGGGGTTATGAAACTCACGGTTTAGTAGGTATGCAGTACTGTATCATCTCGTGGTTCGTCTCACTCGTTCTCACTTAGTCCCTATAATCAATATTACAATAATATTAATATTTTAATATTATTATGATCTCCATACTAAACTGCGCTATATAACTAGTCCGAGCATAGCCGTCACGCCCAGAACATGTCTTTAGGCTTAGATTATGCTGTTGTTCAATGTATTATATTTAAAACCGAACTTGGCTCAGTTTCACCATTTCACCTACCGGGTCAAGTTGATCATTTATGCATTTAGAAAACATGTATGACCACATAAACTCGGGTAAACATTTTGGTTTATAAAATGATTAAATTTATAAAGAGAAATCATAGATTAGATGTCTGGATTCTCTACGGGGCTCATTTCCGTTTATTCAGTCTGGTTTGGAGAAAAACACGCACAATTCACCCGAGTTGTGCAGGACTAAACTTTTCTATCGTGTCACCTCAAGTCACCATTTCAAACATGTTTGACACAAACCCGGCTCTAGTGTCCGACCAAAAACGAACACTCATTTAAACCATTTTCTTGAATAATGTTCACTTCGGAAACAAACCGAACCCATTTATATTAATTAATAATAATTATAATCTACTCTTCACCTAAGGCTAAAATAAATCAATTTAAAACCAAAGAATTAACATTTTTATTTCAACTAATAATCATAAAATAAAAAAACAAAAATATGTTTTTAACAAACTTTTTCGTGTAAGAATTATAAACCGAAAATGCCGGCCACCTTTTTCTTACTTTCTTCAACCTCATTTCGATCCAAGTTATTTATTTATCTAAGGTCGCTCGTTGAACCAAACTTTGTCGGTTCACTCACTCAAAGCCATTTTTGCTTATTTGCTCGTCTCGCTTATTTAACAGGTCAGTTTTTCATAGCCCCTTTTAACGCTTTTAATATTGTGTAGTTTTTTAATCTCGTTAGTTATGAAAAATATTACAAGTCGATTAACACATATCGTTCGTGTTAATATTATTCTCGCATCTTATTTATGATTATACGTGAATTATGTGCAACGTGTTTACTGTTTTTATGACGAAAGTTACCCAAACACATACACATAGTGGGAGGGTCCGACAGGACAAACCTGTGCCGTCTAAAATTATGGCTTCGGTTGTTTACATAAGGTGTTTCTCATTTCCCAGACTTCTATGGCTTTGGCTAAATGAACAGGCTAACGGCACTATTTGATTTCATTTACATTATTTTTGAATATTTATTACATGACGATCATGAATCGCGCATTATATATATATATATATATATATATATTGGTATACGCAAAAAATTATGAAAACTCACTAACCATATGTTGTTGATAAAATATATTATTTTAAGCGTGCTTCAAGTTGTTACGATGAAGTGCAATGACAAGAAAACTAATAATACCTTAGGATTATTTTAATGAATAATATTTATTTCATTTAGATGTAATGTTGTTTGTCTCATCATCAAATTATTTATGTACTTGCGAAATTATGGAATAAAATAAATATATTGTCACTATTAATAGTGTTACGAGCTTATGAGTGATCTATACGTTGCACTCGGGTGTATTCCGCTTAAAGCCGAGGTGTTACAGATTGATATTAGAGTCGTGACTATAAGATAGGTGGTTAGACGTAACGATGTAACATCCTACTTTTGATAATAATAAATAAAAGAATTTATATTAATTTAATTGTGTGATTATTGTTATTAAGTTAGGTATGGATATAGAATTGGGCTTGGGAAGAGGGTATGGGCCCTTGAGGCCCATAGACTAGGAGTATATAAACTCCAAAATCTCACTCTTCCTTATTCCATCACCTTCATTTCCATCCAAACGCTCCCAACCTCAAGAACACACACACAAACACTCATCCTCTCATATTCTTCTAATAACCAAAAGAAACAAGGAGATTTCATGAGCTAGTATCACCCAACAACAAGAAACACTTCTAAGATCCATGGGTTGTTTAGATCCGAACCCGAACCTGGGACCAAAGGGTGAGTTTTGGCAAAAAGGTTAAGTTTTTAAGGTCAGATTCGACATGCAACTTGATATATTAGTATATCGGGCTGTGGGATGTAAGACACTGGGTGCGATATAGGACAAAAGGGTGATGTTCGGACCATGTAAAACACGGGTAGACAAAGTTGGTACGACCCAAAACCCATAAAAAGAGTAAAATCGGGTTCTAAGGAAGAGTCACGGAGGAAAATGGCTTTAGAATGGTAGAAATGAAGAAAAGGCAATTCTGATCACATGAAACAGAATCACATCGCACAGCCATGCGATGCGAATAGATTCCATGCGACTAGATTCCGTGCGAATGGTTTTCATGCGACTGGATTCCATGCGACTAGGTTCCATGCGAATGATTTCCATGCGAATGGCTTTCATGCGAATGGATTCCATGCGAATGGATTCCATGCGAATGGTTTTCATGCGACTGGATTCCATGCGATAGGATTCCATGGGAATGGTTTACATGCGAATGGTGTACCATGCGACTGGTTTACCATGCGACGCGAATGGTTTTGCCATGCGATGCGAATGGTTTTACATGCGATTCATTTTTCTGTTGCATTTTTGAAAAGGCCTATTAACAAAAATAAAATTGTTCCAAGCTGACATGGCAGCTCGACCCCAGCCAGGGGCTCTGCCCCTTGGACCCTGCTAAGGCCTGCCGCCCCTAGACCCCGCTACCAGGGGCGCTGCCCCGGACCCCAGTTAGTTGAAGGGTTCATTAACATAGATGTATGAAATAGTAGTAATAGATAATTGATACTCATAACTTGTTATACAGTTAGCCGTGCACAGCTAAGGAATGGCATTACTATTAACTCAGAGAGAAACTGACTTCATATGAGTTACTAGCCCTTTTATTTGTGATGTTTTCAGGGCTGTGTGCATACTCCTATGTGTTTAGTGAGTACAGTTACCTAAAGTGGTAAGTGTATGCTATGTGAATGTCTATGAATGATATACGAATGGTATAGAAAGAGTTAAGAGAATGTGTGTGGACGTGTATGATTATATATAAATATGTAACAGGTCAACGAAGTACGTATGGATGTATGGTTTAATGATGGTATGGAAAGAAGGGACCAGACCCTTATAATATCTGTGATGTTAGGGACAGACCCTTATAATATATGTGATGTTAGGGACCAGTCCCTCATAATATATGTGATGATAGGGACCAGACTCTAATAATATCTGTGATGGTAGAGATAGAATAGCTTATGGTCTACCATAGGGTTTTATGAAAGAAAGTGTAAGGCCCCGTTGCCGGTAACCCTACTTTGGTATTGGATTTACTCATAAACACAGTTCTAAAATCAGAGTTAATTAAAACTTTTGGGGAATGATTAAAACTTCATGCATTACATCACAAAATGTCAAATCTTGTCTTAACAAAAGTTAACTTGTCTTAAAACATAATATAAATAGCATGTGAATCTTCTTTCTTCCATGCCAGTCTTCACTTCATTGCCACGTGCCTCCCCTCAAGCAATCTGCCGCATTCTATTTACCTGCGTGCATACTAAAAGTCAGCTACACTGAGTGAGTCTAGATAATCAACTAACATACATTACATTCATATTCTTACTCATACATGTCCGAAGATACGTATTCATACCTTACTTGCTATTACTTCTTCCACACATACTTTACATACATGTATACGTACTTACATACTTTCTTTCATAAAACCCTATGGTATACCCATAAGCTATTCTATCTTAAACATCACAGATATTGTAAGGGTCCCTAACATCACAGATTATAAGGGTCTGGTCCCTAACACCACATATATTATAAGGGTCTGGTCCCTAACATCATAGATATTATAAGGGTCTGGTCCCTATAATCACAGATATATAAGGGTCTAGTCCCTAACATCACAGATATTATAAGTGTAACAATTCGAATTTTCCAAACCCGTATTCGTTTACGTGTAACCCGAACGAAACATTTTTAGACCTTTAAAATTAATAAAAATCAAATAATTATAAGTAATTAAGTTTCTAAATATTTATTTTATACCTATTAAGTTCTTAAAGTTATTTATTCTTGGTTTAAACCTTAAAATAGTCAAAAAAAATAGCATTTTTAGAAAGTTAAGGGACTAATATTGTCAAAATTCAAACTTGTACCCCTTGGAGGCCGGAGCGCCGCGCGACCAGACCCTCCTCTTGTCGTCGCACGCTGCTATGGGCTAACTGGTCAGATCATTTAAACTTGATTTCGTTTTATAGTTCGTTTAAGGCACAAAATCGTTTATTTTAAGCTTGTTTGAGTGAATTAAGGACCAAGTAATCATAATATAACTAAAATACAACTTCTAGTTCGTTTACCCTTGCCCAAGATCAGATCTTTATGGATCTTTCGACGATTCTTTCCTTAAAACGTATTTACTTGCTTAAACGGGCCAAAAAGCCTATAATTAGTTCGTTTTATGTTTTCCTATATAAACAAGACATAACCATCTGCTCTAAACTTTAATAAAACCATAAATATCATACTCCAGCCGTCCTACCTTCTGCTCAGCTCATAAACCCTTCGGTTTTTGCATCTTCGTTAAAGATTCAAGACTTGTTTGTTGACTTTGCTTGCTTTAGGATCTTTAAAACCCGATAAAGGTTAAAACAGTCAACAAGTTTGACTTATCGTTTTCTCACACTTCTGGTCGGATTCAAAGTTCGGTCCAGAAGACTTTTATTCTCGTAATGTGATTTTAAGGCTACTGACCAAAACCCGACTTCCAACTCGCTGTTCGGATTCTGGTCAGTACCAGCTCGCTTAAACGTTTAATTCAACATAACTAGATTTCTACTCATCCGTTTGGATTGATTTCAGCGGCATTAAGTTTGATTTTATTTATAGTTTCATATCATAAAGTTTCAGGTTTTTGGTCAGTTATTTCGTTTGACGCGTATTGGACGACTCGCTTATCCGTTGACTCGTTTATTCTTAATTGTATTCACCTGCCTTTAATCTAAGATGAGTTTGATCATTCCCCTTTTTATGCATTGTTTTCTAACGTTTTTGGGACATATGCGTACTTACTCATTTTTTCTATTCTATATATACTCAAAATGGCAAACATAATTATTGTGTGAATATCAGTTGAATGCTATTTGCTAATTGTTACATGTTTAATTGTTTGCTTGATAACGTTTCGGAGAGGTCCACCATATCCCCTCTTTTATAGGGTTCTCATTAGTATGATCATACGACCGTCCTAGTAACCGGAGCCTGATTCTCTTGGCAAAGGTAAACCGACAATTTAGTCATTGTAATCAATGCCCGATTCGCTTGGCAACGATTCATTGGCACACGAATATACTTGATTTTGATTTGTTAAGGTTTGATTGATTATTACCACATAGATTGGTTTGCGCATTTATCATTTATCAATTTTATATATATATATATATATATATATTATTTGTTGTTTCAAAATTGGTGATCATCTCACTCAACATGTGTTGTTGATCAAACTCCGTTATCTACGCATATGCAGGTTAATTGAAGATTGAAGTTTGGATATTTAGAAAGACCTTAGGATTATAATGAAGACAAACTTGAATGTAAATGGTTGTATCTATTTATTTGAATTGAATCGTTGCATTTACTTATTGTGTGTGTTATTTGAACAAAATAATTAATTAGATATTGTCATTTATGTTTATGATAGTATCTTCGAGCTGTGAGCAATCGGATCACGCCCCGGCATTTCCGCCTTAGGTTGGGCTGTGACAGATTGGTATCAGAGCTGAAGGTTATAAGATAGGTCGTTATAAATGGTCCTAGACATATGTTAGGAACCCTATACGTGCTTTTCTGAACTGACTTATGTGCTATTTAATAAATTGTTTACAGCTTGCTTAGATTAATTATTTAAATTGTATTTATCTTGTTTATTTGTTGCACGCACACACAAATTCCAAGGTTATGCCTCAACTTTCAAAATATTTTTAAATCCTCTTATTTTTGGTAGATTGTATTTTATTGTGGGAAATTCCTTAAGAATTCCTATGTTTTGTTCTATTTCTTCACCTTGAAGCGTGGTGGTATGACAAATCTCGTACAACCATAACTTTAAGTGGTACCCGTAATCGGCTAAATGGTTGCGCGGTAAACATAACCGGCTAAACGGTTATACTTCTAAATTGTGTTTTTAAATTATTTGAAGTGCTTAGTTGGGTGAAAAATCCATGGAAATCAATGGGCACTCCAACTATTCATTTCTTGAATCATTTTCGATTTGATTTTTGGGTTGGAAACGTATCGTCCGGGGTGGTTCCCGAGATACACCAACTACTTATATTTCATTCGTTGATTCGATATTTAGTTGAGTTGGTTAAATTCCATGTAACGCTCATGGTCCGAACAACTCCATTGATTCGATAATTCGTTAATTAGTTGGGTCAGTTAAATGCCATGTACACTCTCATGGGCTGAACAACTCAATTGTTTATTACACGATATTTGAATTGGGCCAACAAATTGCCATGGAACGCTCATTGGATGCCAATTCACAAACTTTATGTTATTTATTTAGTTGGGCCATTCAAATTGCCATGGAAAGCTCTGGGAGGTCAACTCGTTTGATTACACTTAGTTATTTTATTTTTGGAAAATTTTATAAAACATTATTTACTTAAATGCTTCCAACTCATATATATTATTTTAATTCTTGACTCGTCCTTGAGTCTTCACTAATACTAATACATATACATACGCATCCCCATTATTTCATATCAACTCATTCCCACAACTTACCCATCATTTCATAAAAATTTCATCCTTGGTCCTCATAGAATGTCTTCCCTAGGAAATCATCGTAATCAACGCCGTTCGCCTGATTCTCGTGATTTCCATTCGACTACTAGAATCGACAAGGAGTTTGCTGCTGTATTCCGTTAACCAACAACCGCCAATCTCGACAAAACTAAAATACACCGAACAAGAAATCTTATACTAACTCATATCCGTTAAAATATTATTTAAATTATATTTTCTTATTTATTTCCATATCCTCAAACTATAAATTTTCTAAGTACATTCAAATCCTTATTCTCAACTTTAAACCACAAATATTTCATCATCTCTTGTTTTCCTCAATATCATGATGGTTTTCACAACTTATTTTCCACCTTATAAATTATTATTATTAAAATTCAATTATTGTAAATTTTATTATTATTAAACTAAATTATGTATTCTGTATTCTCTAAATTTAATTTCCATTTTTAAATTAAAATTTTCCCATTAATTAATTCAACTTTTATTATTAAATTGAATTTTTGATTGAACCTCCATCGTAAATATTTCAACTCCCTACTTTGATTTTTGGAAATTTTGAACGTTTTAAATGATAAATTCGTAGTTGTTAGAATAAGTCATGGTGGTTCATGCATTTCTAGCCTCGCATTTATCTCACCTTATTATATGCTTCAATTTAACTTAGAATTTATTATTACTCAAATTTCCATTATTGATAATTCAAATTACTTACTTCCTAAAATTTATAACGATTTTATGCAAAAGGAAAAAAATCCACGAATTCTCAATTTAATCTAATTTAATTACCTACTTTATATTTTATCTAATTTTAAAGATTTAATTGGAATAGGACTATCTCGGTGGTTCGGGAATATCCGTTTCCCAGTTTAATCTATTAACAATTTAATTCAAATACGTATATTTTCGCATTTTCATTAATAATTAAATTATTAACTACTAATTATTATAATATTTTAGAATATCTTAATCGAATTAATCTAAATCTCAAAATCACCAACTTAAAAAGCTATGACCTTATATTAATTTCTCTTTAAACTCATAAGTACTTAAATTAACCAAACGCGACTCACCAAAAATTTTCGTTAACTATGTTTAAACTTATATTCTCGATCTTAAGAACTTCATTTCCTAAAGAATACGATATTTAAGGACTCCGCATGCCATTAACCATTTGTTATAAATTAAAACTGTGCGTAATTAATCCCTTGAAGTAAAATTCCTTTATCCTAATTAATCTATTAGGATCTTGTATCTCCATCTCATTCCCTTAATCTCGATTATCACAATAACATTTATTTTACCAAATCTATTTTTTTTTCAATTTTCAAAATTTTACTTTTAAAAAGCAAAAGAGGTTTTCAAAATCTCACGGTTTTATTAATTCAACTAGAACATTTATTAATTATCATTTGAAATTATATTTAGAATTATCTAGACATTTGTTTTCTCTTAAAAAAAATTTATTTCAAAACGTTTGTTTCTTACAAAATGATAATTTTAAAACGTTTTATAATCCACATGATGGAACGAATTATGCGGACCATCCGACGATCTAAGTAATTATGGGTCAACACGTAATTACCAAAGTTCTCGCATGGAAATCATAATACGTAAGATTGTGTGTCATGATTTAGAACCTAAGGTAGCTTGGGTAACTGTACGAATGATGAGATGATAAGGACATGGTGGATACACCGCTGGTACATCCTATATATAAGTGCCCTTATAGGATTCTCATTGAAGCGTTGCTTCGGTTATTAGAAGCTCTATGTTATGATATTTTTATTAAAGGTTAATTATTTTCAAAAAATGATTATGTTTTAGTTTTCCTTAATTTCGGGACGAAATTCCCTAAAGTAAGGGAGACTGTAACACTTCGGATTTTTCAAACCCGTATTCGTTTGCGTGTAACCCGAACGAAACATTTTTAGACCTTTAAAATTAATAAAAATCAAATAATTATAAGTAATTAAGTTTCTAAATATTCATTTTATACCTTTTAAGTTCTTAAAGTTATTTATTCTTGGTTTAAACCTTAAAATAGTCAAAAAAAATAGTATTTTTAGAAAGTTAAGGGACTAATATTGTCAAAATTGAAACTTATACCCCTTGGAGGCCGGAGCACCGCGCGACCAGACCCTCCTCTTGCCGTCACGCGCCGCTATGGGCTAACTGGTCAGATCGTTTAAACTTGATTTCGTTTTCTAGTTCGTTTAAGGCACAAAATCGTTTATTTTAAGCATGCTTGAGTGAATTAAGGACCAAGTAATTATAATATAACTAAAATACAACTTCTAGTTCGTTTACCCTTGCCCAAGATCAGATCTTTATGGATCTTTCGACGATTCTTTCCTTAAAACGTATTTACTTGCTTAAACGGGCCAAAAATCCTATAATTAGTTCGTTTTTTGTTTTCCTATATAAACAAGACATAACCATCTGCTGTAAACTTTAATCAAACCCTAAAGATCATACTCCAGCCTTCCTACCTTCTGCTCAGCTTATAAACCCTTCGGTTTTTGCATCTTAGTTAAAGATTCAAGACTTGTTCGTTGACTTTGCTTCCTTTAGGATCTTTGACTTCCGTTTCTCGTCAATCCTTTCACTTTCCGGGTAAGTTGTAAACTGTAGAATCAATCATACACATTCCCTAGTCAATAGCCTTCAATCAATTTCGGTGATTGAAAGGTGTTGACTGGTCAATTGCTTTAAAACCCGATAAAGGTTAAAACAGTCAACAAGTTTGACTTATCGTTTTCTCACACTTCTGGTCGGATTCAACGTTTGGTCCAGAAGACCTTTATTCTCGTAACGTGATTTTAAGGCTACTGACCAAAACCTGACTTCCGACTCGCTGTTCGGATTCTGGTCAGTACCAGCTCGCTTAAACGTTTTATTCAACATAACTAGAGTTCTACTCATCCGTTTGGATTGATTCCAGCGGCATTAAGTTTGATTTTATTTATAGTTTCATATCATAAAGTTTCAGGTTTTTGGTCAGTTATCTCGTTTGACGCGTATTGGACGACTCGCTTATCCGTTGACTCGTTTATTCTTAATTGTATTCACCTGCCTTTAATCTAATATGAGTTTGATCATTCCCCTTTTTATGCATTGTTTTCTAAAGTTTTGGGGAAATATGCGTACTTACTCATATTTTCTATTCTATATATATACTCAAAATCGCAAACATAATTATCGTGTGAATATCAGTTGAATGCTATTTGCTAATTGTTACATGTTTAATTGTTTGCTTGATAACGTTTCGGAGAGGTCCACCATATCCCCCTTTTTATAGGGTTCTCATTAGTATGATCATACGACCGTCCTAGTAACCGGAGCCTGATTCGCTTGGCAAAGGTAAACCGACAATTTAGTCATTGTAATCAATGTCCGATTCGCTTGGCAACGATTCATTGGCACACGAATATACTTGATTTTGATTTGTTAAGGTTTGATTGATTATTACCACATAGATTAGTTTGCGCATTTATCATTTATCAATTATATATATATATATATATATATATATATATATATATATATATATATATATATATATATATATATATATATATATATTATTTGTTGTTTCAAAATTGGTGATCATCTCACTCAACATGTGTTGTTGATCAAACTCCGTTTCTACGCATATGCAGGTTGATTGAAGATTGAAGTTTGGATATTTAGAAAGACCTTAGGATTATAATGAAGACAAACTTGAATGTAAATGGTTGTATCTATTTATTTGAATTGAATCGTTGCATTTACTTATTATGTGTGTTATTTGAACAAAATAATTAATTAGATATTGTCATTTATGTTTATGATAGTATCTTCGAGCTGTGAGCAATCGGATCACGCCCCGGCATTTCCGCATGGAAATTCTCATGGAATTTCGCATGGAAATTCGCTTCGCATGGGAGTTTCGCTTTGCATGGAAGTTTCGCTTCGCATGGAAGTTTCGCTTCGCATGGAAGTTCGCTTAGCATGGAAGTTTCACTTCGCATGGAAGTTCAGTTTGATGGCTTGTGCGATGCGAATTCTTTTCCCTTCTTCGTCTTTTTTTCCATTTTAAAGCCATTTTCCTCCGTGACTCTCCCTTAGGCCCGATTTTACCCTTTTTATGGGTTTTGAGTTGTACCAACTTTGAATACCCGTGTTTTCCATGGTCCGAATATCACCTTTTTGTCCTATAACACACCAGTTGGGTTATAACTTACCAAGTTTATGTTTTTCTTACATCTTACAACCCGATCTATTAATCTATCAGTTTGCATGTCGAAACCAACCATAAAACTTAGCCTTTTGCCGAAGCTTACCTTTTTGGTCTCGGTTCGGGTTCGGATCTGGGCTATTTGGAGGATCTAGACGAGTTCTTAGTTGTTTGATGGTGTCGAACACGGGATTTACCCCTTCCTTTTACTCAGAATCGGATGTGGTGCTAGATAGGAAGTAAGTGTATGTGTGTTCTTGAGTGTGTTTGTTGTGAAAGAAAAGAAATGGAGTGGAGGAATGGGGTATATATATGGGGCGTCCATGGGACCTAGGGCCCATATCCTCTCCCAAGCCCAAACCCAACATAATCTAATCACTATCACACAATCGAATTAATGACACACACGCAATATTAAGTTTTCTTTTATTTATTATCCTCAAAAATAAGGATGTTACAGAAAGTATGTAAGTACGCATGCATGTATGTAAAGTATGTATGAAAGAAGTAATAGTAAGGCAGGTACGAATACGTATCTTCGGACACGAATGAGTAAGGATGTGAATGTAATGTATGTTAATTGATTAACTAGAACTCACTCAGCTACGCTGACTTTTAGTATGCACACAGGCAAATAGGTTGAAGCAGTTGGCTTGAGGAGAGACATATGGCATGAACTGAAGAGGCTGGCATCTAAGAAGGAGTGTCATGACTGTTTTATATTAATGTTTATGAAAAGACAACTTGTATGTTTAAAACAAAAAAAAAACTAATGTTTTGTGATGTAATGCTTGAAGTTTTAAGTTTTCCATGAAAGTTTTAATTAACTCTGATTTTAGAGCTGTGTTTATGATTAAATCCAATATCCAATGTAGGGCATCGGGATCGGGGCCTTACAAACGACCTAGTATAGTTATAGTTTATTTTAGGCGCCCAAATTGCATGTACGCTCTATGTGCTATTATGTGCTATGTGCCCGCACTTTTATTTAGATTTCATTCATACGCTCGAATTTATATTTATGATATTTTATGAAGTCACATGTACACATACGCACACACGAACTCTAGGGCTTATGCGTAAGCAATTTTGTAATATTTTATCTTTTTCAACTAATTTGTGATGCTTAATGTAATAATTCGTGTTTCGATATTTTGATTTTTCACTCTCCTTAAAGATGGTTTTACATGACGGGTATGTAGTAACTGGAAGAGGAGCACACTGGCTTTTCAAGCCATTGGCACCAATGTATTCAATCTAAGGATAAGCAATGTGCATAAATCCCAATAAGTCGTGGGACCTGGTTGCTTACGTGGAGGGTTCGGAAAGGGGGCTGGAACATATTAGGCCTCATACGAATCACTACTTTAAGTTATCAAACGTGACCATTTTCCTTTTTAAATAGAAAGTTGTTACACTCATACTCATAATAATTGCATACAAGTTGTTAGGGCACGGATTTTCAGTATCCTCAGCAATGATTATATTCAGGACGAATCCAAGATGCGGTATTCTCAAAAGTAACTAGTATCTTAATTACATTATATAACTAACACAATGTTTGCTACCTTCCATGTTTACCAGGTCAAAGTCCGTTGCTTGATCTCCTAAGAACTCGCAATTACTGGTATTGGAGCGTGGCAACTAAAGAAACATGCTATTTAACCGAATTAACGGCTAATTGATTTAGTCTAAGAGTTTCCTTAAATATAGGACTTCTTGTTAGTTTTATTTTTGTATAAATAAAGCTCAAAGCCGGATCATAACACACACTCTAGCACTCGAGAACTTACTAGTACTCGCATTCTTTGTAATCACGATCAAGTTTGAGCTCCACAATTGTAATCACCTTTATTATTAATAAACCGGTGGTGATAGTTTTCACCGCCCGGGGTTTTTTGCTTGTTATCCTTAGGATAACGGGTTTTTTCCTCGCAACAAATCCTTGTGTTCAAGTACTTTTACGTTCATTTCATACAAGTACCTAATCCCGATTACTAATTTGGTTACAAAATCATTGTTGTTAATTTTTTACCAAAACAATTTGGCACCCACCGTGGGGCAAACGGTGCTTTAATCCATTAAATCCGTTTATTTCATTCACCTTCATTCTCTTTACAATGGCCTCACAACCAAAAACCAGTTCAGTATTTGCTCCAATGGTCACTACTGCTTCAAGTGTCAACCCAGGACCTCCACCACTACCGACGAAAAATTCTCAGCTCAGAGGAGAACCTCCATCATTCGCGGGATCCTCTACACAGGTAGACCCGGTTATTTCTAACAATGATATTTTCGCTTTGATGAAACAGGTCAAAACACACATGGAGCAGCAAGAGAAGACCAACTCAAGGCTATTCAAGGAGATTGAAGGAATCAAAAAGAAACCAGGGCAGGAGACCACTCCAATCATGCCCAGGGTCTTTGACTTTGATTCTCCAGGATCTTCCATCCTTCAGAATCCCGGATCCTTGGGGACACAATTAGAAAGGATTCCATCGCAATAGCAATCAGGATACTGGGGAGCCTTTCCTTCGGTATCCTCGGAGTTACCCGGACCAACGAGGCCAGGGTCCATCAACATACAGCCTCGCTCAACCGTGCCTGCCGGAACATTCTCATCAGGATACCCTATGGTGTCCTCGGAAGTGCATGTTGGAGATGACATCCCTATGCAGGCACCGCCTTATCCTGGGATACCATCAATGGAGGAATTAACCACCCAAGCTCAGGATACCAGAGACCTAACGAAGATCCTGGTAACAGTTTACTTAATTCTAATTTATGTAAGGCCCCGTTCCCGGTAACCCTACTTTGGTGTTGGATTTACTCATAAACACAGTTCTAAAATCAGAGTAAATTAAAAACTTCGCGAAATAATTAAAAACTTCAATATCACATTACAAAACATTCATTCTTGTCTTAACATACAAATTATCTTTTCATAAGTATTTAATTAAAACATTCATAACACTTCATCATGGATGCCAGTCTCTTCAGTCCATGCCCTGTGTCCCTCCTTAAGCCAACTGCCTCAACCTATTTGCCTGCGTGCATACTAAAAGTCAGCTACGCTGAGTGAGTTCTAGTTAATCAATTTAACATACAATACATTCCTATCTTTACTCATACGCGTCCGAAGATACGTATTCATACCTTACTTTGCTATTATTTCTTTAACACATACTTTATATACATGCATACGTACTTACATACTTTCTTTCATAAAACCCTATGGTATACCATAAGCTATTCTACATTAAACATCACAGATATTGTAAGGGTCTGGTCCCTATCATCACAGATATTATAAGGGTCTGGTCCCTAACATCACATATATTATAAGGGTCTGGTCCCTAACATCACAGATATTATAAGGGTCTAGTCCCTACTGCCTTGAATAACCATACATTTATCATGCGTGCGTATTTTACCTGTCTGATGTATATAATATATATATACATGCTCATTCATACTATCATTATATAGTAATAACATCCAATACATAGTCATACACGTATCATACACTTATCAATTAAGTAAATGTATTAACTATCACATAGGAGTATGCACACAGCCCCGAAAACATTTCAAAGAGAAATGGGGCTAGAACTCACCTGGAGTCGATTTCTCTCACCGTTAATGGTAATTCCCTTCTTTAGTTGTGCACGGCTAACTGTACAATACATTACGCGTGTCAATTATCTATTACCACTACTTCCTACATCTAAATTTACGAAACCCTCAACTAACGAGAGTCCGGGGGCAGCGCCCCTGGTAGCGGGGTCTAGGGGCGGCAGCCCCTAGCAGGGTCCAAGGGGCAGAGCCCCTGGCTGGGGTTGAGCTGCCTTTAACAATCCTTTAACAAAAAATGCATCAGAAAATGAATTTTATAAAATTTCGCATGGAAGAATTTCGCTTCGCATGCATGGAATTTCGCTCCGCATGACTTTTTCGCTTCGCATGGAACTTTTTCGCTTCGCATGGAACTGTTTCGCTTCGCATGACTGTGCGATGCGAAATTACCTTTTTCGCTTCGCATGGTCATGCGATGCGAAATAGGCTTTTTCGCTTCGCATGGCTTATGCGATGCGAAATTCTTCTTTTTTCTTCGTTTTTACCGTTTAATGGCCATTTTACTTCGTGACTCTTCCTTAGGACCCGATTTTACCCTTTTTAAGGGTTTTGGGTTGTACCAACTTTGTATACTTGCGTTTTATAAGGCCCGAACATCACATTTTTACCATATAACATTCTCGTGGGGTTATAACTTATCAAGTTCATGTTTTTCTTCCATCATATACCCCGATCTATCCTTCTATCGGTTTGCATATCGAATCCGACCTAAAACTTAACCTTTAAAACCAAAACTCACCTTTTGTTGGTCTCGGGTTCGGATCTAGACAGATCCGTGGAGCTTGGTGTTGTTTCTTGTTGTTTTATGGTGTTTACACCCAAGATTCTTCCTTCCTTTTGCTTGGATCCGAATCCGAATTGCTAAAGAGAAAGTGTGTGTTTTCTAGTGTGTGTGTTGTGTAAAGAAATGGTGAAAGGATGGGGAATGGCCTTATATAAGGAGCCATGGGCCCCACCATCCACCTCCATTCCAATCTTATCCAAATACAAACACGCACACAACCAAACTAACAACACACCGATAATAAAACTTTCCGTTATTTATTAATTCTCAAAATACGGATGTTACAATTTATACACTAACCGTGGATCTGTGTAGGACAAGGGGATGTCCCCCGATATAGCCAGGGAATTACAGAAAATGAAGGACATGATCTCCAGGATCCCGGGGATAATCCATCCCATAGCTGAAGTTCCGGTAGGCAGTCACAAATTATCCAGGTTCACTAGGCCCATATGCAACGTGGAGATCCCCAGGAAATTCCAGACGCCCAACATGAAACTTTACGACGGCACTACGAATCCTGAGGAGCATGTAGCTCAATACAGAGAAAGGATGAAGGTCAACCCTATCCCCGCTGAAATCAAAGAAGCCTGTCTATGTAAAGGGTTTGGTTCAACACTAACAGGGCCGGCCCTCAAATGGTTATTAAGTATTCCTTCCAATAGCACTTCCTTTGCTCATTTAATTAACTTGTTTAATAATCAATTCTCTTGTAGTAGATCTTTTGAGAAAATGACAGGTGATTTATATAGAATTATTCAGCATAACAATGAATCCCTAAAGGATTACATAATTAGATTTAGCAGGGAAGCTTTGGAAATCCCCAACCTTGACATGGCAGCTGCTGTTGAAGCTTTCAAGATAGGACTTAGGAAGGATTCTCCTTTCTACGACGACCTCGTCATGACTCCATGCAGGAATCTAGATGAAGTCAGAAATAGGGCATTAAGATACATTCGACTAGAGGATGACAAGAAGGCTCATGGAAGCTTGGTTATCCCGAAATATAAGTCCACCAACAGGAAGTCCGACTCTTCACAAAAGTTCTTTAGGCCGAAGCCTTACTCCAAGCAGGATAATCCTAAGATCAACGCTGTGGAAGAAGACGAAGACGACGAAGAATATCCTAAAATATCCAAATATTGCTTTAACCTTGATATTGGTGGTGTGATTTATGCCATGCAGGATTTAGGTGACAAGGCTAGATGGCCTAAGAAGAATGAGAAACCCGGATCCAACAAAGACAAGTCAAAATGGTGTGCATTCCATGAAGACTTTGGTCATCGGACAGATGATTGTATAGCACTCCGGAAATAGATAGGATACCTTCTCAGCAAAGGACACCTAAAAGAACTATTTGGAAGAAATAAGAACAAGAGTCAGGATCCTGTCAAAATACCTGAAAGGGCACCTTCTCCACCACCCGGGGCTAAGGTGGTATCATTTATCTCGGGAGGATCTAACATATGTGGGACCTCGTATTCAGCAGCCAAGAAACGTTCTAGAGAGACGAAGATGGACAACGGAGAAAGACCTCTCGTACTTCCACATTGACAACTCAAAGAATCATATCCTTCGATGAGGGGGATAGATGTGACCTTGTGGATCCCAACCACGATAGCTTGGTAATCACCTTATGTATAACTAACGGTTTTGTGCGCAGGATACTCGTAGATGGAGGAAGCTCTGTAAACATTATCCAGATGGATGCCTTGAAGAAAATGGATATCCCAGAAACAGAGATTATCCCGAAATCCTCAGTCCTTGTCGGATTCAGTGGCAAAACCAAGAACACCTTGGAAGAAATCAAACTTCCAATATATATTGAGGGAACTAACTCCCTACAAAAGTTTTGTGTTATTGACTCTTTATCTTGTTGTAATGTGATTTTAGGCAGGCCCTAGATCCACAGCATGAAAGCAGTACCCTCAACCAACCATCAGTGTGTAAAACTCCCAAGTCCTTGGGGAGTCATCAAAATTGAGAGTGATCAACAAGATGCCAAGGAATGTTATGCTTTATCATCGAAGTGGACTACAAACCCTACTCAAGCATAGCAATTATAGAAACAACCAGAGAAGGTCCTGCAAGCAAGAGAGCAAGATGTAAAGGAAGTTTCTTTGGATCCTCAGGATACTAAAGTCAAAGTATTGTTAGGATCAAGTATTCCTGAGGATATTGAGATGGAATTGATATCCTTTCTAAACAAAAGAGCTTCTACCTTCGCCTGGAAACATGAAGATATGACAGGTATATCTAAATCTATAATCGCTCATAAACTTGGTATAGACAAATCTTTCAGGCCAGTACATCAAAAGCGACGGAAGTTTGCTCCTGAGAGAAACGCTATCATACAAGAAGAGGTGCAGAAGTTGCTCAAAACCAAGACGATAAGAGAAATCCAATATCCTAGATGGTTGGCCAATCTAGTTGTTATCCAGAAGAAAAATGGAAAATAGAAAGTGTGTGTGGATTTCATAGACTTGAATAAGGCCTGTCCAAAAGACCCATTCCCGCTCCCGCACATTGACTCAATGGTGGATGCAACTGCTGGCCACGAGCTGCTAACATTCATGGACGCATCCTCAGGATTTCAACAGATTCAAATGGAGCCTTTAGATCAAGAAGACACGGCCTTCATGACTCCAACAGGTATATACTGTTACACTGCAATGCCTTTTGGACTTAAAAATGCAGGTGCGACATACCAAAGGCTCGTCAACATGATGTTCAAAGATCAACTGGGGGACACGATGGAAGTCTACATACATGACATGGTTGTAAAGTCAAAAGAGGCCGAGGATCATCTCAAAGACTTGGCAACAGCATTTGATATCCTAGATGAATACAACATGAAGCTGAATCCAGCCACGTGTCACTTTGGGGTCAAAGCCGGAAAATTCATGGGATACATGGTCACCAAAAGAGGAATAGAAGCAAGCCCAGAGTAGATCAAGGCTATCCTAGATATCAAATCACCAAGGAATGTCAAAGATGTCCAAAGGTTGACCGGAAGAATAGCTGCTCTCAATAGATTCATCTCAAGATCTTCAGAGAAATGTAAAGACTTCTATGATATCCTGAGGAAGAATCAAAAGTTCGAATGGGGAGAAAATCAAGAAAGGGCATTGGTATCCCTGAAGGAATACTTATCCTCAGCACCACTTCTAATGAAGCCAGTCGATGGTGAACCTTTATCCCTATACTTAGCCGTTTCCGATAATGCAATCAGCGCCGTCTTGGTCAAGGATCATGAAGGTCAACAACATCCAATATATTATGTAAGTAAAAGTCTACTAGATGCTGAATCCAGGTATTCCTATCTTTAAATTTTAATTTTAGCACTTATAATGGCTTCCACTAAACTAAGACATTACTTTGAAACTCATGATATACATGTAAAAACTAACTACCCTATTAAAGCTGTTATGAGAAAACCAGAAATGTCAGGTAGGATGGCAAAATGGGCTGTGAAACTTAGTGCATACGATATCTTGTATGAACCAAGGACAGCCATAAAATCTCAGGCACTTGCCGAATTTGTGGCTGATTTTAGCCAGGATATACTTGAAGAAGTTGAAAAGGAAGTTCAACAATTGAACGTCAAGGAAAGTTGGACATTGCATACCGATGGTGCCTCCAACATAAGAGGAACTGGTCTAGGTATCATGCTAAAATCGCCACAGGGGGACATAATACCTCTATCTATATCTTGTGAATTTCAGGCTACTAATAACGAGGCTGAGTATGAGGCCTTAATAGCTGGTTTGCAGTTAGCTAAGGATATGAAGGTCAGGCATCTTCAAGTTTATGTTGATTCTTTGTTATTAGCTAACCATTTCAATGGCTCTTATGCAGCGAATGCAGAAAACTTAGCGAAATATTTAGAGATAGTTAAGCAATTAGCTATGTGTTTCGAAACATTTGACATAGTGCAGGTACCAAGAGAAGAGAACGCTGAAGCAGATGCCTTAGCAACCTTGGCATCAGCTCTCAAGATACTAGGAGATGTCAAGATACCTATCGTTCATATCTTGACTCCAGCAACAAAGAAGAACCTCGAAATCTTAGAAACTTCAAATTCTAAGGATAACCCAGCATCTTGGACCGATCCCATAATACGGTATCTTCAGGATAACGAGATCCCAGAAGGAGAAAATCCCAGAGCATTCCGAATGAAGGTAACCCAGTATATCATCCTAAATAATGCATTATATAGAAAATCACTTGCAGGTCCATACTTGAGATGCTTGGAATATCAAGAAGCACAAGAAGTTCTCAAAGGCATACATGAAGGCGATTGTGGAAACCACACTGGGGGCAAAGCCTTAGCATCCAAGATACTAAGGACAGGATACTTCTGGCCAACAATGAAGAAAGATGCAATGGATTTCTCCAAGAAGATGCTTGCCAAAGACATAGCAACATATTACACCAACCAGCTGAACCATTATATCCTATCATCTCCCCGTGGCCATTTATGAAATCGGGAATGGATATTGTGGGAAAGCTGCCTAAGGCTCCTGGTGGAAAAGTCTTTATGCTGGCCATGACAGATTACTTCTCCAAGTGGATCGAAGCAGAGGCGTTTGTTCAAATCAAGGAAAAGGATGTGATCTCGTTCATCAAACACAACATCTTGACAAGATTTGGTATCCCAGCAGAGATTGTTTGTGACAATGGGTCACAGTTCATCGGAAGAAGAACAACCAACTTTTGTGAAAGTTGGGGAATCAAGATGGTGACTTCAACTCCAGTACATCCTCAAGCTAACAGTCAAGCAGAATCTAGTAACAAGATCATCATCAACAATCTAAAGAAGAAATTGGGGTCCAAGAAAGGAAAATGGGCCGAAGAACTACCATTTGTTCTTTGGGCTGATAGAACCACTTCAAAAAATGCAACGGGACAAACACCTTTCTCCTTGGTGTTTGGGGCCGAAGTTGTTATCCCTACAGAGATGGTGATCCCCACAGCAAGAACCAGCATCCAGGATACTGAGTCCAATAAACAAAATCTTACCGAAGACCTGGATACCATCGATGAACTCAAGGATCTCGCCAGGATCAGAATGGCGGCATACCAACAAAGAATAGCCAAATCCTACAACAAGAATATTAGGGTTCGAAGATTCCAAGTAGGAGATATGGTATTAAGAAAGGCATTCCAGAATACCACTAACCCAGCAGATGGAAAGCTAGCTCCAAAGGGGGAAGGCCCTTACTTGATCGATTCAGAAGCAGGCAAAGGGGCCTACAGATTAATCACTATGGAAGGTGTTCCTATACCAAGAGCTTGGAATTCTATCCACCTCAAGGCGTATTTTTGTTAGTATACTTAACTGGTATGTTGGTATCCTCAAGATAAAGGTATGTTTCCTTATCTATTCTTACATTCTTTAACTCTATTATCTCTAAATCAAGTTTATTGACTTAAGCATCGGAAGGGTGTTAGCCAGACTAACACCCACTCCTTATCAAGAGTTTAGTGTTTTGCAGTTATCTTAAGGATACGTTATCTCGACAACAGTCAGAGGCTGATCACCTCCCACACGAATATGATATCCCTGATATCCCACAAGGTTTAAAGGTCTTCACCTTCCAATGAACGCCAGGGGTGCACGAATATGATATCCCGGATATCTCAAAAGGTTTAAAGGTCTTCACCTTTCTAACGACGCCTGGAGCGCACGATGATTCGGGTATAGTTCGAGGCAGGCTGACCAGACTAGCTGACAATCTGTCTGTTGTTGGCTATATACCGAATCCTTATGATAAGTGGCAGACGTGTCACACAAATGGTTTATAACATTTTCATGTTATCTAAGGTTTATAACACGTCCGTGTTATCTAAAGTTTTGGCATAATCATGCCCATGCGTTTGGGACCTTCCCCAGTTTTATCTCAAGTTTAGAAATTTTCATGTCTCTAAAGTAAAGGCCTAGTCGCCAGTAAAAAGGCTTTATTGCCAGTTAATGGGCTCTGTCGCCAGAATTATCTAACTTTGCTTTGACAGATTGCTAATCTAAGAAGGTTACTAAGTTATCTTTAACTTAGCAAAATCCCAGAAGCTTGATAAGATCAACGGTGGGGGACATCACATGTAAGCCCATTAGATTTATAAATAATCTCCACGAAGGTACTCCTTATACTTAGTTTTATTACTCGATTCATATTTCAAAGTATGATCTTTTGGTTTGATTGTGATAACTCACACAAGGCATAATGATTTATTGTCTTTAAGATATTTTCAAATCCTAACAAGTCTTTTGATTATGTTTGCTGAAAACATAAAAGTATTTCATGTTCAGGATATATGATCCTCAAGATATCTTGACAAAATGTCTTAGAGATATATTTTCTAAAACAATAAATATTCAAGAAAATGTTTTCAAGATACGTTATCCTCGACATAACTTATTTCAGAAAATTAAAGACATGTAATATTCCAACTAAACTTACGAGTTACTAGACACGATACTTAAGCCAAAAGATCATATCATTACTAATCATAAGTGCATGAAATTAAAAAGGCAACACCCAGGTTTCGTCTTGAAAAGCCAAGATCCCTCCACCCGTATATTGCCAGATGTCCAAAAGTCAAGATAACATGGGCTTCGTCTTGGAAAGTCAAGATCCCTCCACCCATGTATCCTAATATCCAAAGCATACTATTGTTCAAGATAGAAAAAAGTAAATTGTTCAAAAGACCACTACAACCCAATATCACAAACCATAAACACATAAAAATTGGGCTCAAGCCTTTTCTTTACCACTATCATATCCCAATTGCACCTCGTCACCAACCGCCTTCGCTGCTCCCTTGATCGCCACTTCCACAGCTTCCTCTGCAGCCTCCTCCGTACCACTAGGACCAGCATCCTCCACATTCTCACCATTAAGCTCGGCCAAAGCTCTCTCCCAAGCAGCCACATCCCAAAAAGGAGTCTCCAGCCCCGCATCCTTAGCCATCCTAAGCTGGGACTGGAAAATGGAAACAGCAGCCGATTTCTTTGCTCCCTCAGTAACCTCCTGGATCTGCACAAGACGATCCGCCTCTTGGCAGACTAGCTCCTTCTTGTCCAGCGAGAGTTCATGCTTCAAGTCCTCGATCTCTTTCGTCTTTTTATCAAGAAGGCTAGTTTTGGCGTTAGCAATCTTCGACATTTCGGCAATGCGAGTGTTAGCCTCAAGAAGCTTATGATGGAGATCATTGAATTTGGAGGATATCAATCCTAGTCCCTACACAAATCATAAGAACCTCAACATATGTTATCTACAGGATATAAGGATAAAACACAAAACATACCTGGTTAAATTCAAGATCGCCTGTCGGAGAAGATTCGGAGGTATCCTGGGTCTTCCTCTTTTTTGAAGTCTTAGCACGACTGACTTCGGGTTTAGGCTAGGGGACAGGAGTGGCTTCTTTCTTCTTGGTGCTACGAGTAGAGACCATGCTGTCAATGTCGTCCAAAGCAAAGGCTGAAACAAGTTTGCCTACGAGTATACAGGTTAGTATCCCCAATCCTTAAAATATTTATACTAACATTTCAATGTCCCTTACCAGACATAACGGAGCTCTCGGACGGAGATGATTCTTGGAGACCAGACTGAAAAAGAAATGTTCTCTCTTCCTCGTCTATGAGAAAGAAAGAATTTAGCTTGCTCTCAGTTTCTTTTCCAGGAGGAGCGATTCGAAGAACTTCAAGGCTGCAATAAGACAAGATAAAAGCATGTCAGTCACAATATTAACAACATACAGTTTCAAGACAATGTATCCTACTTTTGGTCACCCAAAGGTATGGAAGGTTTTTGGGGTTTGGAAGAATTGCTTCTTCCATTGGTCATTATTCTAGGTGTTTTTCAAAACTGGTGGGTTCCGACCACATCTGGTTTTGAGAAGGTATCTTGAGGAGCCGTGACTACGAAGGTCATAGACAGAGGCAAGCTCAGAAAGGGTAAGATTCAGAGCATGATCGTCAATTAGTCTCTCCAAGACAAACAGTGTCCTCCAAACCATCGGCATGGTTTGGACAAAACTAAACCCAGTTCTGATGAAAAACTCCGTGGTAAAAGCTGGAAAGGGGTAAGTAAAGCCGATCTTGAACGGCAAAAAAGGAAAACAAATCCAGGTCTTAGAGACAAGATCAGATAAGACAGCAGGATCGAAGGGTCGGAAAACGGTTCCCGAAGGGAAGCAGCCTCGGGATTGTAAGCTCGCAATATCATTATTATTGAACGTGCATATCTCGTTCACGGGGTTGGCAAGAAGATTTTGGGAAACGAAATCCTCAATACCAGAATCATGGAGCTTCGGACTCATGATTTCCAGAATATATAAAACAAGAAGAAAGAGTTTACCAGGATAGAAGGAAAGATGGATAGAAATGTTATTTATCCGGGTAGTTATATGGGCAACCTAGGATTTGGCGAATCATCAAGACGGCTGACACGTGTACCAACAATCTACCACACATGCAAAGATTTGAAATTCAAAATTCAAAAATTTTACAGCTGTAATGCCTATCTACAGCTGTTAAAATTTGGGGACAATTGTTAGGGCACGGATTTTCAGTATCCTCAGCAAAGATTATATTCAGGACGAATCCAGGATGCGGTATCCTCAAAGGTTGTAAGTGCATGGATTTGGTGTCCGCA
This sequence comes from Bidens hawaiensis, assembly GCF_021521415.1. NCBI lineage: Eukaryota > Viridiplantae > Streptophyta > Magnoliopsida > Asterales > Asteraceae > Bidens > Bidens hawaiensis. The sequence continues at coordinate 209,104 of NW_027492573.1, read as the reverse complement.
GCTGTTTGAATAGGATAGGGGTTGTTTAGTCTTTATATTAATGTATAAAGGCACATTCGCTATGGATGTTTAGCGAATGGGCCTCATTCGTTAAAGAATAGACATATTCGTTAATGTACGAGCATATTCGTTACTACTGTGTAACGAATGGTAGCTCCTTCGTTAAGGTATACCCATTCGCTAAGGGTGCTTAGCCAATGGGGCTATGGAAAGACCTTATTCGTTAACCTTATTAACAAATGAGAGGTCTCATTCATTACTACAGTATAACGAATGAGACCAACCTATAAATAGGCCTTCCATAGTTAGTTAGCATGAGTGATCTGTGCCATAACTTATTCGTGTAACGTTACTATGCCGGATTAACTCTAGATCCTTAATGTATTCATCCTCCATGTAATCTATCGATCCTTTAACGTATTGAATGAACATGAGTAAACGTATCGATTTGCGACTAGGTCTTGGCTCGTAATAATGTATTTACATCTGGTATCAAAGCCAGAGGTTGCTCGTGATACTATTCCGTTCGTGCTCTTAGTGTTAAAGTATGAGTTTGATCGGTTTTGGACATGATCGTTGGATAATCAATGGAATTGATGATAGATTCATGTTCGTGATCAAAATTCGAGTTCACTGTTGTATTTTGGTGGTTAATTATGAAGAATTGATGAATCCACCATTGTTACAGCTTGAAGATATGAGTTTTCTGCCGAAATAACAGAATTTTCCGGCGATTCGCGTTTTTCCGGCATCGACAGTAACTGCCAACAACCCATTCGTTAATTTTAAACTCATTCGTTACGGAGGCTTAACGAATGAGTACATTCGTTGGAATTTAACGAATGTGAACTTCATTCGTACACTGTTCATACGAATGAGGTGTTTAACGAAAGAAAACTCATTCGTGTACTGTTCATACAAATGAGGGTTTAACGTATGTGGTTATTTGTTAATAGATTAACGAATGAGACCTATTCGTTCAAGGGTAACGAATGTGGATGGATGCTGGACGAATGTGCTACTGTTGTAGCGAATGAAGACCAGGATAACGTATGAGATTTAAAAAAAAAAAAGGAGTATTTTCGGAAAATTTTCTTAAACAAAATTTTTCGGTGATATTTTAAATATGCGGGATACTCTTCTGGCAAATTTTGGTGACATATTTTTCGGCCGACTTTTCACGCATATCGAGGGGCCGATGGGGAGTAACCGACTAAGTTAACGAGAATTTTCTTGAAGATTTTCGAAGAATTGTTCAAGACCTTGCCTAATTTGTCAAGAAAAGGGGAAGATAAAACTTTCAAAGAGCTTATTGGATCGTTATCTTTCTATCTTCGCAAGTGTTTCTTGAAAAATTACTGCAATTCGGGTGGTAATTCGTGATTGCAAAACTATGTTTGACCGGGTTCGAGACTGCAATTGTTCTTCGATTGTGGATTGATTTGTTCAAGATTGAAACCTAATTATGTGGGATACGAGTGTCTTTCCGATTACTTCTTTCTGAGGGACTTTGATCCTGACTATGTTGTGGATTGCTTCTGTTGAAGGGGACAATTCTTAAATGGGTTGATCGTGTTGAAGAATATACGTGTCTTGTCATTAGATTGATGAATTTGATCATTCGAGATTGATTAACGAAGGTTGGAACTTTGAATCATATGCCCAAAGCATTAGCACATCCAAGCGTATTGGTTTCCGAAGAGCTTCAAAGGGTTATATTTTGGGATAGACGTTATCGAGAGAGTGAAGACCAAAGTGAAAGATGTGGAATGATTGGGTTGTTCATGAAGATGTGTGACGAGGTTAAACGTAAAGACATTTTTGCTTTACCGGTGCGACAGATTGCCGATGATTTGTTGCTCATTGATTCGTTTGATCAAACCATATCATATGCCAGTTGGATGATCGGAATGATCACCTGGACATGCTGATTTGAAGGGGAGATCTGATACGAGTAGCTACAAGTTGTTGGTTTGCTTACAAAGAGTTATATTTTGTCTGATTGCACAAGCCCGAGAATCGTCAGCCAAGGGGAGGTTGGATGTACGGCTGATGATATGCAGTTAAAGCATTAACGGTTAAAGTATTCGACGTTAACGTATTCGTCGCTAAAGTATTGAAGACTAAAGTATTGGAATGCTAAAGTATTAGAAAGCATTCGATAGCTACGGACAAGGGGGAGTCTGTAGGTGCACGGATTTGGTGTCCGTAGCTGTTCGAATAGGATAGGGGTTGTTTAGTCTTTATATTAATGTATAAAGGCACATTCGCTAGGGATGTTTACTGAATGGGCCTCATTCGTTAAATACTAGACATATTTGTTAATATACGAGCACATTTGTTACTACTGTATAACGAATGGTAGCTCATTCGTTAAGGTATACCCATTCGCTAAGGGTGTTTAGCGAATGGGGCGATGGAAAGACCTTATTCGTTAACCTTGTTAACGAACGAGAGGTCTCATTCGTTACTACAGTATAACGAATGAGACCAGCCTATAAATAGGCCTTCCATAGTTAGTTAGCATGAGTGATCTGTGCCATAACTTACTCGTGTAACGTTACCATGCCGGATTAACTCTAGATCCTTAATGTATTCATCCTCCATGTAATATATCGATCCTTTAACGTATTGAATGAACATGAGTAAACGTATCGATTTGCGACTAGGTCTTGGCTCATAATAATGTATTTACAAAGGTAACTGGTATCTTAATTACATTATATAGCTAACACAATGTTTGCTACCTTCCATGTTTACCAGGTCAAAGTCCGTTGCTTGATCTCCTAAGAACTCGTATTTACTGTTATTGGAGCGTGGCAACTAAGGAAACATGCTATTTAACGGAATTAATGGCTAATTGATTTAGTCTAAGGGTTTCCTTAAATATAGGACTTCTTGTTAGTTTTATTTTTGTATAAATAGAGCTCAAAGCCGGATCATAACACACACTCTAGCACTCGAGAACTTACTAGTACTCGCATTCTTTGTAATCACGATGAAGTTTGAGCTCCACAATTGTAATCACCTTTATTATTAATAAACCAGTGGTGATAGTTTTCACCGCCCGAGGTTTTTGCTTGTTATCCTAAGGATAACGGGTTTTTTTCTCGCAACAAATCCTTGTTTTCAAGTACTTTTACGTTCATTTCATACAAGCACCTAGTCCCGATTACTAATTTGGTTACGAAATCATTGTTGTTAATTTTTGACCAAAACACAAGTCATGGTGGTTCATGCAACGTATGATTCCAAACACTCAATTGTTTATATTGTGTTTTGAATTGAAAATTCAAAAAAATCATGGTGATATATGAACAGTGGAGTATCAATTCGGTTCTTTATTTATATATTCATTTATTATTAAGGTTTGAATTTGAAAATTATGGAATAAAATAAATATATTGTCACTATTAATAGTGTTATGAGCTTATGAGTGATTTGTGAGTTGCACCCGGGCATATTCCGCTTAAAGTCGGGGTGTTACATTAAGTTTTAAGTTTACAACTAAAACTGAAAGATACTGGATTTCCTCTGAAACCTCAATCCACTAGAGGATAAACTTAGTAGTTCAGAAGATTCAATGTTGAACAACTAAACAAGATTGCAAGACTGCCACTTCATGACGATGATAAACAATGGAAATTGACAAGAGCTCAACAAAATAAGTTATCATCATATTTGAGAGGGCAATCAAAGGAGGGATTTCCTATGTTTAAAAGGAACATAAAATACAGACTTGATGAGGAACCCTCTCTTACCATAGAGCGGAGAAAGGATAAAAGAGCTCAAGAACTGAAATAATCAAATCTAACTCTTGAAAGTGTTAATTGGACTATACGTCAAGCCATGAGAATGAAAAGGTTCATGACACAGCCAAATGTTGAAGTCATACCATATGAAAGAATCATTAGGATCAAATATGACCCAAAGACTAAGAATGCCATTTTGATGGGAGAAAGAAAGTTTCTTGCGGTTGTGGAGAATGACAATTTGGGATCTCCAATACCTTCATGAGGATAATTTGATAGACATTGTTCATATAGAGCTCCCTATAACTCATGACTATCATGTGGAGCTTGATATGTTCCAAGAAAGAGCTGCTTTTGCACTAAACAAGAAGAGATATGAACGTGAACGAGAAATCAATATAAGATATGATAGACCTAACCAAAGAAGAAGATTATTAGTTATATCTTTTGTATTTTCACTTCTTGATGTAATTTTAGATTTATCTTTGTAATTTGATGTGTAATGCCTAAGTTGTAGAGTTTGAATTATTTAATCATTTCCTTTTAGTTATGTAATTCAGAGAGCTTCAAGCAATAAATTTACTTCCTCAAGCAAGATATCCGCTATTGCGCAATATAGTTGTAGCAAACAATCCTTTGAAAACCTTATATTCCATTTGTACCTCATTGAATGATACTTAATATAATGAAAATCGTTAATGTGTAATGCCTTTATGACAGAATTTGAACTTTGTAACCGTTTCATATGGTAATATAATTTACTGCTTTTAAGGATTTTATGTGTATTTTAGCAAGTATATGTAATCTTGATATTTTATGAGTTCATCTGAGTTTGATTCAGAGCAATCCAGTGCACTCCGAGCAAAGAATTTACTTCCTCAAGCAAGATATTCACTACAGAGTAGGATAAGTCTTCAGAATCTTCTAAGTATAATACTTACTTGAGCAAAAGATTTCCGAGCAAACTTATGTTGAGCAGATGCTGAAGCTAGGTTCACGAGTAAACTTAGTGGGCCGAGCAAGATGGTATTATTTGAACAACCAAAGTATGCTTGGGTACTGTAGATTGCTCGAGACTGAACCTATCTTTTTTATATATATAACTTATGTTAATATAACATTTAACAACATACTTACTAGAGCAAAGGATTTCCAAGCAAACTTATGTTGAGCAAATCCTAAAGTTAGGTTCACGAGCAAACTTAGTGGGCCGAGCAAGATGGTATTATTTGAACAACCCAAGTATGCTCGGCACCTGTTTGAATTGCTCGAGACTACACCTTTCTAATAATAACACTTAGAATAATTTCATAAATCCCCTTCCAGCATGCTCATGATCTTTTATTCAAAGACTGAATTAATTCGACCAAGGATTCCTTGCTCGTGGTAGCAATGCCAAACAAAGTTTGACTTTGCTTGTGAAGTTGAAGCTTGCTTGAAAGGAATGTTTGGTTGCTCCCAAAAAAAATGAAGGATACATAGATATTACTCAAATGATTTCATGGTACAATTTTAAAGATTAATTCATATACTAAATTTGACAATTATTATTGAATTAAATTTATCATGAAAATAAAATAACATTACCTTCCTAATATCTTAACATCATTTCACATAAACATATGCATATACATTATAGTTCAACAAAAAGTTAATATCAATCATGACATCAGCTACCAACTATTCATAAAATCGAAATGTTACATTAGATTAAAAGTTTTGTTAACATCATTTCCAAAAATTACAAAACATCACATAAATTACAAAGATCCATAAAAAATCATCATCTTTGTCTTCACTGTCACACCCCAACCTAAGGCGGAAATGCTGGGACGTGAGCCGATTTTCACGGTCAAAGATACTATCATAAATAAAATGTGTCAATATCTATTAAGTTAATTATTTCCAAATACAGTGCACAAATATTCAAAATACAAACCAATAATTTAATACATGATACCCAATCAAGATTTAAATAATAATTGTCTTCATTAAAACCCTAAGGTCTTTCTAAGTGTCCATACTTCAACTTCAATTCAATAGCAACCTGCATATGCGTAGAAAACAGAGTTTGTCAGCAACACATGTTGAGTGAGTTTATCACCAGTTTTTGTGTAATGATATAATATTAATAATAATAAAAGAAATAAGCAAAAATGTAATAAATGTTGTAATGAAATCAAACCATGAACAAGTAAAGTGCCAATTAACCATTGTTAAGCAAATCGGGCGTTGGTATATATCAACCATGAGCAAGTAATAATAAGACCGTTTCCAAGAGAATCGGACGTGGGTCATTAAAATGAGCACCCTATACAAGGGAATATGTTGGAACTCTCCGAATGCGATAAGTAAACAAATAAGCACGTAACAAGTATAGTTGATCAATCACACATAATTACACATTTGCTATTTTTGAGTTATATAGATAATACGAAACACTTAATAAGTACGCATATGTTACCAAAACATTTGAAAACATGGTAAAATAGGGGAATGATAAAACTCACCTTAGATTAAAGGCAAATGAATAAATATGATAAACGAACTAAGATCTAAACGAGTTGTCCACTAACTCGTCAAACGAGATAAACAACCAGAACCTGAAACTTTGAGATATGATAAAATAAATAAGTAAAAAAGAAACTTAATGCCACTGGAATCGATCCAAACGGACATCTAGAACTCCGGTTATGTTAAATTAAATGTTTAAGCGAGTCGGTACTGACCAGAATCCGAACAGCGAGTCGGAAGTCGGGTTTTGGGCAGTAGCCTTAAAATTTTGTTACGAGAATAAAAGTCTTCTGGACCGAATTTTGAATCCAAACAAAAGCTTGAGAAATCGTAAAGTCAAACTTGTTGATTGTTTCGCCCTTTTGACGAGTTTTTAACGAATTGACAAGTCAACACCCTTCAACCACTGAAATTGATTAAAGTTTATTGACTAGGAATATATATGAAAAATTTTACAATTTACATCTTACCCGAAAAGTGAAAGGATCAATCAAGAAGATGAGTCAAAGGTCGGGGCTTAAGCAAAGTCAAACTTCGAGTCTTGTATCTTCCACAAATAATCAAAAACGAAATAAACTTAAGAATCTGCAAAGCATGGTAGTGGCGGCGAGTGAAGGTGAGGGTGGATCTTGTCCGCGCGGCGCCCCGGGTGTGGGAAGGAAAGTTTTGGTTTTTGTTAAGTCTAGTCCTTGTAGTTTCATAAATAACTATTTCTTGTTTATTTTAAAGTTATAACAAAGACTAAACAACTTAGAAAAGGAAAAGGGTATAAAATAAAAATACTAAACTTTAAATATTTTTAAATACTTGTTATTATTGATAATAAGGATCCAAATAAATTCTCGGGTCGGTTTACATGTAAACGAATACCTGTTCGAAAATCCAAGATATTATAGTCTCCCCTACTTTAGGGAATTCTGTCTCGAAATTAAGGAAAACTAAAACATAATCGTTTTGAAAATAATTAAACTTTTTAAGGAAAATATCATAACATAGAACTTCTAATAATCGAAGCAATACTTCAAATGACAATTTGATAAGGGCACTTATATATAGGATGCACCAGCGGCGTATCTACCATGTCCTTATCATTTTAACATTTGTACCATTACTTAAACTACTTTAGGCTCTAGATTATGACAAACAATTGTACGTATTATAATTTGCATGCGAGGACTTGGATAATTATGTTCGCGACCATAATTATTCTTATCGTCGGATGGTCCGCATAATCCGTTCCATCATGTGGGTTATAAAACATTGAAAACATTTTTTTTAAAAAAAGCATATGTTTTGATAATTATAAATATAAATTCAAAAGATAATTAATAAATGTTCGAGTTGGGTTAATAAAACCATGCAATTTCTAAAACATCTTTTGCTTTTAGAAGTAAAATTTTGAAAATTGAAAAGAAACGAATTTCGTGAAACAGATGTTATTGTCATAATCGAGAATAAGGAAATGAGATAGAGGTACAAGATCCTAATTAACTTTGATATAAGAAACTTTATTCATGAAATGAAATGCTAAAAATAGTTCAAATTGAAATCATCCAATTTCACAAATAACTAAAGAGTCGATGCATTGCATAAACGAAAAAGATAAGATAACTTAAGATAGGAATAACGAAAGTAACAATAATCTTCAGAGTCTTCAAGCATCTTCAGTTACGGTTGACGTGATTCACTTGACTTGGAGCACTTAAGGTAATCGGATCCATAATAACTTGAGCAATCAATGCAGGTGGATTTGAAATTGAGTAGGTTGAGCTCGAAAGAATGATACTAGTGAGGTCTGAGTGGTGTAAGCTTGGTAAACTTGGGATTGCGGGTACGGGCTTGGATAGCTGTGAGCTAAGTAGAGAGGATCTTGGTTGACAGGAAGAGCTTGGAGAATGTAAAACTGATGGGTTTGGACTTGATAAGCATTGGTAGTGTAGCAGGGTGCAGTCCTAGTTTGAGCTTGGTGAACATAGACTAGTTGAGGGCAAATACAGCAAAGATGACTAGGATCTCCACAATGGTAGCAAGCACGGGTATTAGGGACACCGGTTTGAGCATATGGGGTAGTAATGGTTCAAGGGGTAGGTTGAACAAATCTTTGAGGAGTAGCTTGAGTACCGGGCGGTACATGGCAAGTGTTAGAAAGGTGACCATAATGGTTGCATTGAGTGCAAGTCGGCACGAGGATTGGGTCGGATGATGATAGTTAAAAATGGAGCATAACGGGAAAGATCCAGAATAGGGTTTCTTGTTAGGAGCATTTTGGTCGGAGGGTTGAGGGTTGGTTTGGTTGGCAGCAAGTTTTGGTGGTTGGGTTTACGTTTGTGGTGAAAAGTATTGTCATTGCGTGGAGTGGGTTTGGGTTCAACCTTAGCATAGGTTGAGGAATTGGTTTTGGAGTTTTCAGAGGTAGGGTTAGAGTCCTTGCGAGGTAGGGTTCCATCTCTAACAGGGTCGACAGGAAGTAAGGCAGCAAGAGCAATAGCTTCCTTGAATTCCTCTTAAGCCATGCTCGTAGCAATCCCAAGCATAATAGCAGCAATCTCCTTAGTGATTCTAGCAGCCAAACCGCAATCATAAGCAACTGACGGACGACGTTGATTACGACGATGATTTCCTAGGGAAGACATTCTACGAGGACCAAAAATGAAATTTTATGAGATGATGGGTAAGTTGTGTGAATAAGTTGATGTTAGATAATAGAGAACTGTAATAAAATTTGTGCAAATGATGACTCGAGGACGAGTCGGGATTTAAAATAATGTGAATAATTTTTGAGATATTTAATTTAATAAATAATGTTTATAAAAATTTTCAAAAGTAAAATGTTATTGGGTTGTGCTTTATAGCAACTTGTGAACCCAAATTAAATAACGAAACATGTTCAATGAGTTGACCTCCCATGAGCTTTACATGGCAATTTGAATGGTCCAACTAAATAAGGCAACATAAATTATTGTGAATTGGGCCTCCCATGAGCATTCCATTATTGGCCCAATTAAAATAACGAATAACAAACAATTGAGTTGGTCAGCCCATGAGCGTGTACATGGCATTTAACTGGCCCAACTAATTAACGAATTATCAAACCAATGGAGTTGGTCGACCCATGAGCGTTACATGGTGTTTTAACCAATCGACCCTACTAAATATCGAATTAACGAATCAATAAAAATAAGTAGTCGGATGTAAGGCCCCGTTCCCGGTAACCCTACTTTGGTGTTGGATTTACTCATAAACACAATTCTAAAATCAGAGTTTAATTAAAACTTTCACGGAATATTTTAAAACTTCATACATCACATTACAAAACATTCATTCTTGTCTTAACATACAAATCTTCTTTTCATAACATAACATAAAATAGTCTTGACACTTCATCATAGATGCCAATCTCTTCTGTCCATGCCATGTGTCCCTCCTCAAGCCAGCTGCCTCAATCTATTTGCCTGCGTGCATACTAAAAATCAGCTATGCTGAGTGAGTTCTAGTTAATCAATTTAACATACAATACATTCCTGCCCTTACTCATACACGTCCGAAGATACGTATTCATACCTTACTTTGCTATTACTTCTTCCACACATACTTTATATACATGCATACATACTTACATACTTTCTCTTATAAAACCCTATGGTATACCATAAGCTATTCTACATTAAACATCACAGATATTGTAAGGGTCTGGTCCCTAACATCAAAGATATTATAAGGGTCTGGTCCCTAACATCACAGATATTATAAGGGTCTGGTCCCTACTGCTTCGAATAACCATACATTTATCATACGTGTGTATTTTACCTGTCTCATGTATATATATATATATATATATATATATATATATACATGCTCATTCATACTATCATTATATAGTAATAGCATCCAATACATAGTCATACACGTATCATACACTTATCAATTAAGTAAATGTATTAACTATCACATAAGAGTATGCACACAGCCCCGAAAACATTTCAAAGAGAAATGGGGCTAGAACTCACCTGGAGTCGATTTCTCTCGCCGTTAATAGTAATTACCTTCTTTAGTTGAGCACGGCTAACTATTCAATACATTACGCGTGTCAATTATCTATTACCACAACTACCTACATCTTAATTTATGAAACCCTCAACTAACGGGGGTCCGGGGGCAGCGCCCCTGGTAGCGGGGTATAGGGGCGGCAGCCCCTAGCAGGATCCAAGGGGCAGCGCCCCTGGCTGGGGTTGAGCTTCGCATGGGACTGTTTCGCATGGAAGAATTTCGCTTCGCATGGGACTGTTTCGCTTCGCATGGAAGCGTTTCGCTTCGCATGAAACTGTTTCGCTTCGCCTGGAAGCGTTTCGCTTCTCATGGCTAAGCGAAGCGAAATGCCTGTTTTGCTTCTCATGGCTGAGCGAAGCGAAATGCCTGCCTTTCTTCGCTTTTACCATTTTTAAGCCATTTTACTTCGTGGCTCTTCCTCAGGACCTGATTTTTACTCTTTCCCAACCTTTGACACATTCTGACCCCATGCACCTGATCCTGAACCCATCTCTCAAAGTCTAAACACCACCTTTTTATCACAAGGTGCACCCGAAAGATTATAACTTACCAAGTTTATATTTTTCTTACATTTCACAACCCGATCTATCATTTTAACTATTTGCATGCCGATTCTAATCACAAAACTTAACCATTTTAAACTAAAACCCACCTTTTTCTTGCGGGTTCGAGTTCAGATCTTGACAACTCGAGGTTCTGGACGTGATTCTTGTTGCTTGACGATGTTAAAAACGAGATTCCACCCTTCTTTGGCTTGGATTTTAAATCCGAGTGCTAGAGAGAGTGTATGTGTGTGTTTCTTGAGTGTGTGTGTTTGAGTGTTTGGATGAGAAAAAGAAAGAAAAAGAAGAAGTGGTTGGGCTTATATAGAAGGGGTTTCACGGGTCCCACCACCCATTCCCAAATCCTACTCCCAAACACTTAACACAAGACTAACTTAACGACACAAAGTTAAATAACCAAACTTTCCGTCATTCATTATTTAACAAAAAGTTGGACATTACATCGGAGTATCTCGTGAACCACCACGGGTGATACTTCCAACCAAATATCGTTTCAAAACAGGTTTAGAAATGGATAGTTGGAGTTTCCATGGATTTACATGGATTTTTGTGACATTCGTGACAAAACCGAATACACCTCAGTCTTCACAAATCGAATAAGCGTTTAACTGCTTATTGCGTAACGAACGAACGGATAACCAAACGGGTCTGGTTATGATCCAGATATATCGGGGGGCACCTATAAGTGATATACATTGAATATAAGCCTACATATTAGTATTATGACCTTACTTCGATAGCAAACCTGTTAAACGAAAACATACTCGTTTAACTACCCGTTATGGATTTAAACGCGAAAGATAGTTACAAAACAAGCATTGTATCATCCGTTAAGATGAAAAAGACTTAGAAAACATTTATTTGAAATGTTTTAAGTGATTCGTGAAAATATTTTCTATTTTTACAAACAAATACTATGTTTTTATAAATTTACACAAAAATAACCGAAAAACAATCGTTTTTGCACTGTTTGTCGTACCCGATATATTTTTCGTGCCAAAAACCGAACTCGAAATAAATTTGGACTCGGCTTTTCACGTTCGGGCACGTAAATCAAGAAAATTGGGCCAAATGGGCCCAAAAGAGGGCTCAAGAAGCCCAGCCCGTCAAAGTTTACTAAAAACCCTTTATATTATTATTTTTGTTTACTTTATATTTAAATATATAACAAGATATTTATGAAAGCTTCCATCATTTTCTGGATGTGCAAACCTGCTTCAGCCAAAAATACCTTCAAAACCCCTAGGTATTTTACTTGATTTCATCATTTTTAACTTGATTTAATTATGTTTAATATCATATAAACATGGTTTAATTGCCAAAAATCATTCCTAACCATGTAAAAATCCTAAAAATGGTCCATAAACAGGTTTTGATCATACACATGGTTGGAACCTGGTTTGATAGTTTTTTTTCCATAAACACGGATTAGAGGGTTTAAACGGCGTTTTTACGGTTCAAAAGTTCGGTTTAATACCCTAGCCGAAACCCTAGGTTAAGAGGCTTCCATGTTGATGATACATGCTTGGTTTTTGATATAGGACATGTACTTAGCTTATATAGAAGCACGAGAATCCGGAAATTGGATTAAGGGAGCGAAAACAGGCGAAAACCGCTAAGGTAATGCCGAAATGCTTGATTACGGGCTGTTTAGGTTAAGGTTGTGATGTACATATTGTTACATTTTGAAATTTTTCAGGGACATCAGGGACCATATCATTGAGTCCCTGTTCAAATTTGGTAATTTTTTGACCAACCGATAATATTTGGTGAATTTATTACCGAATTGGGACGTTTGTTTGGGAAAAATAGTTAAAATGCTTAACAAATTATGAAATTTTGTGGGGAACTCAAATTTGGTATATTTTGATCACATATGAAATTTGGGAGAATTTGGAAAAGTCTAAGTGCATTTTGTGCATATGCGTTTGTATGAGTTTTTATAGCCGAATTTGGCCTAAAAAGAATATTGAACAAGGTTATTACATTCTGGAATTGATACATATGATTTTGGGATATAATTTTAGCATCCAAAAATTTTTGTGGAATTTTTGGAAATCGTTTGGGATAAACGGACGATTTTCAGGCTAAATATAGCAGGTAAAATGAATTTTTATAAATTAATAAACCAATAAATAATTCCAGAAATATTTTTATAAAAATATACATATTTTAATTGATAAGTTTCTAAATTTTCATAATTTAATGATTAACGGTTAATTAGTTATGCTAATTTGAAAATTAAACAAACTCAATTCTGATAAAAACCGGCAAGTTCGTGGTTAACGAACCTGCGGGAATATCAGAACACCAAGAATGATCAAAAATCATATTTTTGGATGAATTAAGTAAAAACAAACCTTTTTATGAGAAACATGGACAATCTGGATAGATTATGCGCGTTTCTCCTCAAATCAAACTGAATAAACGGAAACGGACCCCGTAGCGAATCTGGAACCCCAATATGTGATCTTTCTTTATAACTTAATCATCTTATCGACCAACACATTTACCCAAGCTTACTTCCCCATAACCGTTTTCTGAACGCATAAACGAACAACTTGGCCCAGCTGGAAAAACGGGGAAACTGAGCCAAGTTCGGTTTTGAGTATTAGACAACAATCTAAGCCTATTGACACTTTCTGGGCGTTCCAGCTATACCCAGATTAGATATATAGCCCAGTTTAGTATTGAGATTATAATAATATTAAAATATTAATATTATAATAATATTGATTATAGGAATCCGCGATTACAAGTCAAACAGACCTCGAACCGACGTGCTACTGAATACGGAATAGACCGTGAGTTTCATGACGCCGCTTTTAAATTGCTTTTACGAACTTTTGGGGTGAAAAACATGTTGATACATATCTATATATACTCTGAATTGTTTAATGATGGGAATTATCTAAGTGCTAACACACAAAAGTCCCCACGAACATAGTGATTAACTTCGAGCCAATGGCTTGTGAATAGTACTATTGGTTTGACAAACCCAAACGGAGCCGGCATGTGTTGCTGAGACTTTACCTTGTTTGCACATGACCATAACTATACAAACACGCTATATAGTGTTAGACATAGCTACTTGGGGCATATTGTGGGCGGAAAGGGGCCATAGTAGTTGATTGGGCGTGGGAAATGGATGCACGCAGCACAGACAATCAAGGCTTCACTGTAGCTTAGCATAATTACATCATAAACATACAAACAAACGTACTTGTGAACGTACATACATACATACTTGCGTATTTACAAACTGTGATTGTTGTATGCACAACTGATTTCTTGAAACTCACCAACTATTTGTAGTTGACCCGTTTTAACATGTTTTTCAGGTATACCAGACTTGGACTAGAAAGTCAATGTGCTACGTGTTTGACTTGCGATCAATGCTAGGTGAATTGATGCAAGTGTGCTAGTAAGAAGTAAATTCGCTTAACGCGTTGGATTTAGTTTGTATCACCTAGTTGTAAACAAAGTTAGATTGTTGTAAAATATTGTAAACTAGTTTATATTGTTCTTTATAAACAATGTGGTTGATACCAGAGGTGTCTGTTACATTTCCGTTTTTACGCTTCCGCAAATCGCTCAACGGGGTGTGACAATTTTTCACCCAACTAAGCATTTAAAATAATTAAAAATGCAATTTTGAAAGTTTTCCCGAATTTAGCCACGAACCACCGTGAATTCGATTTTAAAAAAGGAATGTAACCGTTTAGTCGGTTACGTCTAACCACTTAGGGTTCCGGTCGTATGACATCTTGTTCTAATTTGCCTAGAGGTTCGAGTACTGTGGTCAGGTTATCCTCTAGTTAGGGAATATCGTCTTACCTTTGGTTCTTGGAACCGTTTTGCAAAGGCTCGACTCACAGTTTCTCTCACCCACTACGGTTACTTACCGAACATGTCATACTCCCATGCCCTAAGGAGAGAGAAGAAAAACAAAACTCGGGAATTCTTAAAGAATTTCACAAAATAAAAAAGCAATCTACTAAAAATAAAAGATTTAGAAAAATATTTTGAATGTGAGGCATAGCCTCGGAATTTGTGTGTGTGCACAATAAATAAATGAGATAAAATAAAATAATTAACTTAAATAAGCTGTAAACAATTTAAATAAGTTGTCACACACCAACTAAGGCGGAAATGTCAGGGTGTGAGCCGATTGTTCACAGCTCGAAGATACTATCATAAATAAAATGTGTCAATATCTATTAATTTAATTATTTCCAAATACAGTGCACAAATATTCAAAATACAAACCAATAATTTAACACATGTCATCCAATCAAAATTTAAATAATAATTTTCTCCATTAAAACCCTAAAATTTTTTAAGTGTCCATACTTCAACTTCAATTTAATAGCAACCTGCATATGCGTATAAACAGAGTTTGTCAACAACACATGTTGAGTGAGTTTATCACCAGTTTTTGTGTAATGATATAATATTAATAACAATAATAATATAAGAAATAAGCAAAACGTAATAAATGCGGTAATGAAATCAAACCATGAACAAGTAATACTTTTGAATTAAAATATTTAAAATAAAACAAATAATCTTCAAAAACATATGTTAAAAAAGACTATTCGAACTTGGAACGGGCATAAAGAATATCTCTAACCGGAGCCGATAGTAAGATCAAGTTAACATTAACTAAAAATATATTGAAATTTCTAAAAGAAATATAAAAATACATACAAAACTTAAAAACCAAGATTTTCCGTCTCTAACCAAAACATGATGAAAAAAATGGAAACATTGTTAAATTTGTTTGTGAAGAATAAAATCTATTATACATTAAATATGCATAAATTGAAATATCTAAAAATATAAAAAGACAACCAAAAAACAATCTACCTTAGCATCATTTTAATCATGCATTGCTTATCGTAAAACAATTTATACGAATCATTATATAAAACAACTAAGACAATTTTACTACGGTAGAAATGATATTGAATTATGATATTTACTTTTTTACTCATTCATATTTTTAATTTAATAACATTAAAAGATGTAACACGCAAGCTACAAGCTAACACACACACACACATATATATATATACATATATTCGTTTCGTCATAGTATTATATCACGTCAAATAATTAGCAGTAGAATCTTATTTCATGTAATTTACGAAATCTTATATTCTATCAAATAATAATTGATACGAGTCCATCCAACTAGGGCTGTAAACGAACCGAACGAACACGAACAACGCCTGCGTGTTCGTTCGTTAAGAAAATAATGTATTCACGAACGGTTCATGAACACTTACCAAACGAGATTTTATGTTCGTATTCGTTCATTAAGGAAATTAATGTGTTCACCAACGGTTCACGAACACAAACGAAGACAAATATAATCGGCAGAGCCTGTAAACGAATCGAATGAACGCGAACAAAGGCATGCTCTTGTTCATTCATTTAACTTTAAAAGAACACGGACACTTAATCAAACAAAATATTTATGTTCATGTTCGTTTATTTAAAAAGGGACCTTTGTGTTTGTTTGTTTAAAATCTAAACGAACATAACTGAAGAAAGATAAACGAACAAACATGAACAAATGTAAATGAACACAAACAAACATAAACGAACTTAAATGAAAACAAATTAACAAATAGAGCGCCATTTTAGTACATGTAGTTTGTCCAAATACGCAACTTTAGTACCGGTTTTGAATTTATTGCAAATGGCTACCTCACATTTCAAAAACTTGCAATTTTAGTACTTTTTTCTAAACCGTCTATTTTATTTCCGTTAAGTCAGGGGCAAATTAGTAATTTTGATTATTTTATTTATTTTCTCTTTTGCTAAGTGTCATTCTCATACCTGTGGTTTGTTCAATTATGCAACTTTAGTACATTTTTTTGAATTTATTTCAACTGGATACTTTGATTAGTTATGGATAGACAGACAAATCAAGAGAGGCATTAAATATTACAATTAAAAGATCATTTCTAACAAAAATTAACAGATCAACCCCCCTCCCACGCTCATTGATCCTACAAATCCTAACCATTGTTCAACATCAAGTTCAATGAATTACGATATATTGTTTTGTCTATGTGATTCGTCAACCTTTATTCATCTATAAGTTCAATTGATGTTATACTAAGAGGTGCGAAGTTGTGCGATTGTTATTTAATTGATCCTCCAATGTGTTAAAGAGCTACTGTTATCATACCCGAACTTTTGAAAGAAAAAATCAACGCACATAAAGAAAATTGGCTAAGATGAACTCGGATCTTGAGCTACTAGAAATAAATTGGCAATCAAGAACAAAAGGCTAAAAAATATGTTATACATTTTATGGTTATTTTTCATCTTCTATCATGCATTTAGTTACCTTTTAATTGTAATATGTAATATGTAATGTCTCTTTTGGGTCCATCTATCCAAAACTAATTAAAGTATCCAGTTGTAATAAATTCAAAAAAAAAGTACTAAAGTTGCATAATTTAACAAACCATAAGTATGAAAATAACATTTAGCTAAAAAGAGAAAATAAATAAAATAATCAAAATTACTAATTTGCCCATGACTTAACGAAGAAAAAAAGTACTAAAATTGCAAGTTTTAGAAAAGTGAGGTGGTCATTGGCAATAAACTTAAAAACGATATTAAAGTTGCGTAATTAGACAACCCACATGTACCAAAATGACACTTAAGTCTAACAAATATAAAAACCTTTAATCAGATAATCTATCTAGATAATATATAATTATGTTCTATTAATACATAAACAAACATAAATAAACAGACATAAATAAACGAACATAAACGGACGTTCATGAATATAAATGAACGAACGGAACATGTGCAAATTTTCTTTTCATGTTCGTTCGTTTATTAAATAAATAAACATAAACGAACTTCCCGACAAACGGTTCACAAATAGTTCATCAAACGTTCGGTTCGTTTACAGGCTTATATCCAACACGATTTTTTCCCTTCTTTCAATTTTTCTAGTTTGAACTTTGACGATTGTTGAAGTCAATTTTTGGGCAAATAAGTTGAAACAAACCTGCGACGTGGCATCCGACAGACAGCTCTCGATGGTCCAAATTTAAAACAATGACAGTAGTAGTAGTAGTATGCTTTATGACACAACACTAGTCAACATATGCTCAACACCACTTTCCGATTTCCCCACCTTTTTAATTCCTCACTCAACTCAACCACTATGGACCCCACCACCACCGTACCTCCACCGTCACCACCACCGCAAAACCCTCACACTCCCACCGATGCATTCGGCGAGCCGAGTACTGGGCGGAACATGAACAACTTTAGATCACTCGTGTTTAACCTTGCCGGAAGATTGTTACCGGCTCACCACCAACCGCTTGTTGAACGCCGATTCGATGAGATTATTCCTCATGAACTTCTTGTTCCTGATCATCCTCCTTACGCCGATGTAAGTCGTTAGTTTTGGTTTTTCTTTGATGGGTTTATGCTATATGCTCAAATCAAATGCATGCTGTGTTAAATAATTGGGGGAAATTAGCTCAAATTACATATGGCAATTTCAAATGTACAATTGTTCTTTAGTAGGAATGGTAAACGGGTCGGGTGAGGGTCAAATAGAAAAAGGGTTGTTTTGGTTCGCGTCTAGATGGGTCACAGGTAGAACGGGTCAAATAAAAAAATGGTTGTTTCGGTTCGGGTCCGGATGGTCCAGGTCTTAATGGATTTCTGTCGGAACGGGTCCAGGTTGGAATGGGTTACGGGTCAGAATAGGGCAAAAAGAAAAAAAAAAAGGTTGTTTCGGTTCAGGTAGGGATGGGTCCAGGTCAGAATGGATTTGGGTCAGAACGGGTCCGGGTCAGAATGGGTTATAGGTCATAACCAGTCAAATAAAAAACGGGGGTTGTTTTCAGTGTTGCAAAAATCCCGACTAGGCACCAATTAATCTCCATTAATCGCTAGTCCTCACTTCACCGATCAATTTTGGGCTAATCGGCTAATTAATTGATCAATGGTCAAATCCGGCCAAAATCAGGATTAATTTGACTTAATTGGCTTTTTCTGATGAGGTTTTGGCCAAAATCGGCGGTTTCCGGTGACATTCCGGCCAAAAAACAGCGGTTTCCGGTGATATTCCAGCAAAAATCGGCTGTTTCCCACGAGGTTCCTGCTAGTTTCCAGCCAAAATGTGTTTGTGCATGTATAAAACTAAAAATTACATATAAAAATGTTAAAAATGTGTGCGTGTTTATATAAAACTAGAAATTATACATTAAAGTCCGATCCGATTAATCCCAATTAATCTCGATTAATCGCTAGTCCCCCCCCCCCCGGGCGCCCGACTAGCGATTTTTACAACACTGGTTGTCTTGGTTCGGGTCGGAATGGATTTTGGTCGTAAGGGGTCTGGGTCGGAATGGGTTACAGGTCAGAACCGGAGAAATAAAAAAAAAGGCTTGTTTTGGTTCGGGTCAGAATAATTTTTGGTCGGAATTGGTTACGGGTCGGGCTGGTTTTTTTTGTAAACAGCATGGAACTGCAAGGTTACGCATGTTTCCATGCTGATTACGAGCATTCTGGTACCGGTTACACGTCGGATGCGTGTTACATGCTTATTGGACCTATTGGTGCTAGGTTACCCTTTACGTGCGTACCGGCGTTGTGTTTAAGTGTCCGTTTTCGACTTTTCGTGTTAGGCACCGTGTTGGGTTGCGCGTTCGTTTTTGCGTTAGTAATGCTTACATGTATATATTTTCTTTGATTGTTTGTATAGATGATATTAACAGCTCTATGGGAGTTAAAGTCAGAAGGTGGATCTAGTGAGGAAGATGTTTCAAACTTTATTAAAAAGGAATACCATGAACTACCATGGGCACATGCTACCATTTTAAATCGTCATCTTAAAGATCTTTGTAAGCAAGGTAAGATTACAATGACACATGACCGATGCTACATGCTCGGTTCATCAACGACTAAACCCGAATCTAGTTCAAGCCCCGTGTCTAGCTCTTATTCTACCTCATCGACTAGTGTTTACTCTAGCTCTAGCACTAGCTCATCTTGCTCTAGCTTGAGCTGGGATGGTGGTGGTGGTTTGAACCGTAGACGAACGAGAAATAATGGTAAAAAAAAAACAGGTAAGAAGATGGTTCGAGTGAGGAGTAGGGGTAGAGGTAGGGGTCGGGGCAGGGGTAGGTGTAGGAGTAGGAGTAGAATTGATGTTGAAGATGAAAGTGAAGATACAAGCTTGGAAGTTGAACATCAAAATGAAGCTACAAGCTTGGAAGTTGAACATCAAAATGAAGCTACAAGCTTGGAAGTTGAAGATCAAAATGAAGCTACAAGCTTGGAGATTAAAGATCAAAACGAAGCTACAAGCTTGGAAATTAACGATCAAAATGAAGCTACAAGCTTGGAGATTAA
Organism: Bidens hawaiensis; assembly: GCF_021521415.1. Lineage (NCBI taxonomy): Eukaryota > Viridiplantae > Streptophyta > Magnoliopsida > Asterales > Asteraceae > Bidens > Bidens hawaiensis. The sequence continues at coordinate 188,820 of NW_027492573.1, read as the reverse complement.
AGATCAAAACGAAGCTACAAGCTTGGAAATTAACGATCAAAATGAAGCTACAAGCTTGGAGATTAAAGATCAAAATGAAGTTACAAGCTTGGAATTTGAAGATCAAAATGAAATTACAAACTTGAAAGTTGAAGTTCAAAATGAAATTACAAACTTGAAAGTTGAAGTTCAAAATGAAGTAACAGGCACGGGTGCTGAAGATCACAATAAAGTTACAAGCTTGGAAGTTGAAGATCACAACGAAGTTACAAGCTTGGAAGTTGAAGTTCAAAACGAAGTTACAAGCTTGGAAGTTGAAGTTCAAAACGAAGTTACAAGCTTGGAAATTGAAAATCAGAATAAAGTTACAAGCTTGGAAGTTGAAGATCACTGTAAAGTTACAAGCTTGGAAATTGAATATACCAATAAAGTTACAAGCTTGGAAGTTGAAGATCACTGTAAAGTTACAAGCTTGGAAGTTGAAGATCACAATAAAGTTACAAGTTTGGAAGTTGAAGATCACTGTAAAGTTGGCTTGGAAGTTGAAGGTTCTTCTTTTAAAGACGGGAACGGTCTTTGTGATGAAAATGCTAAGGTTAGTGCAGAAGAAAATCTGCCATGTGAACAAAATAATAAAGAGAAACTAAGACCAGAAAAAATGTATAATGTTACATGGATCGGTCGGCGAGTGCGAAGACTAGAAGATGAAGTAGATATTGTGAGTGAACCGTCCGATGATGAAGTCACTATGCTAGAAGCTGATGCCGGCGTTGCTAAAGTAGTTGAAAATGTTGTACAAATGGATTCTAACCGACCGGATGAAAACGAGCAGTGTGATATTGAGAGAGGGACTTTAGAGGAAGAACAAGTAACAGCTACTAGTGTGGAAAAACAGCATGCTGACACATTTGAAGAACAAGTAGAGACAAAAAAGCAACCTTTGGATGATGATGATGTCATTGAAGGACCAATTGATCCACAAGATCAATGTGCTGAAAAGACTGAAGAGCCCCTTCAATCTTGCAAACAAGATGAGGTGGAAAATGTGGAAACGAAGTCAACTAAATATGAAGAACATCAAACACAAACTGATCACAAAGAAATTGTATTATCTAATGTCCAACAAGAACCGTTTGTTGAAATAATTGAACGGCAGACTGAAACATCTAAGAAAGATTCACTTGAAGAAAATACGGCATCATCAGGTAGTGCAACTGAAGGACCGAGGCGTACAAGACAAGGATTAAGATCTAGCAGCAAGACAAGGATTAAGACTGAAGAGCCCCTTCAATCTTGCAAACAAGATGACTTGGAAAATGTGGAAACCAAGTCAACTAAACATGAAGAACATCACACAGAAGCAAATAAGAAAGAAATTGTGTTGTCTAATGTCCAACAAGAACAGATTGTTGAAATAATGGAACAAGAAACTGAAATATCTAAGAAAGATTCACTTCAAGAAAATATGACATCATCTGATAGTACAACTGAAGGACCGAGGCATACAAGACAAGGATTAAGATCTAGCAAAAAGAAAGAAGATGCAGCTCCAAGTTCCCATACTAAGGTACGACATTAGTGTTTTATATCTAATAATAATGTCGCATGACTCACATGTAATTCTATTTTTCTTATAGACACAGAGTGAGCTAGTGACACCCGTAAGACGAAGCCTCAGGTCTAATAAAACAAGTTCAGAACCAGCTGTGATATCTGAGGTATGATATGAAACTGACAATTTAGTATTGTAATCTATATTTTATACTGCTTTTGACTTAAGTAAGGTGCAATGTTTTTAAGGCTCCTGATAATTCAAAAGAAGAGGAAGTAACATATTTGGGACGAACAAGGGCCTCCAAGAGGAAACCAGGAACTGCAGAAGCAGAACAAGTGTCAAGCACTCGAAAGACTCGGAGAACCGGTTTATGAATCCTAGGACTGTAAGAACCAATAGTTAGGTTTGTTGTAGACTTGCATAATATTGTACTAAAATTGTTTGGTTGATACAGTTGATGTTTCTTGTAAACTTTTGGAGATAGTTGTTGAACAATTCCAACTAGTGTATGTAGATTAATGTTTTTACTATCTTGTCATGATTATTTATGGACGGAAAATCGATTCTAAGTGAATAGATACCTGTAATACTTTGACAGATTTTCCTGACTACTCTAAAATATTAAAGATAGTCTGTAAGCGAGTATATGACGTTACAATCACAATATCCAATTAGATAGGCAAATGTAGATGTTAGTCGAATTGGTTAACCAATATGATCAATAAAGATCAAACGAATCATAAAACAATTAATTACAACGTATATTCATGACTAGAATTCATGAACTATGTTATATTCAGAACTAGAATCCATGACCTACATGTGTGAGTGTCGCTTTATAATATATAATATATATAAAATGAAGACATGATATAAATCATTAGCTCTTTCACATAATTTATTTTAATCCGTGACTTTATTTTCAATTCAATATATCATATACAAAACAATGAGTTAATTGAAGAAAACTGGTAGCTTGAGTGCAAAAAAATTCTGGTGGTGTCTTTATTTTTTTCCTTACTCAGATTTTGGGATTACAAGAGTATTTTTTTTTATATAAAGGCAAAAACAAAAAAAATAAGGAAACAAGATATGCTAAAAGGATGGAAAGATAAACAAAATATTATTCCATTCTATATTCCCCCTCAAGTAGGAGCATGAAGATCACAAATGCCCAACTTGTTCAATAGTAGTTTTAGTTGCCGAACACCAAAGTAAACAAGTCAGCAATTTTGTGCTTGGTATTGATGTGTAGTGGTTCAACTTCTTTGGACTCTACCCGTTTCCGCACAAAATAGCAATCCATTTCTACATATTTTGTGCACTCATGAAAGATAGGATTATTTGCGATATGTTTTACGGCTAGATTATCACAAAAAATGGTAGTCGGGCCTATTTGGTTAACACCAAGTTCCCATAGGAGCTAACGCATCCATAATATTTCACTCACGGTGGTTGTCATCGCTCTATATTCGGCTTCAGTGGAAGATCGTGATACTAAGGATTGTTTCTTAGATTTCCAAGAGACCTGTGCCCCTCCAATCAGTAACAAATAACCTGTCCTGGATCTTCTGGTGTCCGGACACCCAAGCCAGTCTCAATCAGAATATGCCACCAGATTCATTCCACCAGATTTTGGTAGAAGGATTCCTTGCCCCAGGGTAGCTTTCAAGTAACGTAAAACTCTCGTGACTGCATCCATGAGGCTCTGTCGGGGATCAGCCACGAATTGACTCAAAACATTTACTGAGTGGGTAATATCTAGTCTAGTCACTTGTAGGTAAAGTAATCTTCCTACTAGGCGACAATGCTGGTCAGCATCAACTCGTTCTTCTTCATTACCTTTGCTAAGCTTCAAATCATGTTCCATTGGAAAGCACTAGGTCGGCAGCCCAACATCCCACTGTCTTCTAGAATATCGAGAATGTACTTTCTTTGACTAAGAACCAAACCATCTCGGGTACAAGCCACTTCATTGCCCAAGAAGTATTTTATAACACCGAGGTCTTTTATACTAAACTTCATATTTAGAAAGGCCTTGATTTCGCTTATCTTGGTGGCATCATTCCCTACGAGGATTACATCATCAACGTATATAAAGGCTGCCAGAAAAACGTCTCCATTTCGAAAAGTAAAGAGAGAATGATCTGCCCTTGATTCCTCGAAACCAACTTCGAGAAGAACTGGAGTGAATTTGTGATACCAGTTCCTAGAGGCTTGTTTTAGGCCATAAAGGGACTTTCTGAGCCTACAAACTTTATGTTCTTTTCCTTTCTCGAACCCTTGAGGAATCTTCATGTGAACTTCCTCGTTCAAATTGCCATGTAAGAAGGCGTTATTAACATCAAGTTGGTGAATTATCCAATTTTTCTTGACCGTAATGGCGAGCAACGTACGGACGGTTACTAACTTTGCCACGGGAGAAAAGGTATTATGGAAATCAATACCCTCCGATTGTGTAAGCCCTTTTGCTACCAATCTCGCCTTGTACCTTTCCACTTCTCCATTTGGTTTGTACTTCACTTTTATAGACCCATCTAGAATCTATAACTCTCTTTCCCTCGGGAAGTTCCTCAATAGTCCAACTCCCATTTAATTCAAGAGCCTTTATTTCTCTTTTCATGGCGTCTCTCCAATTCTCGTTAAGCGAGGGTTGCTTAAAAGTTTTGGGCTCATCATGCGAAGTGATGGCTGATAAAAAAGCTTTGTGAGTTTTTGAAAATTTATTATAAGAAATAGAAAAAATTACAAATTTTGTCATTTTAAATATCTAAAATTATGAATTGGGTCCATTTTGAAAATGAGTTTCACTTTTTGTCCTTTATTTGGATGTTTGCCTCGGTTTTAGTCCTTTACACTAACGGATGTTAAATTTCCAGTTAAACCACCCATGTGCATTGCACATGAGGGTACTTTAGTCTTTTTACTAATTGAAGGGCTATTTGTGTAAACATAATAAAAGTTGTAAAATTAATCACAAAACTGTAGGGACTATTCTTGTAGTTTTATAAAACAATAATTAAAATAAAAAATAACACCACAGATCCTCACCTAATAGCACCAAGATGGCCACCATCTTCGCCGCATTCTCTCCTGAAAACTCTATGGCCACCACCATGTCCAAATCGTCTGCCGCATCCACATACGATGTATATCCTCACCTAGAAACCCTAGAACATAAGCGCCACCATCGTCTGCCGCCTCCAATGACCTAGTGCCGCTTGCCACCTCCATGGCTTCTCTACCACCACCATTACAATCGTAGACTGCCACGATTATAGAAGAAAAAGGGGTCGACAACTAAGTCTCGGAATTGGATTTAAACCTCCACATGTTCAATAGGACAACTTTTCTATATTTAAGATTTAATGAGAACAGGTCGGATGTTTCGAATTTAGGTTGAGGAAGTTTGGAAAATAATGATGTAAAAAGGGTTGAATCAGATCTGGATTTTGTTAATGGTGATTTATTAGGGCAGGAGAGGTGAAAAGAAATTTCCCCTAAATTTGGATGGAGGTTGCAAAGGTAAGTTGGATTTGGTTAGTTGATTTTCTTTAATGGTAGTGATTGTTGATCTTCATCTTTGTCTGAAGAAGATGTATAGTAGCTATCAAAGATAAAGACCAAAATCAGAAGAAAATGCCCCAAATTTGAAGATGATTTCTAGGGTTTTTAAGGTGGTGTGGTGATCGTGACCTATTATAGTGGTGGAATTTAATTTTATTAAAATATATATGATGATATTTTTTAATTATTTATTACTAGTTAATGAAAAGGGATGGAAATTACCATTATGCCCTCACGTGCATCGCAGATACATAAATTTAACAGAGAAATCGGATGACCGTTAGTTTAAAGGACTAAAACTGAGGCAAACATCTAAATTGTGACATTTGAGCCAAAACAAGGTACACCTCAGTACGTATTTACCGATTAAGCAAATAAACGACTTTTGCGTAACAAACGAACGATTAACCGAACGGGTCGGGTTATGACCCAGATATCTCGGGGGGCCATTTATAAGTGATATACGATCTATACAAGCTAAAATATTAGAAATATGGTCTTAGTTCGATAGCAAACAAGTTAAACGAAAACATGCTCGTTTAACCACCCGCTATAGATTTAAATGCGAGAGATAGTTACAAACCAAGCATTGTATCATCCGTTAAGCCGAAAAAGACTTACCAAACACTTATTTGAAATGTTTTAAGCGATCCGTGAAAATATTTTTGATTTTTACAAACGTATAGTATGTTTTTATAATTTTACACAAAACTAGTCGAAAAACACTCGTTTTCGCACTGTTTAACGCACCCGATAAGTTTTTCGCGCCAAAAACCGAACCCGAACTAAATTTGGACCGGGCTTTTTGTATTTGGGCTGGAGAAACCAGATCATTGGGCCAAAACAGCCCAAAGGGGGCCCATAAGGAATCCCGGCCGCAGCCGCTACCCCCCCCCCCCCCACCCTTTGTTTTTCTTTCACATTTAAACTAGATTCAAGCCATTTTCAACACCAATTCTTGAAAATTCTGGACACCACTTCTTCTCCAGCAAGAAAACCTAAGGTAAGAGCTTAAATAAGTAGCTTATGAACTTGTTTAAACTTGTTTAATACCATAAAAACATGTCTTGGTTACTAAAAATCATTCCTAACCGTGTAAAAATCCTAAAAATGGTCCATAAACATGTTTTGATCATCCCCATGGTAAGGAACCTGTTTTGATAGTTTTTTTGGCCATAAACACGGATTAAAGGGTTGAAACGACGTTTTTACGGTTCAAAAGTTCGTTTTTGTGCACTAGCCGAAACCCTAACTTAAGGGCTGTTATGTTGATGAAATATTGTTTGGTTTGTGATATAGGACTTGTACGTAGCTTTCTTAGAAGCACAAGAACATGAAAACTTGATTAAAAGGTCGGAAACGAGCCAAACCCGCTAAGGTAATGCTGAAACACTCGCTTACGGGCTACTTAGGTTAAGGTTGTGATGTGCATATTTTTAGGCCTTGCAATTTTTCAGGGACATCAGGGACCATGTCAATAAGTCCCTGTTCAAATTTGGTAATTTTTCGACCATCCGAGAATATTTGGCGAATTTATTACCGAATTGGGATGTTTATTTGGGAAAAATAGCTAAAATACTTCAAAAATTATGAAATTTTTCTGGGAACTCATATTTGATGTATTTTGATCACATATGAATTTTGGGATCATTTGGAGAAGTTTAAAGGTGTTTTGTTTATTTGCGTTCGTGTGAATTTTTACAGCCGAATTTGGGCCGAAAAAAATATTGCACGAGCTTTTTCCATTATGGAATTGATACAGGTTGTTTTGGGACATGATTGAGTATTCAAGAATTTTTAGCGAATTTTTGGAAATTGTTTGGGGTAAACGGACGATTTTCAGACGAAATATAGCTGATAAAATGAATTTTTATAAATTAATAAATCAGTAAATAAATTCCAGAAATATTTTTATAAAAAACTACATATTTTAATTGATAAGTGGTTAAATTTTCATAATTTAGTGATTAACGGTTAATTAATTATGCTAATCTGAATATTAAACAAATTCAGTTTTTATAAAAACCGGCAAGTTCGCGACTAGTGAATCTGCGGGAATATCAAAACACCCAGAGTGATCAAAAATCATATTTTTGGACTAATTAAGTAAAAACGAACTTTTCTATGAAAAACCTGGACAATCCGGATGGATTGTGCGCGTTTCTTCTTAAATCAAACTGAATAAACGGAAACGGGCCCCGTGGCTAATCCGGGACCCCAGTATGTGATCCTTCTTTATAACTTAATCATTTTATTAACCAATACATTTACCCAAGCTTATTTTCCCATAACTGCTTTCTGAACGCGTAAACGAGCAACTTGGCCCAGCTGGGAAAACGGGAGTCTGAGCCAACTTCGGTTTTAAGTATTAGACATTGAACAACATCACAACCTAAACCTATTGCCACTTTCTGGGCGTTCCAGCTACACCCAGATTAGTTATACAGCCCAGTTTAGTATTGAGATTATAATAATATTAAAATATTAATATTATTATAATATTGATTATAGGGACTACTGATAGCAGACCAAACGAACCACGAGCTGATACAGTACTGATTATCGACTAAACCGTGAGTTTCATGACCCCACTTTTAAACTGTTTTACGAACTTTTGGGGTGAAAAGCATGTTTGATTACATATACATACCTGAAACATGTACTGATGTGAATTATCTAAGTGCTAACACACGAAAGTCCCCACGATCACAGTGATTAACTTCGAGTCGGTGGCTTGTGAATAGTACTATTGGTTTGACAAACCCAAACGGAGCCGGCACGGTTTGCCGAGACACCAAAACCGTTTGCACATGACCATAATTTTTACGAACCAGCTATGTAGTGTTAGACATAGCTACCGGGGCATGTTGTGGGCGGAAAGAGGCCACAGTGGTTGATTGAGCGTGGAAAATGGAAGCACGCAGCACGAACAGTCAAGGCTTCACTGTAGCTTAGCATAATTACATCACATACATCATTTACATACATACATACTTATTTCATGATTACAAGTGTTGACTTGTGAATACTCATTACTGATTTCTTGAAACTCGTGAAACTCACCAACTCTAGTAGTTGACCCGTTTTAAACTGCTTTTCAGGTGAACCTAAATCGGAGTAACTTGATGATCTGTTACTTACCTGAAGTGTGTGGTTGAAGCTATGTGAATAGAGGCAAGGATGTTAGTAGTAAGAATGTATAGTTAAGGAACTAGTTTTGTTTATATCACCTAGACTGGAAAACAACGATAGAACAAAGAAATGTAATATATTGTAAATTAGTTTGTAATGTTTCTTTATAAACAATGTGTTGATATCAGAGGTGTCTGTTACATTCCCGTTTTACGCTTTCGCATTGTGCTAGTCGGGGTGTGACATAAATAAAGGACAAAGAGTGAAATTCATTTTCAAAAATGACCCAATCCATAATTTTAGATATTTAAAAGGACAAAATTTGTAATTTTTTCAAAGAAATATAATTTGTTATAGGATATACCGTTGAGGGGGTTTGGTTGAAGGTGGGTAAGGCATGGTCAATAGAAGGTGGGAGCCCAACCTCGAATCCATCAAGCCGTTTGGACCGAACTCGTTCTCTCTTTTCCCTGGTGGGCGATTCCTTGGTTACAGTTGACTACAACCCATTACTGTTCATTTCATCGGTGTGCTAAAGCTCATTCTTATTTGCATCAGTGTTGGGCTGATTATTATTTGCATCACTGTTGGGCTGAGGCCCATTGTGAGCTTGCACAAAGTTAGGATATGGGTTTTCATTTTCACTTTCCATGGTTTCATTTTTTTGCATCAGCTCATTTTCTTCATGCACATTATTATTTTTGTTTATTTCTTCATTCTGAATGCAACTGGTACGTTTAGATTTCCATCTTCATCATAATACCAAGGTGGAAATTCAAATAATTCCGATTCTTCCTCACATTCGAGAGCTTTGGTGGTTTCACTTGGAAAAACATGTTCGACAAAGCGAACATCTCTAGACACAATAATTTTATTTTTATTGAAATCGAAAATTTGAAACCCTTGGTTCCTTGTGGATAGCCCAAGAATATTTCTGGTTTCCCCCTTTCCTCGAGCTTATCTCCTCTTGTTTCGATATTGCGATAGTATGCAAGACACCCAAAAACTTTCATGTGTTCGTAGTCCGGTTTTTTTATTAAAAACAAATTCATAGGGCGCCTTGTTTCCTATGGTCTTTGATGGTAGCCGATTAATGATGTAGGCTGTTGTTAAAATACATTCACCCCAAAACCTCGAAGACAGGTTAGCTTCAAATTTCAATGCCCTCGCGATTTCAAGCAAGTGACGATGTTTTCTTTCCACCATACCATTTTGTTGTGGTGTGTGTTGGCACGTGGTTTCAAGCAAAATCCCATGTTCAGTGTAGAAACTAGCCATACGGTTTGAGGTGAACTCACCACCGTTGTCACACCATATCCGCTTAACGGTCTTGTCAAATTGAGTTTTAACCATTCTATGAAAACCAATCAGGTGGTTACTAGTTTCATGCTTGTGTTTTAAAAGGAAAACCCAAACCGAGCGACTGTAATCATCTACAATGGTTAGAAAATAGTTTGCTCGTGTAAGCGATGTAGTTCGGTATCTTCCCCATATCACAATGCAACAATTCAAAACAATCTTTAGTTTTAATGGAACTAATAGGGAAAGGAGACCTGGTGTGTTTAGCCTTAGCACACGAATCACAAACCATATCACCGGTTTTTAGAGAAGTGCCTTTAACAAAATCAAAGTTAGAAAGTTTCTCACTTGAGGCATGCCGCAAGCGTTTATGCCAAATATCAAAGGCAACTGTCATTGCTTTCCTCTTGCTCCCCACCATACTCATCTCATAGAGACCTTGCTTGCATTTTCCCACACCAATCAACTTCCTTGATTTCAAATCTTGCATTATACAAAAATCAGGGGAAAACGCAGCAGCACATTGTAAATCCTGTGATAATCTACTAACAGACAAAAGGCTACAAGTGAATTTTGGAACGTGTAAAACATTGTTGATTTGTATTCCGTTAGTTAGGGTGCATGAACCTTTCCCTTCAATTGGAATATATGAACCATTAGGTATCGTAACTGGCATTCCGTTGGTCCTTTTTAGATCACTATTAAACTAATCCAACCTATGAGTTATGTGATCAGTGGCGCCCGAATCCACAACCCATCTATTGCTATATTCTAACGTACTTGCCATGTTGGCGATAGATGAAATTTCATTCTTAGTTGATGCACCCTTTGCAGCAAATATACCAACGAATTGTTGATATTGGGCATAGTTCAAGCCGGGCATAGGGATATCCTCTTCGTTGTCAAATGCTACCTTGGTTTAGGTTTCTCTGTTTTATCTTTTGTTTCCGTCATGGCGATTGTAACCAGAAAAAGGAACATCGACGAATTTTTATTTTCGTTAGGTCAAGCGGCGTGATGCCTGCTCTGATACCATGAAGAAAACTGGTAGCTTGAGTGCAAAAAAATTCTGGTGGTTTCTCTATTTTTTTTTTTCTTATTCTGATTTTGGGATTACAAGAGTTTTTTTATGTAAAGGCAAAAACAAAAAAATAAGGAAACAAAATATGCTAAAAGGATGGGAAGATATACAAAATACTATCCCATTCTATATTAATTACATGGGGGTCTAAGAGCATTCCCAACAACTCCCCTAAAATAATGTGAGAGGGTTTTGCAAATTTTAGGGTTGGGTTATTAGTGGTTGTGAGTGTAAATTATAGTGTGGAGAGAGAAATGTAGTAATTTTTTGTAAATTTGAGGAAACTTTGTTTGCCCTCATTTATTTATTAATATTTATTGAATTAGCTGTGAGTAAAGAATAGTGGAAACTGTAATAATTTATTTAATTGAACATGAGAGAGAAATATAGTGATTTTTAGTATAATTATAGAGATATAGATGGGTGGCCTGCCAGGAATGCTCTAAGTGATTAAAGGTGGCAATAAAGTGATTTTCATATTAACCTATTATCGATCAAATAAGTAATAATTTTTTCTTCTATTTTTGAGTGTTTGCGTTTATTTGATTTTAACATAGTTTTAACAATAATATATGTTTTCATGTATTTTATATTTTTCTTACCATTCCGTCCATCCCAAAGTATCTATGTATCCCAAGTCTTTATAAGTTACCTTCACTATAAGTTGTTTATAACATGAGCTGAATACCATTTATGCATTACCAACCTAACACACTTGTTATTATGAAGAATGGCCAAAAGTCAAATTAAGGTTAGTAGGTCCGCCAAACCTATTCTTTAAACGAATATAATATTCTAACGTTTCTTGTGGTATTGATTTACTATGCTCTGTTGTGATTGTGAAACATTTTTGTAAAGGAAAAAATGATACAACAATTAGAGACGTACAAATATAACTATATATTTGTACATAATCTATTATTTGTACATAATATATTTGTACATTGACATTAATGATACAACAACTATATATGATATTTCATGATAAAAAAACATTTTAATTTATGATTCTCTCCCTCTCTCTTTGTATGTATGTATGTATATATATATATATATTATTTATTTATTAATCATAATCTATTATTTTACAGTTGAACATATTTTATAAGAGCATCGCTCTTCATTTTAAGGCTATGTCATCCTAAGATACTGCTAAATTAATGCATCAACTATCTGTTTTAGGTCAAGCAAGACATGGATGCATCAACATTGTCTATAAGGAAATATTTGGTGGTTTATGAAGTTTATGTTATAAAGTTTTAAATTTTGTTTGTAAACATTATACTATGTAACTTCATTTTTCGTGAGCTCATGTTTTGCAGTACTTTCTTTCTGTATAAATATCAATTGCAATTTTATATCATAGTGACATCTCAAAAAACATATTAAAAAATATCTTGTCGTTTGAAATTTTATGTATGTACTTGACAACTTCTATATTTCCATCCGTGTCGTACACGGTCAATAACCTAGTTAATATAGATACAAATATAACAAACCATATATAACAAATCATATAACGGATAATATATCATATCAAAGGTGAATAAATACAAAATGTTGCATAATTTCCTGCGTTTTTTAAATATAGATTTAAAAAAGTGTGAAATGTTTAACCTTGATTTTAGTACATTATTTATGATTATTTGTTTTCAAATATATCTATATCTATATTATATATAATGTATGAGTGATGGACAAATTAAGATGGTATATTTTAAAAGTTTTACAAATTTTCAAGCACATGGTACAACCTAAAATGGGGGCAAAGTGGTCATTCTAGCCTTTAATCTTAAGTATCTTTAATTTTTTCCAAAAAAGTTACAACCTTACCCCCTCAACTTTAATCAAATTTTGTAAATAGTTATAACTTTGGTTCTTCATCTTTTAACCATCTATTATTTATAATTTCACTTTTAACCCAAATACCCCCCACGATTTGTAAACTGTCATAACATTTTCGTGCGTTAATATTTTTTTTTTTAAAAAAAAAACTGCACCATAAGAACGAGCATTTAATTCTCTTTAATTTGAGTATTATATTGTCATAGTATCTTTTCGATTAAAAATTTGCGTATAGGCGTTTTCCGTTCGGTTTTGATGGTTTTAAATTAAGCCATGAGCCAAGCCATTAGTAGTTTTTAGTCACCAAAAACTGAAACTAGACTATTGAAAATTGAAACCAACAAAACCAAACAATTAACAATGTTTAGGCTCCGTTTTTATTTGTACATTGACATTAATGGTTTCACAGTTACAAACGAAACAACGGGCACCCATGAATCTATAATGTGATTGCCAATGTCTGTATTTCCCGCTGTATTGCGTGGGCACCCGTCTAGTAAAGTAAAATATATTTCTAAAATTTTAGAAACAATAAAAAATTATTGATTTCGTAGTTTCGGTACACGTATATACAACTAATTGTAAACTGTATTATATAACTAGTATAAATTAGAATGTTGGTGTCGCTAGAAGGTGATTGGCACACTTGTCGGCTTGTGGTTGGCTGGGTGATTAATTAATTATTTTTTGTTTTAAATAGTTGCCAAGTAATTTAATTTATTTATTTGTTTTAAAATTTAAATGGTTAACATCAACTATAAATTAGAATGCTGGTGCCGTTAAAAGGTGTTGGCACACTTGTCGGCTTGTGGTTGGCCAGGTAATTAATTAATTATTTTTTGTTTTAAATAGTTGGCCAAGTAATTTAATTTATTTATTTTTTTTAATTTTCAATGGTTAACATCAAGTAAAAGTTACGAATCTAACTGATACTGATTAAATTATGTTCCAGTATGTAACGAACCTAATCTATACCAACCAAATTATACTCCGAAATGTAGCAAACCTAACTGATACAAACCGAATTTATGGTTAGGCATTGATGAATACATTTTTTGGGTATAGTTGCAGTTTTGTTTATTTGATTGACCGTTAGGTTTACATATGGTATAATACGAACCTAACCGATATAAACTAAATTAAGTCCCGATCTTTATGTTTACGATTTTGTCCTGATAGCCGTACTATCAATATTGACAGAATTCACGTCAATTCGTAACACATTGGAACATGATTTTTTTTGTTTTAAATATTTTTATGTTATTCTTTTGGGGCTTACTAATTTATATCTACGATTTAGTGCCAATACCGTCGATACGAACCAAATTTGTGTCGGTTCGTCGTTGCAACGCAAGTATTTGTTTTTAATATATTACTTTGTTGTATTTGTGCGTTAACGCAATTATCTTTTGGTTAGTTTTGGTGTTGTAATCTGATACCAACCAAACTTGCGTCAGTTAACTGCAGAAACACGCGTGCATTTTTAGATATATGAATGTGTGTATTAGAGCTTTAACTATTTTTTTTGTTTCGTACACCAATACTGACCGAATTTGTGTCAATTCTTAGCCACACAACACGGATAAAACCAACCAATTACAAGTCATTTTAAATATCTTTTTTTTATCATGAGCTTTACGAGCGACATTCATATTCGGTGAGTTTTACTTTTTTAGATTTATTATCGTTACCCTTACAAACCAACTAGAGTTCATATCATTACGTCGCCGCAATGCGACGGGTTACTGCCTAGTTTTTAAATAATTTGAACTTTAATGGTGTTGAAACCATGAACGTCACAACATTTTGAAAATAAACTACAAGTGATGCATATTTAGAGCATGTTTGGGATTGAATTTGGAAAATGCTTATTGACTTATTAGTTTTTTCAAAAAGCCATTTTAAATAGTCAAGATTTGAGGTTTTTAGAAAACTGATTTTCAACCATTTCAAAAATCTAAAATAAGAAACTTTTTTGTGATTGCCAAACACATTTTAATTTATTGGCTTTTTGAAAACACCAATAAGCCAATAAACATTTTTCAAACTTAATCCCAAACATGCTCTTAGAGCATCCACACCCATAAACCAATTCAAACCTTCACCTCATCGCCACATCATACTCTAATTATTTTTTTAAAAAAACCCCACTTTTTACTTCACCCATAAACCAATAAAAATCTCCACCTCATCTTCCACATCATTACATACTTTTACTATTATTTAATATTTAATAGTAAAAAGGTAAACTGAAGATGAGACCATCTACCTTTTTAACATTTAATATCTTTATTTAATTCATATGAACTCAGTTTTATATGTTTTATTGTATTTTATTTACTGGTGGGCCCATTTCAAATTCCATCTCCCACGTCTGTATTCTCAAACAAACACCCCTCCCTCTGTTTTTCTCCATCGGTAAAAACAGCTGCTGCTCCGTTTGCTCTGATCCACATCAACACAAACCTTTCCTTTTTATCCCGGTGGAGATGCTCGACAAAACAAACTGATAACATGAACAACCTACATAAACGCAGTTTATCATAACAACTACAAAACGTCAAATATGCAGCTTATTTGCATTAATAAGGTACAAAATAAAAAAGGCAAAAGTAAATCTAACCCTAAAACTCAAATGGTTCATAATTAGCTCTAAGGCAAGTTATTCATACAAATGATGCATATCAATTAAATGGTTTATTAGTTATTTGAAAAAAAGTAAAATAAATAAATAATCATGGTTGAACTTTATTAATTTCTTAAGTCATGTTAAATTTTTTCTTATTGATGTACTAGGATAAAGCCCGTAAGATACACGGATGGTTAAAAAACAATAAAAAAACTGAGTCATGGGTTACAACATAACTAAAAGGGTCTGTGTCCCATATTGTGTTTAGAAGAAGAGACGATAAAATAGGAAGCTGCTCACATGACATCTACGTAACATTCTATATAGAAGCTCTAGAATGATGTCATTTGAAAAAATCGTCTTGCTTTAATATTAGACTATACACTTTTGACCCGTAAACCCGTAATACATCTGTAAAAAAAGCAGCAAATTGATCAAACTGTTGAAACCAGTTATTATTTCTTAGGTAATAACTAACTTGAGATAATTAGAAATTGTTAATAATATAATTTTAAGAAAGTCAAAATTGGTTTAATTGAGGTAATTAATAAATATTAAATATTATATATGCATTAATTGTTAATGATATAACATAAAAATGTATTAAATTGAAGGAGTGGTAATTAAAAAATTAGTTAATTAGGTGGAATATGTATTCATGAAAATTGATTAGTTGGCATCTCATGTGAATGACATATTTAAAGGCTATGTGAAAAACAAGTGTTACTTTAATATATTAGTTAGATGATTATATCAAAATCGGCTAAATAGCATCTCATCAAATAGTTGGCTGTCATCAACTTAAAGCGAGTCCATAAAATTGAAGAAAAGTCAATCCATAATCCATAAAATGAATTAAATATGTATATATTTTAACTCATTAATGAGTTAAGTGCCAATTTAGTACATGCGGTTTGTTTAATTACACAACTTTAATATTGTTTTTGAATTTATTGCAAATGGCTACCTCACTTTTCTAAAACTTGCAATTTTAGTAATTTTTTTCTAACCCCGTTTATTTTGTCCGTTAAGTCAGGGGCAAATTAGTAATTTCGATTATTTTATTTATTTTCTCTTTTAGCTAAGTGCCATTTTCATACCTGTGGTTTGTTCAATTATGCAACTTTAGTACTTTTTTTTGAATTTATTACAACTAGATACTTTGATTAGTTTTGGATAGACAGGCAAACCAAGAGAGACATTACATATTACAATTAAAAGATCATCTCTAACCCTAAATGAACAGATCAACCCCTCTCCTCACGCTCATTGATCCTTCAAACTCTAACCATTGTTCATATTCAAGTTCAATGAATTACGATATAATGTTTTGTCCATGTGATTCGTCAACCGCCATTCATCTACAAGATCCATTGGTGTTATACTAAGAGGTGCGAAGTTGTGTGATTATTATTTGGCTTGATCCTCCGATGTGTTAAAAAGCTATTGTTACCATACCCGAAAAAAATCAATGCACATAAAGAAACTGCAAGAAAAATAGCTAAGATGAACTCGAATCTTGAGCTACTATAAGTAAATTGGCAATCAAGAACAAAAGGCTAAAAAAGATGCTATACATTTCATGGTTCTTTTCATCTTATCATATATTTAGTTATATTTTAATTGTAATATGTAATACGTAACGTCTCTCTTGGTTTGCCCGTCTATCCAAAACTAATCAAAGCATCTAGTTGCAATAAATTCAAAAAAGTGTACTAAAGTTGCGTAATTGAACAAACCACATGTATAAAAATGGCACTTAGTTAAAAGAGAAAATAAATAAAATAATCAAAATTACTAATTTACCCCTGACTTAATGGACAAAATAATCGGGGTTAGAAAAAAAGAATTAAAATTGCAAATTTTAGAAAAGTGAAGGAGCCATTTGCAATAAAATCAAATATGATACTAAAGTTGCATAATTTGACAAACCAAAGGTACTAAAATGGCACTTAACTTATTAATTAATGAAGAAAACTTACAAATCAATCCTTAATAACTATAATCATAACCATAACCATAACCATAACCATAACCAATAAAATAAGAAAACTCACAAATAAGGTAAAGAGCATTTTATCAAACAGTTGATGGGCATCAGCTTAATCTGAATCCCTAAAATCGATTAAGAATTAAACCAAAAATCAGGGAAGACATAATAGAAGCAATTTGTACCTAGAGAACACACAATTAGAACTTATAAAGCTTAATTGGTGAAAAACTGATTGAAATATATAATTGATTGAGCGAGCCATAGGGTTTTTGGAATTCGATGGACAGGGGTGATGCATTTGAGATCGAGTGAGGTATAGGGTTTCTGGAATTGTTGATCTAAATGATTTGTTTTATTATGGTTTTATTATTTGTTATAAAATATCAATGGGTAAACGGGTTAAAAGGAGCATAAAACGATTCAGTCCATGGATTAATGTTAATTTATTTTCGAATTATTATATTACCAAGAAAATCTAGGAATACTTGGTATTTATGGAAATTACTCAAATAGACCAATAGAAAGATGCCACGTGTTAAAAACATCTTGCTTTTTTTTGAACGGCAAAAAAGTCCTTCAAATAAGGCACTGATTATCTGATTGGAATAAACTCATCTTTCGATCCGAAAAAAACCCCCACATAATGCGAACTTCCGTGAAAAACCATCATTTGGGCTCTAGCTAGTCGAGGTTTTTACTAAAAAAAAATTCAAACAGAAAAATATTTATTAAAAAAAAAAAGATAATAGTATTGAGCAGAAAAAGCGCGGTCACACTTTGTTTGTTTGAGCGTTTGAAAGCAATCTCTCTCTTGGAATTCCAAAACATAAACCCTAGTCATTAATCAGGATGGAGAAACTGAAAGAAGCCCTGATTCAGTTTGCACGTTCAAACCCTGCCTTATTCCCGACCAACGCCGCTGCTAATTCTTTCCCAACGTTAATCGAACAATCTTTTCCTCAGCTCTTTCCCGACTATCATACCCCTAATCATCCGCCGTATGCTGCCGTAAGCACAATCATTATTTGTTTCTCATCTTTTATTTTTAATAAATTTCAATAATTTCGATTTTAGGTTTTGTTTTTTTGGTGTTCACTTGTTGGAATTACCCTTTATGGAAGTCAATAATTTGTTTGATAAGTTGGTGGGCTAATCTTGTTGGTGTTGATGACGCTTGGAACATTAGTATTAACTGACTCTGTGTGCGTAACGCCGGTTATTTGTGCGGAATGATGGTTTAAGTACGTACTGGGGCCGAGACCGCCGAGTTGTAGCGCTGGACGCGTTCCCCGGCTCTAGTACGTGTTACCGGCTCTGCACGCGTAACCAGCACCGGAATGTGTGTCAATGGCAATCGAACACACTTAACCAATGCTTGAACGTGTGAGACCAACGCTGAAAAACCAGAAATCCGTTCTGACCGTCCTGGACCAAGTAAACTCTTTTTTGACCCGTGACCCCTACCCGTTTGCTAGTTTTAACTTTTTTTTGAATCTATCCGTTCTGACACCATTTTAACTTTTTTTTAATCTACCTGTTCTGACTTGTGACCTGTTTGCTAGTTTTAACTTCTCTTTGAATCTACCCTTTCTGACCCAAAACTTGTTCTGACCCATCCTGAACCCATAGTTATTAAAAGCCCTCGCTTCTTGCGCCTAGGCCCATTTTTCAAGCGATTCTTAATAAATGTGCTTTTAGTTCCTAGGCGAGCGCTTTGTCATTGTCTAAGACTCTGCATGAGAAGACAAAAGCCGAGCAAAAGAAACACAAGGAGTGCTATTGAAACTTAGATCTAGGAGATGTCAAAGGAACTACATTAAACATTTTGTTATTCAAGTTTTGGAATTACATTTAAATCTTGAATATTTTAGAACTTTTGGTGCTGATTAGATGATATTAAATGTTATATAATAGCTTTTATTTATTTTATTTGGAGAATAATATTAATTTCATACACGTAATATATTTTTAATTTTTTTATTTAAGTGCGCTTTATTTTTCTCAGGCCCTCGCGTTTTTTGCACCTTGAGTGCGCCTATCGCATTTAATAACTATGCCCGAACCATTTTAACTTTTTTTTAATCTACCTGTTCTGACTCGTGACCCGTTTGCTAGTCTTAACTCTTTTGAATCTACCAGTTCTGACCCGTCCCAAACCATTTTAACTCTATTTCGAGTCTACCCGTTTTTACCGTAACCTGTTTGCTAGTCTTAGTATTGGCAAGAGATGATTATTATTCTTGTCTTTCTACATATTTTTCTGTGTTTATTGTTCTTGTTTTTATTATGTGTTAGTATTAAACTATTACATTAAAATGTTATTTGAATCAGTGTCTGATATATGTATACACATAAAAGAAACCAACATCATTATTATCTAATATGTTACTAATCTAACTATATAATGTTCACTATTCAAATACAAATACAGATGATTTACAAGGCCATTTTGGAACTGAACAAGAAAGGAGGTTCTAATGAGGAGTCAATATCTGAATACATACAAAAGGAATATGCTGAATTGCCATGGGCTCACTCGACATTACTGAAACATCACCTCGAGAAGCTTTGTGACCGGAAAGAAATTTGCATGACTCACAACGAATGCTATTTGATTGCTGTTGCAGAGTCTGAACCAGAGGAGGAAAGCAACGGGCCAGGAAAGAAACATAAGAGGCAAACGGGCCGGGCCGATTCAGAGGCAGGCAAGAAAAGCAGCAGGGCTCGCAAGAAACATAGGAAAAATGAGAAAACCGGGGTGGGTATTCAAGAAGTGAAAGATGAGGAGCAAATAGGGTTACATAAGAGAAAGAGGAAGAAGGGGCTGAAATCTAAAAGAAAAGGTAACAAACGCGCGAAGAAACACACGATAAACGAGGATTCTAAACTTCAATTGGCTGATGAAGCAAGTTTGAAACAAAATACTGAAGTGATTGTTGATGAATCACATGAACAGAACCAGATGCTAGAAGTTAAGATGGATGACGTACAAGTTCAAGAATCAGATCAACTTCAAATGAACAAGGATCCCGAGATTCTGCAAACTGAGCAATCTCCTGATTCCAATCCCGTATTGCACGGAAATGGCAAACGTGTTTCGCCTAGGTTGCACTCAAAGAAAGATGCATTATCAAGTTATAAACAACTGATATCAAGTAGTGCAAGTGTAGATAAGCCATTGATAGAATGCATAAAGCCGATATCAATAGACGTGCGTGACCCGATTGGTTCTCAGCAAGATCAGGAGCACGAAAAGCTACCGGATAATGGTGAATTCGTGTACAAACGTCGCGGCAGGCCTTCGAAGTGTATGGTTCCTGAGAAGGATGAGGTTTTGGGCAACTCTAAACCTGCAGCTGGTTCTAGGAAAAGTCAACGATCAACTAAGAAGGGCAAAGTTGGAAACAAAAAGGGTCAACCTAAGTGCAAACACCATGGCGGGAAAAAGATGATTAGGAGGAGCAGTAGAAAGAAGACCAAATCTTGAGTTTAAGGTAAGGCAATGATTGATTGATGAACTAATGGATGCAACAAAGAGTATAATGGTGACATTTGTGTGTGTGTTTTTTTTCAGTAGAATTAGTTACGATGAAGGTGCTAATTGTATTTCTTTTTTATGTTGGATTAGAAGTATGGCGTGTTTAATTGTTTATTAAACGGATTATGTTAATTTGCTGTTTATGAGGATAGGCTAGTTGCTAATCTTTACTTGCTGTTTTTATTCGATGAAATCTTTTCCCAAAAGTTGGTATATGTGTGCGTGTGTGCGTGTCTTTACTATCAAAAGTATTATTTAAGAGAACCAACACATTATATTATTGTTAGGTACCCTTGTGTTACATCGGGCTGAATAATTAAAAAAAATAATTAAATGTGAAACTCGTGTATTACTTATCTGGGCTACAATACTTTTGGGTTTGCAGCAATGTTTCACAACCAAAAAGAAATGCAGATATATGCATATGTTATTGTGCAGGCTGCTGTTTAATATGCTGCAGCCGTTAATATGCGACCCAGATATCGAGGCTGCAACACAGGCCGACCTATATGCAATTATTTAGGCCACAACACGGATTGACTCGTATGCAACCCATGCATTTGTGAGAGTATGCAGAATTGACTGGTATGCATGTTATGAGGTTGCAAAACTGTTAGATCTATGCACTACTCACCCTATATGCATTTGTTAGAGTGCAATTGACCCGTATGCATTTTTGTTACTTTTTCTTTCAAAATATACATTTTAATGAAGGAATTCAATGTATATGAAATAAGTTAAAGATTCCTCTTGATTTAAACGTGAATTTGAGTTCGTTAGTGGATATGTTGTTGACCATGGTTGCCTAGTGGTCTCTTGGCAATTTTATGGCATAAAATATAAGAGGGGTAGGTGACAAAAAAGAGGTTTGAGTATTTTAAAAATCAGGGTACGAGATGAATTTTGGATGGGGAGAGATGATATATGTTTAGTTTTGTGAATTTTCCGTTGCAAGGGTATCCGTCTATGTTAGTCAGGGCTTGGCTTTCTTCTTTTGGTTTCTTTTCGTTTGTAAGTGGGCTACTAGATAGGAGGTTTCCGTTTTGGTTTTAATATATTCGGCCTTTAAAAAAGAAAAGCAAAGAAGCAATTTAGTGAGTTAAGTTGTTGAGTCAAGTCATTCATTCTTTTACTTTTCATTTTTTAACGCCCATCGTATCTCTTTCAAACTTGCCATTTTCACTTTACAATTTTCATAGTTCTATCGAAAATTTTTCAAAAATAATGTCTGTTAAAGTTGATTCACAAATGGTATGATTTTGAGAGGTGTTACAAAAATGGTGTAACCGTGGTTTCAAACCACGGTTTGGGTATTTTTTTCGCAGAGTGTGTCAGATGTGAAATATATAAAATAATATTTTTGATTAAAATAAAGCAAGCCGTGGTTTAAAACCACGGATTGCATAAAATATTAACCTAATACCACCTAAGGAGAGGTGATGGTTTTGCTTATTAGTCAAGCCGTGGTTTGAAACCTCGGTTTGAACTTTTTGTTATTTTTTAAATGCCGAGTAAGATATTTATATGCTTACCTTTTTTTTATCTTTAATCAATCCGTGGTTTTAAACTAAAGTTTAAATTTTATTATTGTTATTATTATTATTATTAATTCAATAATGTTCACACGTGACGGCTGATAGCTTTTTCAGATTGCAGTTCTTAAATTACTTCATATTGTAAGATTAGCTTTTCCAGTGAGATTTGATGTCACAGCTTTTATAAGGAGATGTAATGTCAATAATAGTGTGTTATCATTTCAATAATTTAACGTCTACCATGACTATATTAAAAATACTTATCAAATTAACCCTATAAATAGAGTATAAACAAAGTTTAGATAAAAAAAACTATTAACAAGGAATTTTTTTTAAGTTGTATTCTCACTCATTCATAATGTCTTCATTCAATCCATTTTTTCTAAGAATTTACTGGGGTGGTAATATTTCTTACGAAAATGGAGTTGTTTCTTGTGACGAATCAACCCGAATTTCTTCATTTCTTATTCGCCAGAAAATGTGTTACGAAGAGTTAGCTGATATGATATATAATCTTATTGGCCTTCACAAAGAATCCTATAATTTGGTTATGTTGTTATCCTACCAGTTTCAAGGGATATGTGAAAGCTTCACATATTGTTGATGACGGGAGTTTAGAAATGTTGTATTTCTTGCGGAATCGGAAAGAAACTTCAGGGGGGATATTTACGTTAAGTGGGAGTCAATAATTATTAGATATTATAAGCTAAACTTTATTATTATTATATAATATCATTATTATTAGTATTTGTAACACTTAGGATATTATTGTTATTATTAACCATAGGTTAGATAGACCCGGTGGATGGCTGATTGGTTACCGTTATAAACAGTTATTGAAGGCTGACAACCGATGTAACTGTCATCAACAACCGTTTAGTTTAGTATATATATGAAACCATTGTAAACGTTTAGTTTTATCAAGATATTTCAATATAATATTCTTTACGTTGTCTGCATCATTTCTTTTGTTCACACATTCAAACACAGAAATATGAATATGAACAACACAGATTCAATGATGATAACAATGATTATGATACCGGCTTCCGCAAACAATAATTGCTGTCCAACAAGTGGGTTGCATGGACCTCCTACGAAGTTTTACCGTCTAAGAGGCACCCCAAGAAACAAATCCATTTGAAGCCAATCTTTTGACTCATGATGTTGCAGCTGGCGCATCAATGTTTACCAGCCAAGAAGATATTCAGATTCGTAAGCTAGTGACACTGACGATCAAGGGGGCTTTGACAACTCTGATTATTAAAGCTTTAAATCTTCAGCAAATGCGAGAGAGGTTTGAGCTTGTCTACCGATGAAACTGATGAATACGGTTACATTGAACCTCCGATGGAGTACAATGTCGGAATTGTTCAAGGCTTTGCTCTACGAACGATGAACCATACTGTTGATGATGAATAATTAAGAGATTATGATGTTCTTGATTTGTAGAAGGTGACTACATGGATATGTGGAGCATACAATCAAATCAAATTCGTGTTGGTATGTACTTCGAGTCTAAAAATGACTTGATTTGCGTTGTTCGAAAGTGGAATGCTGAGTGTAGGAGAGAGCGAACAGTACTTGAAAGCAGACCCACAAGATGGCGGGCTAGATCCAAAACTACAAGTCAGTTTCCGGATGTATGTCCATGTAATGGGTATGTTTCCGCATCTAAGAATAAAAATCAAAACTTGTGGAAGATTTCAAGATGGGTGGGTTCACATAAGTGTTATGATTCTGTAACTCGCAACAACAACGGATGCTTTACATCTAAAACTTTAGCAGCATACATCGACCAGGTGATGCGTGTCGATATTACGTATCATGTAAAACAAATTCGGGCTTATTGTAAAAAGACCTTGAGTGTTGAAGTTTCTTATATCAAATCTTGGCGAGCTCGAAGAATAGCTGTTGATAATATTTACGGTAACTGGGAGTCTAAGTTTTAATAGTTGCCTAAGTACATTGCAGCATTAGAGGCCTCAAACCATAATACTCTTGTGCAGTGGAATCATCAAACAGGTTATCCTAATATGCTATATTTAGTACGTATTTTGAGCCTTCGGGCCTGCTATTGAAGCATTTAATCACTGTCAACCTATTATATGTGTAGACGGTACCTATTTGAAGGGATCCTATCGGGGAAAGATGCTAATTGCAGTTACAAAAGATGCGAATATTACATACTACCGATAGCTTACGCAATTGTTGACGAAGAAACTGTGGAAAGTTGGAGATGGTTTTTGCAACAGTTCTGGATGCATATTGCAAATCATAGTACATGACCGTTGTGTGTTATTTCAGATAGATACAAAGGCATTATAAATGCTATGGAGAATCTTGAGGAATGGAAGGAGCCGCATGCATATCACCGTGTTTGCCTACGCCGTGTTAGAAGCAACTTTATGAGCAAGTTTAAGGGCGTGATTTTGAAAGGTTCTGTTGGTCTATTGGAAGCACATCACAGGGAAAAAAGTACCGATGGAGTATTAGAGAAATGAGAGGCATTAATTAAAAGGCTTGGGATTATTTGCATGCTATTGAACGTAGTAATAGGACAGTTTATCACGACGAAGGTCACCGTCTGTGGGGCAACCTAACAACAAATATTTCTGAGAGTTTTAACAATGCATTAATGGGTGCTAGGATGCTACCAATTTGATATTCCATTAAATGGCTGAAATAGGAGTTATTCTCTCCCATTCCCATAACTGCAACAACATACTCGGGCCACAAATGTGTATGGCTTCAGGGGATGCTCCTTTGCATAAGTTTTTAAAAAGGTAAGCCAGCACCGTGCTCGCCAATCTTGTAAATGAGTTAGATAATGAAAAAATACGTTGCTACTCGAAGAATCAGTAAACAAAGTACCACCCAACAAGTGTAGGATATACACTTGCTCGCCTAATACAATCGTCTACCGATGTGTCCACCAGAAAATCATTTTCTAGTTCAGATGTGAGGCAAGTTAACTTTAATTTTTAATTTTTAAAATTAGTTTCTTCAACATGCAACACTAATAGTTCATTGCGTAAATATTGTTGCTCGGAAAATGTTAATCTGTTATCAATACCGGAAACAACCTCGCCTCCAATCAGCAGCCCCCATAGAACCTGTACATCTTCTAACGTTATTGTGGCCTCCCCAAACTTGAAGTGAAGCGTATGTGTTTCTGGACGCCACCTCTCAACTAACGCAGCTACAAGATGATTATCAACCATTTTGTAACCGCATTCCATAACACCAGCAAAACCGACAGGACGTATGTAATGCATCATGTTCTCTGGTATAGGTTTATGTCTAATGCATTCCTAGAATTTTTGATCGCCACGACGAACTTTTAGAGGGTCTTGACTGAAATTGTTATTATGGAATAAATTATAGGCTCTATAATTTTCACCTAAAAATAATAAATTGGAATTACTTGGACCAGGAAATACTCGTGGATTTTGTCTAATCTCGCAACACTAATAGCGTATATGAAGCAAGGATTTTGTTTAGGAGGATCTGATGCTAGAAAATAGCAACATCAACATTCATTTATGTGCATGTTATATATACATACTAGATTTTATCGCCCGTATTACGTGGGTTGTTTTACATTATTCATTTTTAATATTTTATATATGTATATTTGGATTTTAATTTTATTTATTGTAAAAAAGTTAATAATTAATATACTTGATGTTTGATGATGAAATGGTTTCACAAATAAATAATATGTTATAATCCAGTTTAAAAATTATCTGGGTTTGGTGATACCCATGACCTATTTATTTTCTTTATTATAAAATTGTTTCTTAATTATAAATAATATATCATCATCATCATCATCATCATCATCGTACAGTATATCCCACCAATAGCAAAACTATGGTAGGGTCTGAGGAGGGTAAGATGTAGGCAGCCTTACCTCTACCCCATAGGGATAGAGAGGCTGCTTCCGGTGAGACCCCCGGCTCGATAGTAGTTTTGCATCAAGCCTTGGACATAAGGCACATAGCACTCAATCATCGGGACACCGGCTGATCGGTGCATGTACCCTTATCTTTCAGCTATCAACGCCACTACATGATGCCTGATTAACCGTCCGTCACTTTTAACGTTATTTTCATGAGATTAGTAAAATAACGTCAAAAATAGTGCAATTTCACTTTTGCCCACCCGAGGGTTCACACATATATACATCATATGTGCGCACCGCAAGCAGGGCTATTATAAATAATATATATATTTTTAAATAAAATAGGATATTAATTTTTAGTATATTCATATTTTATAAGATTTTCATATCAGATGTTTGATTAGATTAATTTTTAATATAATGAGATTTATAACCTGTTTAAGAGCTAGTTGGGTTTGGTGAGACCTTTACACGTAAATTCGGGTTAAATGCGTGAAAAGCCTTCATTTACAAGTAAAGCAATATGATGCCTTGAGATAATGGTTGTTTTACATTTTTTGTTTTTTAATATTTATTTTTTGGATTTTAATTTTTATTTATTATAAAAAAGTTAATAATATACTTAGGGTTTGATGATGAAAATGTCTCATAAATAAATGATATGATATAACCCATTTAAAAGCTATCTGGATTTTGTGACTCATGACCAGCTTATGTTTTTTACTATAAAATTGTTTATTAATTATGAATAATATCATTTTCTTTTTAAACTGGATATTAAATTTTAGTATATCCCTATTTATAGGATTTTCATATCAAATAATTTGGTAAGATTAATTTTTAATTTAATGAGATGTTATAACCCATTTAGGAGCTATCTGGTTTTGGTAAGACCCATACCCATGAATTTGGGTTAAATTAATGAGAGTCCTCTATTTAAAAACTAAGAAATGGTTGGTTTCATAAAAAGGGGGAGCGACCACATCGCGACACGTAGGGTTTTAGGGGTTTCGTTTATATATATTATAGATATGTTGTATGTACATTTCTCACGGATAAAAAACTATACAAAAGAATCTGAATCTTACCAAACTACAAGCTAATCTTACAAATTTATTTCATAGTAATCTTGCATGCATGAAGCTCACATAATGATCACTAAAATACAAAAGATGAGGAACATATACTATTCATGAAGAGAGAAAAAGCAAGAAAAACTATCCCGTGAACTTAGGTACTTACATTTATTAAAAAATAATAAAAACATCAAACCGTGGTTTCAAACCACTACTTGACTAACAAAACTATCACTATCACGAAAAGTGGTATTAGGTTACAAATTTGGCTACAATCCATGGTATCAAACAATAGTTTGTATTATTTTAATCAAAGTGTATTGTTTTCTGAAATTCCATCTGACATGCTTAAAAAAAGAAGACATATCGTGGTTTGAAACCACGGTTATACTATTTGTGAAAAAGTTCAAAAACTATTGCCATTTTTGAAACAACTTTTCTAAAAAGCACCATTTTTAAAAAAGTTTTGTAGTTCTATCGGGTTGCTTGGTCAAAATTGATGAACTCAAAATACGATTAATATATTTTATTCATGTAGTATATAAATTTTAACTACAATTTTAGATTTTATAAACCGCACAACTCGTTTATTTAAGCTGTTTGAGGGTTGTAAACAAATGGCTCATTTAAACAGGTTCATGGGTCATAAATGTGTTGTAACCAAGATATTTGGGCTATAAATGTCTTGTAACCAAGTTTAAACTTCTCAACGAGTTGCAAATGTGTTAACACATCAATCTATTAAATGTAGTACAACCAGAACATGACTTAGTTAAAATAAAGAGGGTAAACACAATTGCTAAGGGCAGTGGCGTGGATGTAGCTTGCATGGGAGGATAAATCGAGGGAGTGAGGCGATACTAATAAAGGGTAGTGAAGACGGGATCAACAGTATAGGGAAGCTGGGGGTACCAAGATGATGTGAATAAGTGAGCGAACAAAGCGCCAAGCTTGTGGCAAAAAAGGCCAAATGACCATCTCTTTATAGTCAGCAACCGAATTATTAAGTTCGACCAAAATAATGACATATTAACTAGAGCTAAGAAAAGAAAGTAACCAAAACACTGATTTACAATAATTGAATTTTTAATAATAAAGATTTATAAAATGGAAAGTAAGTTGTGGAAACTAACATGAAGTTGAGGAAAAACAGGAAGTAATAACATATTTATAGTTAAAATTGAGGGTAAGGATTTAAATGCACTTAGAAATTTATAGTTTGAGAATATGGATTTAAATAAGAAAAGATTATTTAAATAATATTTTAACGGATATGAGTTAGTATAAGATTTCTTGTTCGGTGTATTTTAGTTTTGTCGAGATTGGCAGTCGTTTGGTTAACGAAATACAGTAGCAAACTCTTTGTCGATTCTAGTAGTCGAATGGCAATCACGGGAAACAGGTGAACGACGTTGATTACGATGATTGATTCTTAGGAAAGACATTCTACGAGGATCAACAATGAAAATGTGTAAGATGACAGGTGAGTTGTGGGAATGAGTTGATGTGAAATAATAGGGATGCGTATGTATATGTATATGTATGTATATGAATTAGTGCTAGTGAAGACTCGAGGACGAGTCGGGATATAAAATAATATGTATAAGTTTGAAGCATTTAGGTAAATGAATAATATTTATAAAATTTTTCCAAGAATAAAATAACCAAGCATATCAAACGAGTTGACCTCCCATGAGCTTTACATGGCAATTTGAATTGCCCAACTAAATAAAACAACATAAGTTTGTGAATTGGCCTCCCATGAGCGTTCCAAGACAATTTGTTGGCCCAATTCAAATAACGAGTAATAAACAATTGAGTTGGTCAGCCCATGAGCGTGTACATGGCATTTAACTGACCCAACTAATTAATGAATTGTCGAATCAATGGAGTTGTTTGGACCATGAGCGTTACATAGCATTTAACTGACTCAACTAAATTTCGAATCAATGAATTAAATAAACTTAAAATAACTAAAAACACAATTTGAAAGTATAACCGGCTAAGTTTACCACGCAACCGTTTAGCCGATTACGAGTACCACTTGAAGTTTTGGTTGTACGGTATTTGTCATACCCCCACGCTTCAAGGTGAAGAAACAAGACAAAACACGGGAATTCTTAAGAAATTTTCCACAATATAAGGCAGTTTACTAAAATAAAAGATCTTGGAAAAATATTTTGAATGTGAGACACAACCTCGGAATTTGTGTGTGTGTGCATTAAACAAATAAGATAAATACGATTAATTAATTAATCTAAGCAAGCTGCAAACAATTTAAATAGCACATAAGGCAGTTCAGATAACTACGTATAGGGTCCTATGCATATGTCGAGGACAATTTCTAACAACCTATCTTATAACCTTCGGCTCTGATACCAATCTGTCACACCCCAACCTAAGGCGGAAATGTTGGGGCGTGATCCGATTACTCACAGCTCGAAGATACTATCATAATATAAATGTGACAATATCTAATTAATTATTTTATTGCAATTATACACACAATATCCAAATACAATAAACAATTTAAATATACAAATATAAACTCAAATAAAGGTTAACTTGATTATATCCTAAGGTCTTGTCTACATGTCCAAACTTCAATCTTCAATACAAACAATCTGCATATGCGTATAAAATGGAGTTTTGTCAACATAAAGTTGAGTGAGAATATCACCAATTTTGACACAACAATATAAATAAGCATGACGTGATAATTGCAGTAAATATAATCAAAACACAAACAAGTATGTAGACCGTTGTCAAGCCAATCGGGCGTTGGTCACCAGCAGGAACACCCGCTATATGATTGATTGAATAGTAATCCCAATATACAATTGATTGAATGGTAACACAAGTAAGCAAGTAGCACGTATGTTTGATTAAATCACTCACAATAACACGTATGCATTTGTTTGAATATATATATATATATATATATATATATATATATATATATATATATATATATAGTATGAAAATACGAATACATACACATATGTCCCCAAAACATTTAGAAAATTGAGAAAAATAAGGGAATGATAAACTCACCTTAGATTAATGACAAACGAATATAAACACGATTAAGCGAGTTAATGAATAAGCGAGTCGTCCACTACATGTCAAACGGTATAAACAATTCAGAATTTGAGATTTTAGGATATTATAACATAAATAAAAAAAAACTCGTTGCCGCTGGAATCAATCCAAACGGACGTTTAGAATTCAAGTTATGTTTGTTTTAAGATTTAAGCGAGCTGGTACTGACCAGAATCCGAACAGCGATTCGGAAGTTGGGTTTTGGTCAGTAACCTTAAAATTACGTTACGAGAAAAAAAGTCTTCTAGACCGAACGTTGAATCCGACCAGAAGTATGAGAAAACAGATAGTCAAACTTGTTGACTATTTTGCCCTTTAACGAGTTTTAGACGAATTGACCAGTCAACACCCCTCAACCACCAAAATTGATTGGAGGTTATTAACTAGGGAATATATATGAATGATTTCTATGTTTACAACTTACCCGAAAAGTGAAAGAATCAACAGAAACGATGAGTCAAAGGTCCACATGTATCCAAAGTCAACCGTTTTATGAGTGTATCTTCAACAATAATGCAAAAACCGAAGAAGATTGGTGATGAACAGATGGAGGGCGGCTGGAGTAGGTGAGTTAGGGTTTATGGATGATTTGTGGTAGAGAATATATGATATGTTTATATAGGGTTCACTAAAACGAAATAAATATGGTAACTTACTTGTTTTAGAACCAGATGGGCCTTTAATGATCAAATCAACATTATAATCTGTAAAATTCGTGCTTGAACAAGGGGTAATGTATATGGACATGTTTCTAAGCTATGTTAGTTTTCTTGGGGCTTAAAACACTTGATTTATGCCAAAAATAAGCGATTTCGGGCCAAAAATGAACTGGGAAAGAAAATAAGTTAAACGATCTGTCTAGACACCCCAAGGCGCCGTGCGGTGGGCCTAGGCCACCCCACCACGTGGTGCTCCGGCCAAAATGAGAGGAATTTGATATTTGACGCTTTTAGTCCTTGTAGTTTGAGAATTGGATAAATAATAAATCTTTTATGCGTAAATTAAGAATTTAACATCATTTAAAATATGAAGGGCCTAAAGTGAATATTAGAAACTTAAAGTCTTATAAATAATTGATTTTGATTAATATTAAAGATCTAAAAATGTTTCGTTCGGGTTAAACGTAAACGAATACGTGTTTGGAAAATCCGGAATGTTACAATATGAAGATTGTAAAAAGCCTATCTCATACTTTCAAATCTAGTATAAACCTCATCAATACATATGTAGCGCATATATATATATGTGTGTGTGTGTATGTGGTTCACCATGCATTGCAAAATGAGGTTGCTAGAGATGTCATTGCATGAGTTTTTACATCATTAGAGCCGACCTGCATGTACAAAAATAAGATCTGATTAGATATGTGTTTACATATGTAATGTAGAGATGTTAGGCGAGAAGTTCAAACCTTTTTCTACATTAGTTATTCCACATATGCTGCATTAGTGCTTGTATATTCAAGTTACTCAAGTGCGGATTTGATATCAACTAAACTTTGAAAAAACCAAACTGAAATAACCAAACCCAATAAAAAAAACGATTTCGGTTTTGCTGTGAACCGAAAACTGAAGAAAACCAAACCGAAATAACCGATCCCCATACAAAACCAATCTATCAATTTTTATCGGGTTCGGTTCACTTTTTCAGTTTTTGGTTGACAACAAAAATCGAAACAAAATCCATCCCTGGTTCCTTTTTAGATGTCTCCAAATTACATGTGATGCAAAACGTCCGAACATAATTTCTAAAGATAGAGAGCAATATATATTTCTTTAAAAGTTGTGCCTTTTTTGAAACAAAAGACATATGCTGACTATAACTGATTGAACTCATTTAGGTCATATGCTCATACCATATCTGCATGTATCCTTTTTAGTTTCATGAAACGGTAATTATTTTAAAAAAAATTAGTTACTCTTATGTCGCAAAATAAGTCTTAATTTATAGTTACCTAGTTGACTGCTAAATATCACTATAAAGTACAAACTATAAATAATATTGCTTTTGGCAAACATCATTTAGCACCTTGTACTGAGCGTGGTCTATTCTCAGTTAATCTTTAAGATTTGAGACAGGGTGTCACAGCGTGACTCAGGCCTGTGTGCGACGCTTGTTAGTTGGTATCTGATTTGTAAATATATCAGCGTTGCGGGTTTGTTTTAGCGGAAGTTTTTAAAATAATAATCTTTTTATAAAATGTCGGATTAGAATACCCGTTGAATATTATATGATAAAATATGAGCGAAAGTCTTTGTATAAAATATTATTATATTGAAAACTTGGGAATTGAATACCCGTTTAATATTTCAAATACCTGCCATTTTAAAATATGATCTTTTTAATATTCTAATATATCTGAGCCATCAGATCACTTCAAATGACTATATATCCAATCTTCTAATCTGTCTCTCTTGTCAGTTCCATTCTTTACAGTTTTCCTGAAATGTGGGGGGAAAATACGTCAGCTTAGCCGGTGAATGACGCTGACTCAGTTTCAATACCATTGTGTAAACAACAATAATACCTTCATGACAACACTCATTAGGCACCCAACTCAATTGGGATAAAATTACCCTAAGTACATGTACAATTAATCATATACACAATATCATTTCTCTGAACAGTCCCGTAGACTTCCAAAGGCATGCTTGATGATATGCATGGCCTCGGAGAACTCCGATTCACCATGTATGAATGGATCCAAACACATGTATACTCTTAATCTGAGTATGCCTGTTTCTTATTATTGTAACACAAAGTTTTAAGGATTCGTAAATCATATGCAAACAGTTAGACTCTAAAAGAGTTGTAAAGTTTAGGGTGTATTCACCTTTTATGATTGTAATCAGTTTCTGATACTGATTCCTGTTTTTGATCAGTTTCTGTTACGGACCCCTGTATGTAAATCAGTTTCTGTTACTGATTCCTGCTTTCTGATTGATTGATTGATTGTTATCTCGGACCTATAGTACGAGAATAACCTTTGTATGAAGATCTAGATCAACGGTCTAGTTTTAGACTCGTAGTCTGTTTTGTATAGTTTTAACCTTGACAAATCATTTGTTTGTATAAAATATTTGGACCTTAATACTTTTGTTTATTTATCAATATATGCCTTATTTCTTCTTCATGAAGAAACATCTTTACCAGGTTTTTTTTTAAGAAGAAATATTACTTTAACTATAACCGTTGCGAATGAATATTTCTTAATTATAAAGAAATATTATTTTAACTATACCCTTTGTGTGTGAATGCTTACGTTTCTTAATTATGAAGAAACAATAATTTGTCTATAACCTTTGCTTATGAAAAGTTATATAATGCTTATCTGTAATCTGTAATCAAGGTTTGGGCTATACCACTGACTGTGGTCTAAACCATAATAATACTAAAATAAAAATTTAAACAAAACCCCTACCTCACACGCGTATTTGGAGTTAAATGCCTACAACTGATTGGGCAACACCTTTACTTTATATCGTGTACTAGAGCTTAGATTGTCAGAGCTTCGGGGTTTGGCACGTTCTATGAGATCGACATGCAAAACAAGGCTATATGTGTGAAAGTGAAATGGTTTCAGTGTGGGTTGGACAAGGCGTGAACCCTCCTATTTATAGCAGATTTTGGACTTCTTAGCGTCGCGCGAACCACCAACATTTTGTTGAGTCATCAGGCGTGTTGCCATGTGGCACCACATGCTACCACGTGTCACGCATGCAGTATCATTACTTCGCCTAGAGCGAAGCAACTCTATGTCAGTTTAATGTATTTTGTCTTTCGCGTAGCGCGAAGACCTTGAAGCCTGATCCTTCGTGCCACGCGAAGGAAGAAATTTCATATTTTCATTTTCAGTCCTTATACTATCCATCAAAATGCCACATTACGCCTATCGCCAGAGCCCGAGCTTGTGCACATGCGCGTTGGGTGCTTTGCACCCTCCGCTAGGACTAGGAGAGTGGTTAGCCACATAAGAATATTACTATGGAAACTCTTTTCCTTATAAAGAGCTTCAATTCTTCTCCTTGTTTCCATGTGAGATGAAAGTTTTTCTTTCTTATTTATACCCATGTGGAGTGCTTCTACTTTCTTCCATCTTTCTATGTGGGATGGAAATTTTCTCATTTCCTTAAGATAAGATGCTTTATTTTTCTTATCTCATTTTTGTCATTTGTTTGTCTTTGAGATTATTTTTATTCCCTTATCTTTCAAAGTTGACATCTTAGTCCAAAATAAATATGGAATTTTTTCGAGATGTTACGCAGAGATCTAGCCATAGCCATAAAGCACATACGGTTTGCTTTCAAAGACAGAAAGCATTTATGGAAAAATGTTAAAATACTACCCATAACCCATCTTGTTGTTAAAATGTTAAAATACACTCTGTTCCCGAGTTTAATAGATAGAAGAAAGGAAAGGAAATGAAATTAATAAAAGAAAAGAAAGAGATGATTAGAAAACACAGAAGTTACAATTGTGTTCCCGAGTTTAGAGGAAATGAAAAGAAATTAAAGCTTTCATGTGTTCCCGAGTTGAAAGGAAAAAAAAGGAAACTTACAATTTTACAATTATACCCTTGTTCCTTATAAGTATTCACTCACCCTAAAATAAATAGGATGAGGGTATCTTTGTAATTTGAATTTGGTTAATCTTGTTCAACTTTTCTTTCTCTCCAATTCTTTCCGATTTGGAAAGATTTAGATTAAGGTCAATTTTTCTTCTAAATTAATTCCTTTCTTTTTGTTTCCCTCTTTAAAAAAACTCAGAAACACCTTTTTTTCCTAATTCTTCTCACTTTCTTTTCCTTTCCTTCACTAAATTGGACTCGAGAACAAAGTAAGTAGAAAGACAAAGAAAGCAGCTGCGTTTTGCTCAAGAAGATAAATCAAGGTTCTATTTTTATATAAATTTACAATTTTGTTTGATGTCTTGCAGCTTCGTTCTCTTGATTTTCTAAAATCTCAACAAACTTTTAAAGAAAAACATTGTGTCCAAAAGGCAAAACATAATTATCATCAATTAATCATAATTATCAACAAATCTTTAAAGAAAGCATTATGTCAAATTTATAACAATTCACAAAAAAAAAAAAAAAAATCCCATTACTATACTCCATGATGTCGATCAAAGATAATTATCATCAATTAACAACAAAACTTAAAGAAATTAACAAATTTATTACTGGCTAACAATAGATTTAACAAAATTGAAGAGATAAAGACCACCAAATTGAAGGGAGCAAAAGTTACCTCCGAATTGAAGGCTAGCAAATTCCTCTGCGTTCATAATGATAATTTCATATTACAAAATTAAAAACCCTAAAATCGTCTACTATTATAAACCAAGAAATGGAATCAATCAAAATGCATAAAAAATTAAAGAATAAGAGAGTAAAAGACCTGACGGGCAGCGAGATGTGATGATGAAGTCGAAGCAGACGAGGGTTTTGAAGAAACATCTAGCGACAATTGACCATCGGCTTCTCAATGGTGGTGGTGTGAGTGGCCATGGATTATAGCAGAGGAGAAGATGGTGAGGGTAATTAGGGTAATTTCTGGTTCAGCGATGATTTTGAGCTAAATGGGCAAGATGCGCATTCAGCTATAAAGACTAGGCATTTTGATGAAACAAACAACGTTATATATGAGCGATTTAGATCTTATCTTTGAATGGATCCATTTAGACCCAAACAAACAGGGCCTAAGGCTACTTGCTTTGATGAGACTTTAAATGTCAAGTTAAAGCGTTGCGTCACTGCCACATTGGTGGTGGGGCTTTAACTTGGGGCTTTAACATTAGGTTGTGGTTTAAAATCCCGCCATTTTCTTGTTAAAGCATTTGGGTGCTGTCATCCTTGTTTAAGCATGTTATCAGGTTACTATTTTCTTGTTTTACCAGTTACCACTCTGGCCTTAGCGTCCTAGTGCAACATTAATGCTTTGTTATCACGCCATATCACTTTTGCTGCCTCTTTGAAGCCCCACAACCAGTGATCTAATAATGATTTAAAATAATACCAATAAAGCCGCTGATCTTTTCAACCTGTTTAATCCATTTAGTTTAATTTGGTTTGATGTGTTGTTTCTTAAACTCATGGTCAGCTATACTGTTTTTTTTTTTTTTTTTGCATCAAAATAGGTTGAATCATATCTTGACGCCTCTACACCTCTAATCTAATGTGGACCAACCTAGGTTCAAGACAAATGCATTTGGAAGCATGGCTAACTTAACATTTTTAAGGGCTAAAGCGAATTCTGAAACCTAATCATTTTTTCTTAAAAGAAATACCTAGGATCTTAATATGGGAGAATGGTAAAAAAAAATTTATATAGGATTTCTAAAATACATAACTTCAATTGAAAATTTTAGAGATTGTAGTCGCAGGAAAAATGGATGTCTTAGACACTAGTCCAAGCTTTATATTAGCTAACATTATAGTCGAATCGTTCTTTTGGAAATGTAGGATGTCGATGGAGCCTATAGCCAGACTAGAAAATGTGGTCCTCAAAAATAGTCGAATCGTTCTTTTGGAAATGTAGGAATGTCGATGGAGCCTATAGCCAGACTAGAAAATGTGGTCCTCAAAATAGGATCTCAATATTGGTGCACCTCCGATCAAATATAACCTTGTATAATATCAATCTCACCCTATGGATGAACTTGCAACTAAACATATAGCCTGCACTATAACACTAACTTCATAAAACCCTAGAATACAAAATAACTAATAACGATCACTAAATTCTAATTAAAATTCTTCACCGGTATGAAATGAATACTCATACAAATAAATAAAGATGAATGAGTTGGGACGGCTCATACATCTAGCATTTTGAAGCACACTAAAGCATAATTCAACAAAAGCTTGCCCGAAATAAGAAAGTGGAGTCGAGTTGGCTTGATTAAATTTCAAGCCGATGTGATCTCACTCATTTTTCACCATTAGTTAAGTATGCTATTTAAAAATCCCAACTTTCATATGAAACAAAGAAAATTCATTTGTATTCTTTTTTGTTGATCTATCATTACGTAAGAAGTACCTAGTTCAAGCTTTATCCTAACCGATCTCAAGCTCAAATTGCAACTCATTAGAAATAAAACAAGCCAAGTCGAGCTGGTTTAGTTAACTTTAGACCCGAGCTTGAGTTGAAGTTAGATCAGCTTAGCTCGCTTGTTAAGCAACTCTAGATCGAGTGACACCAATCCGAATACGTAAGTTTAACTCATAGTTATGCAACTTTATCAACAAAGTTAGTATAAAATTTTCAATGAATAAAAGAACAAAACGCAATCTATGATTTTAAGCTCACAATTTATTAAAAAGTCAGTGTTTTCAGAAATATACTAGGCATCGAACCAAACAACTTACCAATCCACTAGTTGCATATGAGTTAAGAGTCCAATGACATTCAAATAATATAAATGTATTAAAACAAATATCGAAAATAAAGCAAAAATTCCAAATTTTTATAGAACTTCAAAGGCATAATAGAACTATTTAATATTTAACAAAGACATCACGTTTAAACATTAATCACCATAACAAATAAAAACACAAGTTTAAACAAAATAATCCAAATTCAAACAAAAACCTAAATTTAAGCAAACATAGACCAAATCTAACTAATATATTAAAACAATACATGTTCTACATGGCTTTCAAATGTGTCACCCACATGGGATGCCAACTAATCAATTTCCATTTATATATATTTCACTTAATTAACTAATTTTTTAATTACCATTCATTCAATTTAATTATTTTTTATGTTAACTTATATAACAATTAATGCATTTATTATTATTTAATATTTATTAATTACCTCAATTAAACCAATAATTACTTTCTTAAAATTATATTATTAACAATTTCTAATTAACTCAATTAAGTTATTACATTGGAAAGAATGGCTGGTTTCAACATCTTGATTAATTGGTTTAATTTTTTTTAACAAAGATATTACAGATTTAGGGGTCAAAAATATATGTTACAAGTTGACTACACATGGGTATAAAAATTGGAGCATAGTTGAAAAGAAGTTATAGCAGTTTGATATATTTTAGATTCAATGATACGGTTTGTTATCAAATAGTTCATAATATTTCATAAATAATTTGCCCTTATACTATTTTTATGGTTATATCAAAATATTTTTTTTTATGATATTATTATCTAACTTAAAAGTCAAATTCATTATTCATGCATTTTTTGTTTTATGTAAATTTGAACGAGCAATTTTGGTTCATATATGGTTCAAAATAGTTTGTTGAAACAACCGGTATTTTCAAACTCGATGGAAACTTTTTCCATTGAATTATTTCCTTTATTAACAATTTATGTTTAAATCCTTCGTCACTATTATAATCAGTATAATATATAATTTAATTTATGAGAAATTGTTATACCTTACTATATTATTTGGCATTATGGATTTTTTTAAATAGTTATAATTGTTTTATATACTTGATTTCACTTATAACTTATATCAAATATGTAAATATTTTTTTATTAATATTATATCATTTTTCAGCTCGTGTAATACACGGGTTATTAACCTAGTTTAAACATATGTATGTAGCTTATAGAGCATCCAAATCATCATCAAGTGCAAGGACATCAACATTTTCATGGATTTCTTCCCTCTTCAACTTAAAACAAATTTTATTTGGACATTCACTGCAAGTAATGTAATCATTGTAATCAAATAAATACTAATCTCCCCATACTTGTGTTTGCAAAGTAGACAACCCAACGTTATTTACTTATTTTTGGCTTTTCATCTTGCATATGTTCTATCCTTCCCACCTCTTCTTTACCCACCCAAAACTAGATTTTATCAATGTTTTGGTAATCAACCAAATCATAGGGCCTTTTCTTCTCAATGAGCCTAATGAATTAAAGGCTAACGTCTATAGAAATGCTATTTTAATAAAAGTAACAAAGATGCCACTCATATCAATCATATTTTGTAGAAACAATAAGTTGTAATGGATATATACTAGGCCACCAAGCCTTTTATGCTCTAAATGATTCCTCCTTTTGGCAAGCACTTTAATTGTGTTCATATCCAGAAGAAAAGAAAACGGCCCATATAGGCATTACTGAACCGCCGTGAGATCTTTTCGTGAATACATTTGTGTAACCTTTATCTTTACTACAAGTATCTTATTCATGTTGTTTTAATGTTTTAAAATATGTTCTACAGCTTTGGTTCATTCTAAAGGTTCGAACAAACTAAATACTTATTTTTATTTTTAAGAAAAATAATTCCGCTTTAAAACTTCTTTATCAACTCTTTTGAGAAAGTTTGATGATCCATACATCTCATAGGATAACCTTTACCAGCTTTTGAGCGGGTACTATAACATTTACTAACTTGAAGTAAAGGGTTATTATATATATAAGCGCATCAATTTTTTCTAGGCCAAAAAACCCGTGGGCCTTGGGCCGTCGCCCTCTTTGCTCACCCTCTGGGCGGGGCCTGGTGCCCTAGATCTAAAACGATTCAGTTTTAAACACACCAAACCACTATTTAAAGAAAAAATAATTCGCATATTGATTGTAAAAAAAGATAATGCATTCATCGTATAATCAATGGTCTTGTGACACTTTATATTTTTATAATTAAAATAATATTTTATAATTTACTCATACATAGAGCAAGATTAGAATAAGAAATAGATTTTTTCTAAGAAGTGTAGCAAGTAATCTGAACTGTTAGATGCAATATAGCACACAGGGGTAAGATGGTAATCAGCCAAATCTTTTAATTTGATTAAATCAGAATTATTAATGTGATCCCTAAAATTTTGCTAATATTATAGACATGATGGACAATTTTTGCTAATAGATACAGGAAATTATAATCATAATCAAACAATATATTGAACAACAATCAAAACTCACATATTAAATTTCAAAAAGGCAAAATCCAAACAAGAAACACTCAATATGAATATGTTGAATTTGGACACCACGTCGCTCCTGCACTATGATAGTCTGAGTCGTGAGTTTCATCCTTGTTCGAACAACACCACCACCAACGCCACCCCTACTCGCCGATGTCGCTGCATTTCCGACCACCCACCTCGAGTCAACGCCATCACTGCACCATCGTATGAAACCCTAATCCCCAATTCCCATCAACAAAACTTAACCTCACCGGCAACAAATTTTCCTTCACTAAGCATTCAGTAACTTTTACATTATACTTATTAATGGAATCATATGCTTTTGAGTTAATTTTTGAGTGAAAGTTGCATTTATATGATATACAAGTTAAACTATTCAACCTGGTAGAATCTCCCGATACAAGCCGGTTCAACCGGTTGTACCCTTTTTTAGCCCAATCCGGTATGAGTATAAAACCAGTTTTTAAAACAATGGTTTTTCCAATACTTGAAATTGGGTTTTTCAAATACCCGAAAAGTACCAAAAAATACCTTAAAAATACCCCTAAAAAGTGCAACCCTTTAAAAAACTCAATCTATACACGAAAAATACTCCAAAAAGAGCCAGAAAAAAACCTGAAAATACGGTTTTTTTTTCAACACCTAAAAAACGGTATTCAAATACCCAGTTCTATACCGACCCGAACCTGAACCCGAACCCGATGCATAGGGTATGGTTTTTAGTGACAATACCGGACCCGACCCGGATATTTATAAATATGTGAATTTGAGGAATTTATTTTTTAGGTTTGGTTACAGTAACGTAGCGGACATAGCCAATACCGACCGAATTTACGTTTACTCGTCGCTACAGCGTTTCACCGACCGAATCCTTCACCCAACACGTGCGGGAAAACGAACTTAACACATATCAACCAAGGCCACACTAGTGCACCGCCGCAGTACGACGGATGTATTAACATATCTCGGTGCAACGAGTAAGGTAAAACAGTAGTTGATAACAAACGATATGTAAAGAAAGAATATAATTTATTAACTAGAAAACAAAACTTAGAATATAATTACTTTGTTCTTTTAACAATAATTACAAAATGGTTTTAAATTAGAAAAAAAAAAATTAATGGATCGATATAATAATAAGAAGAAGAAGAAGGGAATCCAGAAAGGAAGGAAAGGTATATAAGGGTGGGTGGGTGGGTGTAGAGGTGCCCAAATCGGTTTTTTTAAAAAAACAAGGTTTTTTTTGGCTCGGAAAAAAACCGGTTCGGTTAATAACCGGACCGGTTAATAACCGATTTTTGTATCTGAAAACCCTAACCGGTCTAACCGGTTAGGACCGGTTTAGGAACCGGTTAGAACCGGTTAATAAACCGGTTTTTTTTATTAACCGGTTTTTTAATAACCGGTCTAACCGGTTAACCGGTTTTTTTTTTTTTTTTTTTTTTTTTTTAAATAACCATTATTTTTTCACAGTATAAACAAACCGGTAACTACAAGGCAAACCGGTAACTACAAGGCAAAACGGACTGACTCCATTCATTGCTTTCGTTGTTAGGGTTCTTTGCTTGGAAGATTAAAAACACATTACTTTCATTTATAGCTTTTACATTAAAAATACAAACATTAAATCGTTATCGCATATTCGTAACTCAAAAATACAAACATTAAAGAATGCTTAGACACGATTACATTAACAACTTGCTGTTTCTTACTCATTATTTTCTTCGCTACCCGATCCCGAGCTATTCCTTAGGTAATCGTCGTACGCGGCTTCTTCATCGGTCATTGGTTGAGTGTGTCCTTGATTGACCTCGTCTTCATACAAGCCCGCCTCATAGTCCATTTCCCCCTCGAGTAAGCGTTGATGTTGGTAGCGTGTTGGTAGCGTGGTTGAACATACTTTTGCATCATCTCCGTGAATTGAGGGTTGTCGAAGTGGTTGAAAGGAAGTGTATTTTGAATCACAAAGTTTGAAAACTGTTGACGTACCGCTTCAAGGTCGTACGTAAACACCGTTCCTTGATTCGTCATCTCCGGCTGCGAACTACTTCCCGATTCGTCCTTCAAGGCCTTGCAAAAGGGTCTTTGTACATGCGCTTTTAAAGTGGAGTTTGCATCTTTGCCATAAAACTTCAAACAATGTTTGCATCGAGCTTTTTGGCTACCGTTAGACATTTCGCATAGGTCGAAATGTTGCCAAACATCTTGGTTTCGTTTCGTGGGGATGACCCGAACGACCGTTTCTCCCGTGTTCGAGGCACCCATGTTGACGGATGAAGCAGCACTTTGGGAGGCCATGATAATCGACTACGAAATAAGAGCGTATGGAGTGGTAATGTGGTATAATAGAGCGTGAGATAACAAAATAATCGCGAATGAAATAAACGTTTAGAGCGTTTGGAGCGTTTGGAGTTGTATAATCGAGTGTGTTCTAACCAATACCCAACCTAAACTATATATAGATGTTTGTGGGGGTAGAATGGTAAATAAATAAAAAAAAACGGTCAAAATTGAAAAAAACGGCTATATAGCCGTTTCACAACGGCAATAAACCGTTTTTAACCGGTTACTAAAAAACCGGTTAACCGGTTTTTTTAAAACGGTCATAAACCGGTTTTAAAAAAAACCGGTTAACCGGTTTTTTAGTAACCGGTTATTTAAAAAAACCGGTTTTTTTTATAACCGGTTTGAAAACCGGTTTGGGCTCTAAAAAGTATAACCGATATACAAACCGGCGGTTTGTAAACCGGTCAAACCGGTTATAAAAAAAACCGGTTTTTTAAAAAACCGGTTTCCGGTTTAAACCGGCAAACCGGTTCGAGGACCGGTTTTTTTTGACCACCTCTAGGTGGGTGGGTGGGTGGGTGGGTGGGTTATTAGGGCTTGTGATCATAATATCATAATAATAATAATAATAATCCGGCCCGAAAGGAAAGGTATATAAGGGTGGGTGGGTGGGTGGGTTATTAGGGCTTGTGATCATAATATCATAATAATAATAATAATAATAATAATCCCAATTTACTCACAATCGATCGATCGAATAACAATCAGTAAATCATCACTGCAATTCATTCATTGATTCTTTCTTTGTGTTTCGATCCAATCAAAATCAATCATCTGTCAGTCGAATCCATGGCTCAACTGAAACTCACAATTGCTTCTTCTGCTTCTGCGGTTTATTTCTTGTTGTTTCATTTGATTTCTTGTTTTTTGTTGCAGGAACTGATCAAGAAGATCTACAGTAGTTTCTCTTCTGCCAACATCATCTTCTTCACTTGCTGCACTGCTACTACAAACAAGGTATTATTATTATTATTATTATTATTGTAAATCATCACTTTCTTCTTCTTCTGCACTAT
Organism: Bidens hawaiensis; assembly: GCF_021521415.1. Lineage (NCBI taxonomy): Eukaryota > Viridiplantae > Streptophyta > Magnoliopsida > Asterales > Asteraceae > Bidens > Bidens hawaiensis. Next base: position 145,308 of record NW_027492573.1, on the reverse strand, counting down.
TATTATGATTCTTATTCTTATTATTATTTGTTTCCATACAAGAAAGTAAAGTTTCTCATTAAAAACATGAATATCATCAAGATTGTTATTGTTTTCTTATCTGACATACGTGTTTCATTCTTTCTTCTACAATTGATGATTGTAACCTGTGTTTTTCTTTTTATATATATATGATTAGGCATAAATCAAATTGTAATTTACCCTGTGTTTTTCGATTTAGATTCATCTTTCTATATATAAAAAGAAGATCATCATCTTATTATTGAAGGTTGTTTGAAACAACAACTGCTTTATAGATCATATTTGTTGCCTGACATGTTTCGTTATGCCATACAATACAGGTGGTCACTGATAAAGAATCAGAATCTGCAAACGCTGCTGCTTCACTTCAGAATCATGATTCCACAGCAGCAGCAGATTCTTCCTTGTTATCTGGATCGTCTCAAACTCATAAGATTCCCACAAAAGTAGGCGTCAATGGATCTGTGACCAAGCAACCAAAACAAGAACAACATCCTGTAAGAAATCTCTTCATTTTATTACTTCAAATGCCATGTTATGTCATATACTACTTAGAATCATCTTAATTTCCTGTTTGTGATATGTTCTTTTCTCTATTTTAGGTTGCTAAGCTTACAAGTGATAAAAGCACATTTTTAAAGCGGTTGGATGATGCTCGAAAGGTAAACGACTTTATTATTAATTATCGAGATTCACACTGTAGTAATAATAATATTAATTAATAATAATCTGTTATGTGATATAATAATACTTAGAGTCATCATTGTTGTTACTTTAATTACCTGCTTGTTATGTTTAAAATAGGTTGCTAAACGGTATCAGATTCATAAGGATCATCAAACGTTTCTTGAGGGGGCATCCCACCGCCTAGATGCTCTACAAAAGGAGTATGATGCCATTCCCGCTACCCGGAAAAGATCCGCTCCTACTGCAAAACTTAATAGTGATCAAAGACAAGATTTAAAGCTGTTGGATACTGCTCGAAAGGTAAATTAATGACTTTATCATTTTTTTTAAAATGTTTTTTTTCTTTATCCAGTCTGCATGATATTTATTTGTTGACATGCTTATGCGGTTTCATTACATACAGCCTTCATTGGTGGTCACTGAAGAAGAAAAAGAATCTGGAATGGGCATACTGATGCGTTTTCGTTATTCCATACAGCCTTCTTCTCGGGTGGTCACTGAACAAGAATCTGAATCTGGATTGGGCTCCCTTGATTTGAAGCCTGCACCATCATTAGAATCTGCTTCTGTTGAGGCTGCAAACGCTTCACTTCAACATCATGATTCCAAGACATCAACAACAAAACCTTCAGATTCTTCCTTATCATTATATGGATCATCCCAAACTCAAAGGCAGATGGACTATTTCGGGAATCCCACAAAAGCTGTGAAAACTATCACATCTGTGCCAAAGCAACCAAAAGTAAAACCTGAAACTAAACCAAAGGTAAAACCCGAAACTTAACCAAAAAAAGATTTTGTAAGAATTCTCATTATTAGTATTATTATTAATGCTAAGATTAGCATTATCCTAGTTGTTTGTTTAATCTTCTGTTTCTTATGTTCTCTTTTAGGTTGCTACTCTTAAAAGCGATAAAAGAGAAGATGTAAAGCTGGTGGCTACTGATCGAAAGGTGATAATGACTTTTTATTCATAATTTTTATAAATATTTTTTTTTCTCTCTCTAATTATATATCTGCATGATATTTGTTAACATAACATACAGCCTTCATGGGTGGTCACTGGATCATCCCAAACTCAAAAGCGGATAGATGATTCTAAGAATCGCACAAAAGGTGTGAAAAGATCTGGTCCGACTACAATCGTGACAAAGCAACCGAAACAAGGCCCTGTAAAAACTGAAACTAAACCAAAAAAACGTTGTGTAAGAATTCTCGTTAATAGTACTAATGTTCTGTTCTGTGCTGTCGTATTAATAGTTAGCATCATTCTGTTGTTGTTTGTTTAATCTCTTGTTTGTTATTTTCTATTCTCTCTTTTAGGTTGCTAAAGTTAAAGCACCGTGGAAGTTTTGATGTTTCATCTTTCTTATCACACCACCTGCTAATGTGTGTGGGGATTATGCTCAGGTATTCTTATACTTTTCAACATTTCTTTTTAGTACCCTTTTGTTGTATGAGAAAAGTGATTTAACCAATTGAATCATTGTGTACCTTGTTTTTGTGTTGCATATAAAATGCTGGTTCTTGTGATTGTTGGAGAGCTGAGGTTGATTTCAGTTTAAAAGATGGTGAGGGGATATTGGAGAAAATGCTGAAGCTCGCTGACACCAAGTGGTATGCTATAAGAATCCTAAAAAGTTAAGTAACGAGGCATGTTTTGTATGTTAGTTGTTGTAATAGCTTACTGTATATAAAAGTTCATTTATGTATTTTATATTGGATTTGTAGATGGGAAAAGTAAGAGAGCGAGGAAGAAGTGTCGCAGAGAAAAAGGTATGCTTCAGAATCAACAAACCGAAACATTAAAAAATCAGGTAACTTTAAGATCATTTACCTTTTTTTTTACATGTTCTTTTCTTAAGATTAAGTTTTGGCTCAAGTTTGTGTGGCTATCTCGATACATGATATTTACAGTACATATGACGTTCATTGTGGCCTCGACTGACTTCTGTGTCGGAGTGTCTACGGGTTTCAAGCCTGTGGACCCTCTTAACGGGTTTTCTTATACTTCTTTTTATAACTTAGATGCAACATCACTTTCCCCCTGTTTGAAATTTTTTTTGCAATAATATACTTAAAAAGATGTTTTTTTATATGTATATTATGGTTCTAATATGTGTGAGGAAGATTGAAGCAGCAGCTCTCAGTCGTGGGAAAAGCCGTTTCAAACAAGATAGCATATTGTCATGGAGTTACATTTTGAACTTCCGTGCGGTGGCTCCACAACCTACTGAAACATATGGATCTGTTTGTGCTCAAGTGAGTCACAGAGTATTACTGTATTGTGCATTAGAATGGTTTACTGGAGCTGGAACCACAGTGCGTGAGTTTAAAGCTGCAGTAAAAACTCTGAAAATTAAGTTTTGAGTTTTGCGTTAACTTAAAATTATCCTTTTTTAAAATTTTAGCAATGGCTTTTTTTCTTTGTGATTATAATGTTTAGAAATAAACTTCTGAACAGAGTAATAAAGATGCAATATGTCATGAAAAGGTGGTACCAAATAAATAAATTGACCAAAAAAGACGTTTTTGAATAGCATTCTTATAAATTGTAGCACTAAAACTCAGGATAACACAACTGTCTTGCATTGGTAGATTTTGGTAGTTATATCTATTAAAATAGTGTTTGGACTTGAATTGATTATGTGAACTTGGAGCCCTATAACCACTTTTTAAGATTTATATAGTTATGTCAATCGTATGTTTTTCCTTGCAGTTGGAAGGAAAACTTAAAGCAGCTTGGAACGATGCTTGCAAAGTTAGCTCCCGAGCATCTAGTAAATCAGCTAAAAAAAGGGAGTGTGATTTCTACTACCCGTTTTCTAAGTCTTTTTTCTTCGTATCTTGGTCAAATAATAATTTGACATGTTTTTTTTGCAGGTGGCCTGTTATCTATATGTTCCTTTTTGGGGGCTAACACTGATTGATCTATATACCTACCCAGAAGCTGTTACTAGTCTGTCTGATAGCCAAACAGCATAGCATACCGAAGTTTTGTTGGTTTTAATATTAAATAAATAACACACTAAATATTAGGGGAAGCATCATGAGAGAACTCCTCCTTGGTGAGAGAACTCTATCTAACCATTGGTTTAAGTGTAGATCTTTTTCTAGGGTTTAGTTTTTAGGGTTTAGGGTCTAGTTTAGCTATTAAGGTTTAGCGTTTGGGGTTTAGTTTTTAGGGTTTTGTTCTTAGGGCTAGCAATGGTTAGATAGAGCTCTCGCGAGTTCTCTCACGAAGGGGGGCTCTCTCATGATCCTTCCCCCTAAGTATTATAATATGTGGACGCATCATGAAAATAAAGTCAAATTGAGTTTTAACTAATTTGAAAATCATGTATTCAAATCAACAGTTTTCTTGTATATCGACAAATTTATATATTATATTTGTTGACTGACATGTTTCATCATGCCATATAGGTGGTCACCGAAGAAGAATCAGAATCTGGATTGGGCTATCTTGATTTGAAGTCCGCACCATCATTAGTATCTGCTGCTTATATTGCTAAACTTAATAGTGATCAAAGACAAGATTTAAAGCTGTTGGATACTGCTCGAAAGGTAAATTAATGACTTTAATTATCATTTTTATAAAAAAGTCTTTTTTTTCTTTTTCCAGTCTGCATGATATTTATTTGTTGACATGCTTATGCGGTTTCATTACATACAGCCTTCATTGGTGGTCACTGAAGAAGAAAAAGAATCTGGAATGGGCATACTGATGCGTTTTCGTTATTCCATACAGCCTTCTTCTCGGGTGGTCACTGAACAAGAATCAGAATCTGGATTGGGCTCCCTTGATTTGAAGCCTGCACCATCATTAGAATCTGCTTCTGTTGAGGCTGCAAACGCTTCACTTCAACATCATGATTCCAAGACATCAACAACAAAACCTTCAGATTCTTCCTTATCAATATATGGATCACCCCAAACTCAAAGGCAGATGGATTATTTTGGGAATCCCACAAAAGCTATGAAAACTATCACATCTGTGCCAAAGCAACCAAAAGTAAAACCCGAAACTAAACCAAAAAAAGATTTTGTAAGAATTATCATTATTAATATTATTATTAATGTTAAGATTAGCATTATCCTAGTTGTTTATTTAATCTTCTGTTTCTTATGTTCTCCTTTAGGTTGCTAAACTTAGAAGCGATAAAAGAAAAGATGTAAAGCTGGTGGCTACTGATCGAAAGGTGACATTGACTTTTTTATTCATAATTTTTATAAATGTTTTTTTTTTCTTTCTCAAATTATATATCCGCATGATATTTGTTAACATACGTACTGATGTGGTTTAATATGACATACAACCTTCATGGGTGGTCACTGGATCGTCCCAAACTCAAAAGTGGATAGATGATTCTAAGAATTCCACAAAAGGTGTGAAAAGATCTGGTCCGACTGCAATCGTGACAAAGCAACCGAAACAAGGCCCTGTAAACACTGAAACTAAACCAAAAAAACATTGTGTAAGCATCATTCTGTTGTTGTTTGTTTAATCTCTTGTTTGTTATTTTCTATTCTCTCTCTTAGGTTGCTAAAGTTAAAGCAGCGTGGAAGTTTTGATGTTTCAAATTTCTTATCACACCACCTGCTAATGTGTGTGGGGATTATGCTCAGGTATTCTTATACTTTTCAACATTTCATTTTAGTACCTTTTTGTTGTGTTCTTATCACACCACCTGCTAATGTGTGTGGGGATTATGCTCAGGTATTGTTACACTTTTCAACTTTTTTTTAGTACCCTTTTGTTGTATGACAAAAGTGATTTAACCATTTGAATCGTTGTGTACCTTGTTTTTGTGTTGCATACAAAATGTTTGTTCTTGTGATTGTTGGAGAGCTGAGGTTGATTTCAGCAATGGCTTTTTTTCTTTGTGATTATAATGTTTAGAAATAAACTTCTTCACAGAGTAATAAAGATGTAATATGTCATGAAAAGGTGGCACCAAATAAATTAATTGACCAAAAAAGACGTTTTTGCATAGTATTCTTATAAATTGTAGCACTAATGAACTCAGGATAACACAACTGTCTTGCATTGGTAGATTTTGGTAGTTATATCTTCTTAAAATAGTGTTTGGACGTGAATTGATTATGTGAACTTGGAGCCCTATAACCACTTTTTAAGATTTATATAGTTATGGTAATCGTATGTTTTTCCTTGCAGTTGGAAGGAAAACTTAAAGCAGCTTGGAACGATGCTTGCAAAGTTAGCTCCCGTGATTGTGCTTCGAACCAAGTATGGGCTTCATGAGTGTGACATTTTGGTCTTTACGATACAACCATAGTGAGCATGCATTGAGGCTTTAGTTTTTCTTCTTATTTTTTTTTTCTTACTTTACTCTGATTGATATTATTTAACCATATGAATAACTACAGGAGTCTTATTTTGCAGGTGTAACAAGTACCCAGCATCTAGTAAATCAGCTAAAAAAAGGGAGTGGGGTTTCTAATACCCGTTTTCTAAGTCTTCTTTCTTCGTATCTTGGTCAACTAGTAATTTGACAAATTTTTTTTATTTTTTTGCAGGTGGCCTGATCTCTATATGTTCCTTTTTGGGGACTAACACTGATTGATCTATACCTACCCAGAAACCGTTACGAGTCTGCCTGATAGCCAAACAGCATGCTTACCGAAGTTTTGTTGGTTTTAATATTAAATAAATAACACAATAAATATTAGGGGAGGCATCATGAGAGAACTCCTCCTTGGTGAGAGAACTCTATCTAACCATTGGTTTAAGTGTAGATCTTTTTCTAGGGTTTAGGGTTTAGTTTTTAGAGTTTAGGGTCTAGTTTAGTTATTAAGGTTTAGCATTTGGGGTTTAGTTTTTAGGGTTTAGTTCTTAGGGTTAGCAATGGTTAGATAGAGTTCTCGCGAGTTCTCTCACGAAGGGGGGCTCTCTCATGATCCTTCCCCCTAAGTATTATAATATACTAATAATAATAATAATAATAACCTTGTTAGAACGGTGTGATGCTTGTTTGTGCTTGAAAGCTTGCTAGTACGGATTCATCGGGGATGGTTGGTCGCATTTATTTTAACAGTGTACGTGCCTAGATGTGTTTACACATCGAAGGCACCACTGGTCGAGAGCTGTTGCCGCTCTCCTGATGAGTCCATGGCAGGGCGAAACCAGCCACATTTATCTTAAGTGGACACAGAATAGACAGCGCGCAACATATAGACAGCGAATAGAGAGATACGATCGTATCTCTCAACTTTCGCGATCGTATCTCTCAACTTTCACTGTCTATTGAACGATCGCGAATACACAGAAAGGTACCATGGAGATGGTGTGATGGAATAGTCGGCAGAGGGAGGTCTGTTGATTGGGATTCTGGTTAGGGAACGGAAGAGATGACGATGCAAAGCGAAGACACAAAGAAGAAATCCGAGACAGGAAATGAGAAGACCGAGAATCATTTTCAAACCAGGTATATTCGTTTTCCCGCTTATCATTAAGGGGTGTAAACGAGCCAAGCCCGTGCTTGACTAGGCTCGAGCCCGGCTCGAGCCCGGCTCGCTTAACTTACAGCAAGCTGGGCTTGTTTCAAGCTTTGTTTCTTTCTGAAGCTTAATCTCAGCTCCTTTACTATTTGTTAATTTATCTATATTTATAATTATTTTCATATATATGTTAACTATAATTTTTATGTATAACAAAATATATATTTTATAGTTATTCTTATTCATAATAATTAGTGTTATATATATATATATATTAAATTATTTTTATATTTAACTAATAGGCTTGTGAGCTAGCTCGAGCTTGATAAGTGAAGCTCAAGCTCGGGCTCAGCTAATTTTTAGGCTCGGACTCGGGCTTGTAAAAGCTCGGCCTGATTTAAGCTTTTAGCGACAGTGGCCAACCCCTACTTCTAGATCTTGTATTATTATTTCAAACTGTTTCTTTTATTAAGTTGCCGTTTATAACATCATCATATGATTCATGATTGTTTATCGGCGTGTTATGGATTCTGTTTTGACTAGTGAACTGCAGATGCATGAAGAAAATGTGGCTCCTGTTGGTAGACGTTTGGTCCGTGAGAAAGATAAGTGGTTGAGTTCCTGCCCTGATACATTGAAGATTAACATTCAGCATGCCTGATGCGGTTTATTGTGCAATGTTTGTTCTTATATGTAAAACGTTACAACCGATGATATGCTGTTGCACTGAGTATGAGGTGGGCCGCCTCGGTAGATTTCTCTTTGAGACCCCTCCCTCAAGACTACTTAATATTGGAAGGTAATTACAAAACATGTGTGTAGGTCCTATGGGTAAATGCAAACGGGTTTCAGGTTGGGCATACTTGTAAACATTTTCATCTAGTCTTTTTGAACATTCCAAATTTATTAGTATGTAAAGCACAATTCAGACTCTAAAAACTGTTTATTATTGGAGAGTACATAAGGCTATGTGGGCGGGTCGCTTGGCAAGTTTAAACGGGTGATTCTTAGATGTTGGTCCGACCTTGCAGATCCGTATTGTTTTGTTTTGTTTTTTTTAAAAACTTCTTAATGTGCAAAGTACTTTTTAAAGGTTTTAAACTATATAATTCACATAATTTTTTTTAGTTGGATCATTAGCTTAAGTTGGTTAGAGATAAGAGAAAACCAAATTGACCTATTTATAATAGGTAAATAGTTAACTGCCTCTATGGTTTCACCCTTTTGTGCAGAGTCATGAAGCAATTAAACTATATATCAAGATTGTTTTCAAAACGATTATTGAGATTCATATAGTAAGTAATAAATACTGATGTACTTTGATTATGTCATATATATACAGGAAAAGGCAGTTCACTAAATAACGGTTCAGATGCTTCCTTATTATCTGGACCACCCATCCCAGATTGACGATTCTGAGAATCCCAAGACCGGTTCTTACTGCATCGAGGACGAACCAATAAAAAATAACGATAAGCAACCGAAAGTTGAAAGCACATACCGAGAAAGATATCATGGAGATGATATGATGGAAAAGTGAGGAGACCGGTCAATGGAGAGATACAGCAGAGAGAGAGAGAGAGAGAGAGGTCGGTTGATTGGGATTCTGATAAAGTAAAGGCGACAGAAACAAAGGGCGGTACAATGATAACCTTGCTGACAAGGATGACCGGTATGTTGTCGTTAAATGCTAACAGAAGAGATGAAGACTCTGATAGAAGGTTTGGAACATCCAGACATGATGACAGAGAACGCAGATCGGCAGATGTTCCGAGGAAAACACGTTACTTGCTCAAGAGGATGCAAAGCGAAGACGCAGAGAAGAAATCCACGAGAAGACCGAGAAGCATTTTCAAACAAGGTATATTTATTTTCCCTCTTCTAGATCGGGGTGTAAACGAGTCGAGCCCGAGCTCGGCTGGGCTTGAGCCTGGCTTGTTTAACTTACAGCAAGCTCAGATTGTTTCAAGCTCTGTTTCTAAAGCTTAAGCTCAGCTCGTTTACTATTTATTTACTAAGCTCGTTTACTATTTATTTTCTAATTTATCTATATTTTTAATTATTTTCATATATTTATCAACTTTTATGTAGAACAAAATATACATTATATAGTTATTTATTTTGTTTATAATCTTATTTATAATAATCAATTATTATACAAATATATAATTAAATATATTAAATCATTCTTATAATAATGGGCTCGATAAGTGAAGCTCGGGCTTTTTTAATAGACAATTTAATTTTTTGGCTCGGGCTTCTTTAAGTGCAGCCTTATTTAAGCTTTTAGCAAGCTGGTTTAGGCTTGTGTGCTAGCTCAAGCTCAATAAGTGAAGTTTGGGCTCGTTTATTGAACAAACTTATTTTAGGCTCGAGCTCGTTTTAGCTTGGCTTGATTCGAGCTGATATGAGTAGCTCGCGAGTGGCTTGGCTTGTTTTGGTCATATAGCCCGTCTTCTAGTTACTCTGTCAAATATGATTAATTACAAGATGACAAATATTCTAATAGTAAACTAATAGTATATATATATATATATATCTTTTCAAATAATATAATTCTTCTCTTTTTTATGATTTAAGATACATTTGATCCTTATCGACCCGTTTGGCCCTTTTCTTTTTAGATACAAGTAAACTGGTCGAAATTGCCCGTCTGTCTTAATATTTGTTTTGATATGTTAGTATAGGTAAGAGATGAGATAGAGTAACTGATGGATGATGATGAGGGAGATATGGTTGAAATGTATCTAACTGAGAAGAAGAAGAAGAAGAAAAGGCGTATGGAGGCATGGTCGGTGGCAGATCAACGGATGGGATTCAGTCTGTTTCCGCTCCAATTTCTCCCGTTTCTTCACCTCCAAATGTTAAAAGGATTCGACAGGAATTTGAGCCTCGCAAGAAGCAATTAAAACACTAGAGTAATATGGTGTTTGAGACTATTTGAAGTTCAGACGCGTCATTGGGTCATTTAGGTTACATGTGTCACGTCACATGATTATTATGACAAAATAAACCCACACACTCATTTTTGGTCTTTAGGGTGTCTTTTAGTTGCCTCACGGCGGCAGCGGCGACGACGGGGGGTTATACGTAATCTTTCTAATGGGGTTGTATGGGCTCAATTTAAAAGCATCAAACACAGCAGATCAACAAACATGAACAAACCAAAAAAAAAAAAAAAAACTTATTCTGTTGTTGATTAGACATTGAAGCTCGTTTAGGCTTATAGAGATGTACCAAAACCACCATGAAGAGACAAAAAAGAATGCAAAAACCTTATTGTATTGATATATATAACAAAACAAACATTATAGTCAAAGTGAGATGCTCCAAAACTTGTCTGAAACACAATAAACTATTAAAACAATAACAAGACTAGTGTTTGCACAAGAAGCACGAGCCGAACCCAAAATGGTGGGTTCATTTCTTCAAATGGTCCTCAATTTGAATGAGTGCCTGCCAAACGGGTAGTAAAGTTAACATCAACAAAACGTGCGTATGAGAGAGAGAGAAAGAGAGAGACCTCAATTGCGATTTGAGTTGGATTAATACAACAAAGATCATTATGTCCCAACTTGGCTGCTATATCTGGACACAAATTAAGTTTCTTGTTCTGTTAATTGACAACTTTGCCTTTCACTATAAGCGACAACATTATTAGGAAAGAAAAAAAAGAAGTTATACGTACGTTCCAACAAGACTCTCACGTGAGCGTTGGTGTAAGCTTCACTTCTGTCTTCCCAAAGTTTAGATAGTTTCTTTAATGTCTATATATATCAAGAAAATGATATATTAATGTAATATTCATAGGTACTGTAAGTTGAAAATTGTTTTAAAAGGTTAGAATGAAAGATAATATTACATAATTGTGTGTACGCGTCACCAGATGCATGATGCAATAACGGGCGAGATGCGGTACTAATAGCAGTTAATCTTTGTGCCAATGCATCCAAAGGCACATCTATAAAGACAATTATACCATTGTGCATGTATTTCCTGATAAACAATTATTATTTGCTAAAATTAAATATAAAGAAATCCTATATAAAGGAATAACTTCTCATTAATCCCTCAAAACTTGGTATAATATAATATTTACCCAACAAAAAAATCATGAGTAAATCACACAAATGGTCCCCTATGGTTTGGTCAAAGTTAGGATTTTTCTTAAGTTCAAAAGCTACGGATTTAGTTCCCACCCGTCTAGTTCACTTTCATTAATGATCCCTTCCCCCTGGGTCAGAAAAGATTACTAGACCCAGGAACTATTAATAAAAGCAAACTAGGTGAGCTGAGACTAAATGTGTAACTTTAAAAATTTATTAACGAAATCCAAAATTTGGATCAAACAACATGGACCATCCATGTAATTTACTCAAATATTATAATATCAAATATATTAATTTTAAATATTTTGGCATTTATTCCCTTCCTTAAAACTTGTATTGGGATATGAGAGTTGGAGTGCATGGAGAAGGATAAGCGTATAATGGTCATACTGCCATACCAATTAATAGGTCGAACAACCGCACCTCCACCTGTAGAAATAATGAGCCAACGCATTGATGACAGCTTATGCAATGCCTCAATCTGAAAAATGAATGACACAACTAATATCAATAATAATATTCAGAGCCACAAATTAAAAATAAAGAATAGTTAAATTCTAGTTGGAAAAATTTCAACCCATTTATATACAAAAGGTCAATTTGGGTATTTTTTTTGGGAACGACCAACTAGGTAAGGTTGGATACTCCGTGCGCGGCCCCCAATGGCTGAAGGTAGCCCGAGCTGGCCACGAGTCCGGACGGACGGAGCCCCTAGCGGTCCACCTATTGAGGGATTCCCCGGATAAAACCCGACCCCCACGCCCGCCAAACGGCACGACAGTGAGGAGCCGATAAAACCGGGTGAGATCAGGACTCGAACCCTGGCAAGCCAGGGTCATCCCTCATATCTCGCATATAAATTGGTGATAGTAAGGCATAGTCCCCCTATCTCTTACTAGTAAAATGAATGCTCTACCATTGAGCCAAAACCAATTTATGTCAATTTGGGCAATGTTTTAGTTATAAGAAATCACACATGTCAAACTCAAGATTTATCCATATTAAAAATGGGTAAATTCGGTCAAAAGGGTCAAAGTTAATGACCTTGTTATCTCTGAAAAAGGTCTCGCCACGCAACTTAAATATGTCAGCAACTGCAATTCCTCCAACAGACTGTTCTATTAATTTATCACTGCATGCAAATAACACATGAATATTATGGAAGACAATAAACCATATGGTTATCTGAATTAGAAGAAATTGAAATTGAGTTAAAACTTTAAAGCAAGATATAAAGAAGGAAACCAGTCACAAACGTGTAAAAAAAAAAAAACTAGCATCTCAGACAAGGTCTGACCAATTGTTGTTTTCCTTGATCCCATCATTTCTACATTCATTTCATATAATACACAGTTACTTATACATTATACACATAAGATAGCGTTTATATCTGACCAGAGTTGACAAAATAGGCAGGTCGGGTAATTGGTAAAAAAAAGGTTCGGGCAGAACAAAAGAATATTTATACCGTTGAAACTTGTTTGGTTGGATTGACCCAAAATACTTTTTTCCAACTTTTTTTTTAGATAAATTAGCATGTCATATATGATCTATAGAAAATTATATTAGTCAATAATAATAATCTCAACTTTTCTTATTTAAAGACAGAAAATGTCATTAAAACTGACCTACAAGATAAATACCCCTTCCACTAAAGCTTGGCTCAATCTCCTTAGACTTCTTCTGCAATTAGAAAATCACTTGGTAAACAAATTAAGAAAGCTTAATAAAGTTCATAGTATAACTTTTTTCGATCTGAAAACCTAACTTAATAGATATGCAAAAGCATGCAATGAATTTATCATATAAGATAACTTTTTAGGCAATCCATGCTATGTGACTTGCAACTCCATGCTAACAGACTGGAGTTCTTTTTTCGTATTATTAATAGGTTGGGTATAGAACACGAGTTAAATAAATAAATTTATTTAAATAGTAACACAGTGTGAAATATAAAAAATATGTTTAACATATAAAAAATATAATATATGGTAAAATAAATTACACGATATGGAAATAAAAAGTTAAAAAATTCATAAATCTCTAAATATTTCTTTATATTGTGTATACAATATTTGTAATTTTAATTTGTAATTTTATCCTTCATAATAAAATTAGTAGTTTCACTTTTTTTTTTTCAACTCTATATAATGAAACACATAACTGACCATGTGTTAAAACAGGTTGTCTCAAAAACAAACAAACCATCTAAACCAATTGACTAACAGGTTGTTTAAAAAACAAACAAACCATCTAAACCAATTGGCCTTAGCGTTTATTAATCTTCATTGCAAAACAAACATTAAGTGAAAATTTCTTTCTTTGAAATTTGAAATTAATTATTTTATCTGAATCAACGTGAAAATTCGTTACTTATAAAAGCTTAATATTAATAACTAATACAATATATTTATATAAAACTAAATAATATATTTATGTTGATATTAAATTTTTTAACCCAGGAAATAATTATTAAAAAAAGAGAATAACAGAACAAATAGATAAAAGAATAAAATATGAAACTATTAATAAAAAAAAGAAACATATATTAATATTAGAGAGGGGTGAAAAAATTTTATAAGATTCACTCATGTGCAATAAATACAATATAGCGTTAAGTCCCGTGTAGAATACGAGTTATTATAAATAAATTTATTTAAATAATAATACAATATGAAATACATAAAAATATGTTCAAAATATATAAAGATATAATAGATGATAGAATAAATTACACATTATGGAAATAAAAAGTTGTTGAAATTTCATAAATCTCTATTTTTTAACATAATATTTATAATTTTAACCTTAATATCAGAATTAGTAGTTTTGTTTTTCCTTTGGACTTTAGATAATAAAACGCATAACTTACCTGTGTTAAACAGGTTGTCTTAAAAACAAATCAACCATCTATAGCGATTGGTCTTAGTTTTTATTAATCTTTATTGCAAAACAAACATAAAATGAAATTTCTTTATTTGAAATTTGAAATTAATTATTTTATCTAACTTACCAAGATGATGTGAGTGAGTGAGCGAACAAAACGCCAAGTTTGTGGCAAAAAAAGGCCAAATGAGCATCTCTTTATAGTCAGCAACCGAATTATTAAGTTCAACCAAAATAATGACATATTAACTGGAGTTAAAAAAAAAAGTAACCAAAACATTGATTTCGACTAAGGGGCTGTTTGGCAGATGCTGAGCCATTAAGTGCTGAACCAGTAAGAGGTCTGAATGATTAAGAGTTTCTGAACCAGTAAGTGCTGAAACAGTAAGTGCTGTTTGGTTGGACCTTTGAATGACTGTACAAAATGACTATTTTACCCCTCTGAACTATTTCGTGTTTAATGAAATATATGCGCTTAGTGTGAGCTTTAGTAACTATGCTGAATGACCAAACTTTCATTCTAACCAACCAAAGTACATCTTAAAAATAGTTTACAAAGTCAACATAAATAAACCTATACAATAATTGAAGTTTGTAAACATGTTGTAAATCAATATAAATATACCTATATAATAATTTAAGTTTGAAAACAATGATAAGACAAGACAACTCTTAACATTATCAACGGTAAATTGTAAAAACTGTATGTACACTTCAGCAAAACTTTTCTCCAACTCAATGATGTGTATTTAAATGATCCGAGTGTTTGATCTTCGACTTCCCTATTTCCACTCCCGAGTTTCACCTAAGGAATTACAACAAAATTGATCTTCGACAACACACTGCAACAACAAATTTAACATATTAATTTGACATTTTTAGTCGTAAGACATCATGATAAACCTACAGTTTGGACAGCAAACTGCAGCAACAAGTTTGACACTAATTTAACATTTTTAATTACAAAACAAGCTAATAGCCTTATAGTTTGAACAACAAATAGCTGCAGCAAGTTTAACATATTGGTTCGACATTTTTAGTTGTAGAACAACATAATAAACTTACATTTTGGACAACAAACACAACAATAAGTTTAACACACTAGTTCATGATATTTTTTAGTTGCAAACAACATAATAAACTTACAATTTTGGACAGCAAACTATAGACACAAATTTAACATACTAAATCACCATTAATGGCTAATATGAAACCATCATCCCATGTCTTAACTAACAACAAATTTGTCATATCCTTTCTTTACAGATCCAAGTTCATATTGTTATGATACGCAGGGATGAGCGTTTCAGGTACGGGTACCGAACCGAACATTTCGGTACTCGTACTGGTACCAAATATTTCCGAATTTCGTGATCGGTACCGGTCTCATCCCGAGCTCATCCCTAATTGAGACGTTTGCTTAATAGGTTAAAATAAAATCAACTTACTTAACATCTCCAAAATTTTCAACAATGCACTAGGTTAATTCTCGAAGTTCATATCCCTGTGAACATAGTGTTTATTTATGTAATAGCCCGTATACGAGTAACTCACTGCATATACTCCTAATTATTCAATAAGAAAGCATGTACATTTTATCATATATAAAACTCTTCGATTTTGTTTTCTTTACATATTTATAACCCGTATGCAAGTAACTCACTGCATATACTCAAATGTTTAAAAGTTAAATTAGTCATTTCATTCAAGACATTTTATCAAATACCTTATGTGCATCATAATTTTGTTTACAAACCAATTATGCCTGTGGGCTCTTTCAACTCAATTTTCTTCACAAACTTTATATAACCAATTTAAAACGAAAATAAGTTATTCATGCACATTCTATTATGTTTCAAGCATACATAAATTACACATTCCAAGGATTCGACCCTATCTCGAAACCACATTCAGTTGTAAAATTTTCAAGGAATCACAATGCTTGTGTAGTTTATGAATGAACCAAATGTGTAAAAATCATATTTAAGCATAGATCGACAACAAAACTTTACGCTATCATATTCATCTTAATAAACCCAAACACCTTGCCATATCATCAAATAGTTAAAACATCAATTAACTGTTCGAACCAAATTGTCAATATAAAAGCAAGATTCAACCAAATTGAACATCAATTAGCCGTTAGAACCATAACCCTGGCTTCTAGGCCTATCCGTTCGAACTCTATAAGAATTTATGGATTTCGAGAATTAACCTAGTGCATTGTTGAAACTGACACACCAAAAACAACTGACGTCTAAAATGAAACTGAAGATCCACACAGGATTCAATGATTGAGTTATTTGTCTCTCATCATTTTGTCTCACTTGAAAAGAACTCACGCTTAAGTCTAGTGTCAATTGATGTGTTGTTTAGTTTTTTCTACTTTCATAAATCTATCAATATACTCTCTATCATATATATGCCATGAACTTCTGTGCCATTCTTCTTCTCTAGAATGTTGTCAACATCCAAAATTATGATTATAGCTACTTACTCTTATTGTCTACTTCAATATGTGATATTTGCGAGATTAATCTATTTCAACATCAGAGTGTTATCAAAATGAACATACTTTTCCACTTGGTTGAAATTATAAATTTCCAATCATTTATTGTTACCTCAATACAGGATTATATTTCCACTTAATTGAAATTATTGAAATTATACGTATTGCATTAGAACTTAAAAGATATACAAGTACAAAACAACATACATAAACTTAATACCCATCACAAGCATGTAGCACATTTATTGCGGGTGTTTAAGTTGATACTCGCCATTACTCCTTTAGATGATGAGTCTCTATATCTATATGAGTATCTGGATCAGGGACGTCAAGACTCAGTTTCTCATACACAACGGTCCACGTAACGATGTGTGATTTGAACCTTTTGTGTCTACATGAATATGTATCATGTTCTTGTATAGTTCAAGACATCTCCTTCAGTCACATGAAAGGTGATTGACTTTTCTTCCTTGTTGAGAGCATAGATTAACGCTTTCGAAGTGTGTTCTTTTCCGTCTGCAAGCATGTCTCACTTAAGAACATAAGAGTTCATGCGTACATTTATAAAGAATCAATGTTTTCAGAACTTGATCAGCTTACCATGGAAGTAGTTTTAAGACAGGATAGAACCGATGGTCCCCTAACTTCACTGGCAATCTTGTATGTTTGAAGGGCTAATCATGTTAGGGATTTGGTGAGGATTACTCTTCCATAGCTCGTGAAAAACATCCTCGTTTGAGTTGATCTCAATTTGGGCAATTCTCTTTCCAACTATATGGATATATATCTCTCTCGCTAAAACCAAACAATAATATAGATTGACTCATTCTTTATGGTCATACAGTCTCTAAAACCAAACAATAATTATATCCGTAATCCTTACCACTTATAGATAAGACTCGTTCTTCATACAGTCCTACCCTACCCCAAACCCACCCACCTTCCAAAATATCTTAGTTACTTTAAAAATGTTAGCAGGCCCAAAGCAATATCGCACATTCACTTGCCTTACCTTTGACAGGTTTACGTTTATAATTTTAAATTTGTTCATGTTCATTCTTTTGTGGCCATTTATATTTGTTAGTTTTCGTTTGTTTACGTTCGCTAATATATTTATTTAATTCGTTTTGGCTTATTACAACCAAGTCTAGTTTTAATAACTCTTTTTTAGCCCCGATACATAGTTCTTCACATACTTTTAACTGGTTTTAGCTCAGCTATGTTCATTCATCTATGTTCAGTTATGTTCATGAACTGTTTGTTTATAACGGATGAACATACACAAACACGAACATCTTTCTTCGTTAAGAAAATTGATGTTCATGTTCATTTATGTTCATTCATTAAAAGTATAAACAAACAAGTAACAAACATAAATGGAGGTGTATATGCTGCCTGTTTCGTTGACATCTAGGTGGAGGATGGGGGTCTAGGTGAAGAATAAGGGGGCATTTCATCCGAATATTCCCGACCACTTTGGGCAAGTATTGTGAGAGGACGGACGTACGTGGGAGGAGAGAGGAGAGAAAAAGAGTTAACAGAGGAAAAAAAAGTAGAAAGAGCATAATCTAGATTTAGAATACACAATGCAAAAAAAAAAATATATATTTTATAAAATTAACTGACCAATCTTCCCTTTTAAACCATTTACAACTAGTTTACAACATGTCTCGTTTACATAAATATGGTGCAAGGGTTGTAATTGGGTTACACGAATTTTGCAATATTGTTTATTATTATTATTATTATTATTATTATTTGAACGGCTAATTTTGTTAACAAAACCTCAAATATTGTGATTAATAATACAAGGAACTTTACACATAAAACCAAAAAAGCCACACCAGGTATATAAATATTGTGATTAATAATACAAGAACTTTTACACATAAAACCAACCAACAAGCGTCTGCATAACATATACCTAACAAGGGAATCTTGGACACACTCAAAATTAATTATTTAGGCTAGTCACCCGATATTGGTGAATATATATGATTTGATTTTGATACTTGATCATTTAGTTCCGGAGATGGTGAGTTTCTATGTCTTTGGCCACCTTCTTATAGAAGTCCATAAGTGTACCCGGATCAGGAACATTAGGGCTCAGCTTCTCATACTCGACAGTCCATGTCACCAAGTTGTTTGAACCATGTTTGTCTACATGAACATGCATAACAAAGGTCTTATATTGTTCCATCAGATCGCCTTCAAGTACCTCAAAGGTGACCGACTTTTTGGCTTCATTGATGTCCTTGACAAGGGTTTTTGCAACACAGTCTTTTCCATCTACAAGAACATATCATCCAGATATTAGATAATCAAGTGATCTTGTAAATTGATAAAGAAAGATGTTAGGTGTGTTTGTAGAGCAGTTAAAAAGGTTCGCAATGTTAGGCTCACTTGAAATCAATTTGGTTTGTAATGGACCATGCCCAAGACAAGGTAAGCTCACACATTAACTTGTTCAAACTAAAATCAAAATTTTGCACCAACCCAAAATTATGCATTGAAGTTGGATTGTAAATTTTGCATGTGTATGTTAAACGAGATACGTACGTAAGTATACACACAATCTACAATATTTGTGCAAAAACTTAAAATTTTAAAATAAATAAAAGAGAAAATTACTGTTTGCGTCCCTGTGGTTCTAAGGCGGAGGCACAATGAGTTCTCGAAAAAATTTTGAACTGGTTGAGTCCCTGTGGTTTCAAAAATAAACCATTTAAGTCCCTGTTGCTACTTAACTTTTAGAGTAAACTTTCATTTTACTAAAACCACAGGGACTCAAATTGTTCGTTTCTGAAAACATGAGGACTCAACTAGTTCAAAAAAATTTTTGGGGACTCGTTGTGTCTCCGCCCTAAAACCATAGGGACGCAAACAGTAATTAATATAAAAACAAACGAGTCGGCTCAAGATTTTTATGAGCCGAACTCGAGCTTGATCAAATTTTAGGTCATTAAGATAAACAAGTCAATCGAAACTGAATTGTTTAACTTCGGGCCTGAGCTTGAGCCTAACATGACTCAGGTAGACTCATTTACAGTCAAGTGTGCTGTTTACCAAGAGAATAGTTCCACAAGAGAACCGAGCCCATGCTTCCAACTTCACCATCATGGGTTTGACAATTTTGGATGGTGGTTGGGGTCAAGCTCGGAATTTGGTGTGGATTAGACTTCCATAACTCATGAAAAACATCACCCTTCGACTTGATCACAACCTGAGTAACTCTTTTACCAGTTAATGCCATCTCTATATAACTCGAACTCAAAGATGGGAATTGGTTGCTTTTATAGAGATGTTCTTCCCCACACCCTATTAGGTGGCTCAACTACCCTTTTTAAGTCAATATTGGGTCTAATATATATTATTTACTCATATAATATTACTAGGCTAGGTACTCGCATACAACACGAGTTAGAATAAATAAACTAATTCAAACGACGACACAATATGAATTTAAAAATGTGTTGAACTTTTATACAAAAATGTATTATACGGTATTAAAAATTACATACTAAACAAATTAAAAAAATTACATATACATGCTGGAATTCCTAAATCTTTAAATGTTTATTTGTATAGAATATTTATAATTTTACTGTATCTATCTCTTACATATATTTCGTGTCATCATTTTTATCTTTGCGTTTTTAACAACAAATATAAAATATCAAATTATACAAAACATACATGTTAATACTCATTTGTATATTTTGTATTTGTTATAAAACTTCAATGAACTAATCATTCATCTAAAATTTTTTTCTTCATTTATTTTATTTCTCGAATAATGGCTCTAAGATTTGCTTCTAGGCTCTTTGCATTCTAAGCTGACCGTAAAAATAGCACATTAAATGACCAAAGTTTAAAAAAAACACGTAATGCAAAAAATATCAAGTAATATGATTTATTCTCTTCTTTTTAACCATTTTAGCAGGGGTGCGCATAAATCGGTTCTACCCCCGAAAATACCCGATACGCGAACCGAGAATTACCCGAAACCAAACCGAGCTTATTTAAATAAGCTGCTCCTCGGTCCCAGTATTTTGCAATTATCGGGTTCTGGTCGGTCTTCGGTCCAGACCGAAGGGACCGAATAGTCAAAACACCACTTGTTCTGTGATTAAACTCTTTGAAACCCGTGTACGCCAAAATAATATTTAAATAAGCTTCAATGACAGTTGATCCTATTTAATTATTTTTATATATGGCATCAGCTGGGCATGTAACAATTATGATTAAGCTTCTTTTTACTAATTGACCCACATCATCCATGTAAGGGTATGTTTGTTAATCGTACCCGACTAACGAACCCGACCTGAAGCGACCTGAGACTCAAATAACCTGACCCGAATTCACCCGAACCGATTAAACTCCTAAATCGAACCCGAGATAAAATATTTGAGTCGGTATTTGGGTTGAAGTACCCAAATCCGGGTTGACCCGAATAACCCAAAGCATAATACATCGATGAATGGGTCCCTAATTTTTATAGGGTAGTTTAGCGGTGAAGTAACATAGTGACCTTATGTATTATTGTTCAGCTGTTCTCAATACTCCAATTAATATTGGATCTATCATTCTATCACATCCCAATGTATTAATTACCATCAAGCATGTTGGGAATGTACCTTCAATTCAAAAACTTAAAGAGTATAGTATTTAAACCAATATGTATTGAGCATGCTTATTCAATCTACATAAGTATTGATCCACAGGCTACAACATTTGTTCATCCCGTCTAATGCATGCTTGTATGATAAATTTCATGTTTTGCTAAATAATATATGTTATTGTTGAATATGGTTGTATATTATGGTTTTATAACGACTTGGAATATGGTTTTTTATTTTATAATATTGTTAAAGGTGGATAATTTTTTTTAATTTGTTAAACCTGAAACCCGGCCCGAATTTACCCGACCCGTTCAACCCGAAACCCGAACAAACCAAACTTATTTGGGTCGGTTCTTGGGTTAATTTGTTTTGAGCTCAAACCCAAACAATCTGACCCGAAACCCGAATAAATAACCCGAGGAACATCCCTACATCCATGTATCATGAAGTAGTGAAGTGAAATACCTCTTGAAATTTGTTTTAAATGTTGTTGTTTTCAAGATTGAAGAAACACTAACCGGACCCCGGGCAGATTACGGGTAACCTGGGGGTTAGATAGATGTTTCCCACGAGGGGTTAGACCCAGAGAAGATGGTTCTTCTGATAACCTGCAAAACAGACACCGTGAGCTTGTCACTGAGAAGGGGGAGGGGGTTCCTCCTTGTGACCACCCTCCGGCGTGAGAATCAGACTAGATTGCTCTTTAAATATAAAAGTATATTAAGAGATTGCTAGAGCAGATATCAGGTATAATATGATAAGATATGTTAAGATGAGATGGTCATACCATTTGTGGTATTTATAGCCGAAGGTAGGTTTCCAAGGAGGTGTGGCCGGCTGCAACAGTGTTCCTGTTCCACCAACAGTGGCCTACGCACGTGCCCTGCTGGTAGTTGGTGGGTAGGCAGCGGCTGATAGTGACCAGGCCTGCTGTGTACTATTCCTTTTCCACCAACTGCCGGCTACGCACGTGGTATGGCAGTAGTTGGTGAGTAGGCAGCGGCTAATAGTGACATACAGTACAGGAGCATGCTGCTCGCCATACTTTTGTCAATAAGCTGTCGTATCTTTAGTCAGATCTTTTGCCCATACCTCGTCAGGTACAGTACAGAAGATCTTCCCGTATCGTACGGACTGGCTTATTTGGGCGGGAGTATTCCCCCTCCCGCCCTTGTGCGGGATTGACCCCGGCTTTGCTCATTCCTTCAGGTGACACTGAGTGATTGAGAGCTAAGTGCCTTGTGCGTGTAGCCTTGCTGCGCGGGTGGCCTTCCCTGATGGCTTGTATCCGAGGCTGCGGGGACAGGCGGAGTCCTTCACCATTGGGAGGCATTTCCTGCGGGAACAGCTTGCGTACTGCGCGTAAGGACGTCACGTCTCTGAGCATGGTGGGTCCTGCGGATCCAGTTGGTTTCTGCGCAGACGTTCCTCTTCAAGGTGAGTCTTGCGGGTCCAACTGGGCTCTGCTGGGAGGTAGGTCCCAGCAGAGCCCAGTTGGACCCGCAAGACTCACCTTGAAGAGGAACGTCTGCGCAGAAACCAACTGGATCCGCAGGACTCACCATGCTCAGAGACGTGACGTCCTTACGCGCAGTACGCAAGCTGTTCCCGCAGGAAATGCCTCCCAATGGTGAAGGACTCCGCCTGTCCCCGCAGCCTCGGATACAAGCCATCAGGGAAGGCCACCCGCGCAGCAAGGCTACACGCACAAGGCACTTAGCTCTCAATCACTCAGTGTCACCTGAAGGAATGAGCAAAGCCGGGGTCAATCCCGCACAAGGGCGGGAGGGGGAATACTCCCGCCCAAATAAGCCAGTCCGTACGATATGGGAAGATCTTCTGTACTGTACCTGACGAGGTATGGGCAAAAGATCTGACTAAAGATACGACAGCTTATTGACAACAGTATGGCGAGCAGCATGCTCCTGTACTGTATGTCACTATTAGCCGCTGCCTACTCACCAACTACTGCCATACCACGTGCGTAGCCGGCAGTTGGTGGAAAAGGAATAGTACACAGCAGGCCTGGTCACTATCAGCCGCTGCCTACCCACCAACTACCAGCAGGGCACGTGCGTAGGCCACTGTTGGTGGAACAGGAACACTGTTGCAGCCGGCCACACCTCCTTGGAAACCTACCTTCGGCTATAAATACCACAAATGGTATGACCATCTCATCTTAACATATCTTATCATATTATACCTGATATCTGCTCTAGCAATCTCTTAATATACTTTTATATTTAAAGAGCAATCTAGTCTGATTCTCACGCCGGAGGGTGGTCACAAGGAGGAACCCCCCCTTCTCAGTGACAAGCTCACGGTGTCTGTTTTGCAGGTTATCAGAAGAACCATCTTCTCTGGGTCTAACCCCTCGTGGGAAACATCTATCTAACCCCCAGGTTACCCGTAATCTGCCCGGGGTCCGGTTAGTGTTTCTTCATTGGCGCCATCCGTGCATAAAGCTAGAACTTCATTTTTCTCCAGTTTTTTCAAACTTTTGGAAAGATGGTTAAAGAAACTCCGGTAACCACAACCCCAGCTACTGGGGGGAATACCGGCTACACAGTTTTTACAAACACTACCCCGGTTACCCAAGCCGGGGCAAGTGAAGTAAATTTTACGAAAACTACCCCAGTTACCCAAGCTGGGGCAAGTGCAGTAAATAATCGCTCACTGGGAATCACCGATACCCAGTTAGAGAAACGAACGAGACTCCCCCGCCAAACACTCGATGAAGTTAAGGCATGGGCGGAGGCACGTCAGAGGGAATTCCAAGCTGAGTTGGACGAACGCTTGCGTTCCGTCCAACAGGCTGACGAATTCGAAGAATACTTGGACGATGACTCGGAGGAGTCCGACTCCGACGCGAACCCTCGCCATAGGGCAAAAGGGAAGCGTAAGGAAACGGACTCCCAACCGAGAAGGCATTTTGGAGAAGCCTTCAAACCAAAAAACACAGGTGGAAGTCCACGTGACTTCTCCAAAACATTCAGACCAAATGTTGCAAATGCAGGAACGTCCAAATTTGCAAGGGACATTGCAGAAGCAATTGCCCCAAAAAGTGCCAAACAAATGTCCAGCATAGGCACATATGATGGTATATCCGACCCAGATGATCATTTGAACAGATTCATAGCGGGGGCAACCGTCAGTAGTTGGACGGAACCCACGTGGTGTTACATGTTCCAAATGACGCTTGTCGGGGCTGCTAGAGCGTGGTTCGATCGTCTACCGGTCAACCACATCTACGACTGGGCTGACTTCCAACAGAAGTTTAGCGAACACTTCAGCCAACAACGAAAGTATACCGAGGAGCAATGGACAATCCTCAAGTGCATTCGAGAAAAAGATGAATCTTTGCTAGACTTCATCACTCGCTTCAATTCGAAGAAGCTAAGTCTGGGTAACATTAGCGAAGATCTTGTTCGCGCTGCCTTTATTCAGGGCGCGAACGACCCAGAGCTCATCCGCACCTTAACGGGTAAAGATGGCATGCCATCCACATGGGATGCCATCATGACAGCAGCTAAACGCTTTGCGGAAACGGAGAAGCAACTGGGTAGAGATCTCCCACAGAGCACAAACCTCTACACCCAGAAAACAAGAGAAGACAACGTCCTTACCGCCCGATTAAACAAAAAGCGGAAGCTAGGCATTTGGCAGTCAAGGGTAAACTTTGACACCTCATCCGGCTTGCAGCATCGGTTAGGCGGAAGGGATAACGTACAGTCAAACAAGAACTCCAGATGGACGCCGCTCACCAAAAGCGTCACCGAGATATTCGCTACTGAGGAGCTCCCATGGCCAAAGCCTCAAATAATCCGACATCGTCACAATGCTGATCGGAGTAAATACTGTGACTTTCACAGGACAAAAGGCCACAACACCGAAGAATGCATAGACGTAAAGGACATGGTCGAAGCATTCGTCAGAGATGGGACGCTCGCGCACCTCGTGGCACAATGAACGCCGAGCAGGCTGATGCGTGTAGAACCCCAGCTGGGGAAAACACGAATAAAAATTCCAGCTTCAATATGGAGACTACATGCTGCGTAAAGAACGAGATCCCGAACCAGGTGCGTATCGGCTCGATGGCACTCCCATCCCAACAACATGGAAGGGAGCTCAATTACACAGTTTGCATGTAAATCAATTCCAAATTTGTAAAGAAAAGGCCAAGAGCCACTTCTAATGGAAATGATTCTCTTTAGAACATCGACGCTGATGATTTTACATTTATACTTTTATCAACACTGATGCCGGTTTTCACCGCATACATGTGTGAAAGTCGTTGCGTGGGGAAGGCGGCAAAACCCGCATAAACCCAAAAAACGACAAACCTTCACGCAGGTCAGTTGAAGGGGAAAAGTTCAGTCATCCCACTAAATGAAAGTGCCGGTCTATCCGCATGAATCATGATAGAGGAAACTGAACACTAACCCATTAACAACCGCGCGTCGAACGGTTAATTTATTCAACACGGATATGCCGGTTTTCACCGCATAAATACGTGGAAAGTCGTTGCATGGGGAAGGCGGCAAAACCCGCATAAACCCAAAAAACGGCAAACCTTCACGCAGGTCAGTTGAAGAGGAAAAGTTCAGTTATCCCATTAAATGAAAGTGCCGGTCTATCCGCATGAATCATGAGAGGAAACTGAACACTAACCTATTAACAACCGCGCGTCGAACGGTTATTCAAAACAGGGAATTTCTAACAAAAGGATGAGGAAAACCTACACGCAGGTCAGATATAGGTAAAGTTTAGCCATCCTACTAAGTGCAAGTGACGGTCCTACCCGCACAATCACGAAAGAGGAAGCAAAACTTCACACCTATTATCTACCACGTTCAAAGGTTAACTTATCCTCAAAAAGGATGAGGAAAACCTACACGCAGGTCAGATATAGGTAAAGTTTAGCCATCCTACTAAGTGCAAGTGACGGTCCTACCCGCACAATCACGAAAGAGGAAGCAAAACTTCACACCTATTATCTACCACGTTCAAAGGTTAACTTATCCTCAAAAAGGATGAGGAAAACCTACACGCAGGTCAGATATAGGTAAAGTTTAGCCATCCTACTAAGTGCAAGTGACGGTCCTACCCGCACAATCACGAAAGAGGAAGCAAAATTTCACACCTATTATCTACCACGTTCAAAGGTTAACTTATCCTCAGAAAAGATGAGGAAAACCTACACGCAGGTCAGACGTAGGTAAAGTTTAGCCATCCTACTAAGTGCAAGTGACGGTCCTACCCGCACAATCACGAAAGAGGAAGCAAAACTTTAACCTATTATCTACCACGTTCAAAGGTTAACTTATTCTACACTTGGAAAATTGCTAATTTAAACTAAAGTATGCAAGTCATATAACGTTTATAAAGCAAGGAATCCAGAGAAAGTAGTGGTCTTACCCGCACAAAGATTTATATTTCATAATATTCATTACAAGAATGGCCGGGTAACTACCCGCCTACAAGAAAGTAAATCTATACAAGCTAAATCTATCCTAGCAGTGGGAAGGGATCTTCAGGATCAGGCTTCAGGGCCACTTCCACTTGGACCAGCACCGTCAGTAGAGCGTGGCAGTTCAAGGAAAGCTTTAAGGATAGCTAGCCCATCATCAGCAGCAGCAACTTGGTTCACCTTCTCCACCACCGGATGCGGGAAGGCGGCATACTGATTCACTGCTTGGTCGTAAACAGCTTCAGTATCAACATTGTACAAAGGGAAGTTGGAAGGCGGGATGCCTTTCTCAACGAACCCTAGACCAAGCAGGAAGCCGGCCTTTTCCCCATCCTCGTGAGAAGCGTTGAGGGCTGCGCTCATAGCATCGTCATAAGACGTCTCTGAGAAGACCCGATGCACAACCTACAAGAAAATATACAAGTATCAGAACATTTTCTATCTACAAAGAAAAGCGTAAAGAAATGAAAAGCATACCTGAGACAACGCTTCTCGAAGAAGCCATTCCTTGGCAACCAGAGCTTCTTGGAGGGCAGCTTGAGCTTCGTTACGGGCGCGTTCGGCTTCACTCTTGTTGAGGTTGGCAAGCAACACTTCTTTAGCCGCAGCCTCTTCGACGCCCTTTAGCTTCCGCTCAGTATGGTCAAGCACCCCCCTCTGGTCCAAGATCTCCTGGAGCTTTTTGGCGTCTTCCATCGCCAAGGCATCATGAGCCTGCTGGAGAGCCTCTAATTTGGCTTTAAGCTCTTCATTTTCCACGCGTAGAGGCTCAGCAATAGCTTCAGCCTTGGTGGCCCTCTCGGTTGCGTTCCTTGCAGTTTCCTTAGCCAGCCGAAGCTGTTCATTAACAGCTTGGGCAGCCTTGGAACGGGCCTCGAGTCGAGCCTGAACTTCAACCTCGAGGGCCTTGAAGGCCTTCTCCTTTTCCGCAGCCACTGCGGAAAGCCTTTGGTTCTCCTCCCGGACAGCCCGCGCCTGAGCCACTTCTTTAAGGCGAGCTGCTTTTAACTTGTCGTTTTCACGACAAAGCAACTCGACGCGCGGCTGCATCCGGGCCAGGAGAACCCGAAGCTCATTGGTTAGCCTACCCTCCTGGTAGCTAGCCATGGCTTCCCCCAACGCACCACTGGGAGCAGCGTGACGAGCCCATTCCACGCACTCCACAGGGGTGCGAAGGGTTGTTCCTCGGCGAATGTTCCATCGTGGAACATACACTTCATTGGAATCCGACACTGCAAAAATCATAAAGCAGTTAGGAAAAGATGATAAAGAAAAAATATATATAAAATGGGCCAAAAGAACCCTACGCACCTGTAGGGTCAATTACAGGCCGATAGCCACCAAACCCATCACCTGAACCCAAGGGAAATCCATCCAAGAGGTCAGGCCGATGGGAAGGAGGCAGAGGTTGGCGAAAAGCCCCAAGCATACCTGACGGATCGGCCGTCGTTGCCGATGACGGAGGCATGGTAGAAGCCGCCGCGGTCGCCGCCGCGGAATCCGCAGCAAAAGTAACCGCCGGCTCGGTGAAAGATGCGGTAAAAATAGCACTCACAGCCGGCGGTGACGTCATCACAGCTGGAACAGTCGGCTCAAAGGAGTGAGCAACTGAACCAGCGGAAGCAGGCGCAGGCGCCTGGGTCGTCGCCTCAGGTAGGCTGACCAAGCCTACCGTCATTGGCGGAGAGGTACTCCTCTGCGCTCCACCCTGGAATGCGTCAACATCCACGCCTGCACAAAGAAGATAAGTGTTAAATGATATTAAGCTATGAAGATAAAAGCTAAAGGAAGTTGTACTTACGGGTTTTCTTGAGTACCCATCCGAGCGGGACCATCAGCCTCCCGCGGGTACAGGAGCGACGTCAAGTCGTTCCCCTCTGAAATAAACAGGAAAGAAGTTAGAAGAAATTCTAAATCAACAAAAGGAAACAAAGCATAGCGTAAGGAACAGAGTTCGAACCGTATTCGAGGACGATTGGGATCTTTTGCGCATCCGCAGCCTTCCACACTCGGCTCATCCCCAGCATCACCATCCCGGACTCCGCAAACCGGTAAACCGGAGATTGGACTCGGGATATTTTCGCAAACCATTCCGCCTCCTGGTAATTGGAGGCGTGAAGGCTGGGAAGGGCTTGCCCGTTCTTAAATTTCATGGCAAGGGTGATGGCGCGAGCAGAGATGTAGAAGAACTCCCGCTTCCACGAGCAAAGACTGCGCTCGGTTGCGCAAATCTTCAAACCCTTAATCCGGGTTATCAACGTGTACCACCCCTGGAGGCACCTCCAGGAGTAGAAGGTCATCAGGCGGTCGACGAAGGGCTCAATGCCCAGTATCCGGCACACCCATTCGAAGTGGCGAATCTTGGCATTCGCCATCGGATGCACCTCGGTCAGGTGCACACCGTGCCTCTCAAGGACACGGTAAACAAACTTTGTCAATGGGAACCTAAGATTCCCATAGACAAAGAATGCAGCATAAACCCCGATCTTGCCTCTGGGGGCATCGTACACCGTTTGGTGGGGTTCAGGAAACTCAGGCTCGAGAGACTCGAGCATGAACTTCCTGACGATGTACTGATACATATCGCCAGGCAGAGCACACTGGCACTCACCAGCAGTACTCTTGTCATCGGCTGTAGACTCGAGATCACGTGAAGACATCTTGCAGAAAGAAGAAAACGATTTCAAGGGAATGCTCGACTGAAAAGATGAGTATTTGCCGGAAATCGTTTTGAGGATGAAGAGAAGAGTGAAAGTGTGGATTACAAAGAACCCTCTCCCCCTTTATATACTAATCGCAATTAATGCGGTGAATTTAATGCGGAAGAGAGAGAAATCAAAGGTGCAATGAAACTATGACACGTGGCAAAAAGCAAGCTGGCAACAGCTGTTGACAGGACGCGTACCATTAATTTCGCGGCCACGCGCCCGAAAAATCGTGCCCACGCGCCTGAAAAAGCGTCTGGAATGACCATGTACTGTCACGTCACCATAACTTCCTGCACGTCCTGACAGTCAGAAGAAACCGTCGCACGACGTTTCAGAGGTTTGGACTGTTCTTATCCTTTCACCAACTCTTCGAATTTCAAAATTCAAAAATTCAAAAGTAAGCGGGAAAATACCCCTTGACTTGGCAACCAAGTAACCGTAAGACGGATGCGGGTACAGTGTTAAGGCAAAACCCTTCACATACCTAGCACCCGCAGGGAATTGAAGCCAAAAATAACTTGGCAACCAAGTAACCGTAAGACGAATGCGGGTACAGTGTTAAGGCAAAACCCTTCACATACCTAGCACCCGCAGGGAATTGAAGCCAAAAATAACTTGGCAACCAAGTAACCGTAAGACGAATGCGGGTACAGTGTTAAGGCAAAACCCTTCACATACCTAGCACCCGCAGGGAATTGAAGCCAAGAATAACTTGGCAACCAAGTAACCGTAAGACGGATGCGGGTACAGTGTTAAGGCAAAACCCTTCACATACCTAGCACCCGCAGGGAATTGAAGCCAAGAATAACTTGGCAACCAAGTAACCGTAAGACGGATGCGGGTACAGTGTTAAGGCAAAACCCTTCACATACCTAGCACCCGCAGGGAATTGAAGCCAAGAATACCCCGGCAACAAAGTAACTATAAGACGGGTGCGAGTACAGTGTTAAGGCAAAACCCTTCACATACCTAGCACCCGCAGGGAATTGACGCCAGGGGTACCTTGGAAGTAAAGTAACCGTAAGACGAGCGCGGGTACAGTGTTAAGGCAAAACCCTTCACATACCTAGCGCTCCGCAGGGAATTGAAACCAAGAAGGATCTTCTGGGCAATGCTTGCGGAAACGGAAATAACATCCCCGCATAGCGGGAACGTCGAGAACTACATTGTTTGAGGCTCCAGGATGGAATTGGTGGTTTTAACATAATTGATCACTATGTTCAAAACTACCAAAACCTCAGGGAGAATCCACACAAGTGGGACTCAACGCTCCTGACTTGCGAGGAGGTTACAGCCTACCCGCATCATACCCAAAGATCAAGCAGGAAACTCGGGAATTTCTGCAAGTGACAAGGACTTCCGCGGGAAGAATCCCCATGGAAAACCTTAAAAAACCCTTTTCAAAACCCTTTGATTAAGTCCAAAAGTTCACCTCACTTTATTAAACACTCATGAGAAGAACATTGGACTGGGGGGACTTGAAGAGGTAGGTCCCAGCAGAGCCCAGTTGGACCCGCAAGACTCACCTTGAAGAGGAACGTCTGCGCAGAAACCAACTGGATCCGCTGGACCCACCATGCTCAGAGACGTGACGTCCTTACGCGCAGTACGCAAGCTGTTCCCGCAGGAAATGCCTCCCAATGGTGAAGGACTCCGCCTGTCCCCGCAGCCTCGGATACAAGCCATCAGGGAAGGCCACCCGCGCAGCAAGGCTACACGCACAAGGCACTTAGCTCTCAATCACTCAGTGTCACCTGAAGGAATGAGCAAAGCCGGGGTCAATCCCGCACAAGGGCGGGAGGGGGAATACTCCCGCCCAAATAAGCCAGTCCGTACGATATGGGAAGATCTTCTGTACTGTACCTGACGAGGTATGGGCAAAAGATCTGACTAAAGATACGACAGCTTATTGACAACAGTATGGCGAGCAGCATGCTCCTGTACTGTATGTCACTATTAGCCGCTGCCTACTCACCAACTACTGCCATACCACGTGCGTAGCCGGCAGTTGGTGGAAAAGGAATAGTACACAGCAGGCCTGGTCACTATCAGCCGCTGCCTACCCACCAACTACCAGCAGGGCACGTGCGTAGGCCACTGTTGGTGGAACAGGAACACTGTTGCAGCCGGCCACACCTCCTTGGAAACCTACCTTCGGCTATAAATACCACAAATGGTATGACCATCTCATCTTAACATATCTTATCATATTATACCTGATATCTGCTCTAGCAATCTCTTAATATACTTTTATATTTAAAGAGCAATCTAGTCTGATTCTCACGCCGGAGGGTGGTCACAAGGAGGAACCCCCCCTTCTCAGTGACAAGCTCACGGTGTCTGTTTTGCAGGTTATCAGAAGAACCATCTTCTCTGGGTCTAACCCCTCGTGGGAAACATCTATCTAACCCCCAGGTTACCCGTAATCTGCCCGGGGTCCGGTTAGTGTTTCTTCAAAGATGGTTCATCAAATGTTTTATATTATCAAGATCTAATTTTTAATATACATTTACAAAAGTTGTATTTGAAGTTATATATATATTTTTAAGAAACAAGGCATTTATTTTTAAGTGTTTTTATAACAAATAAATTTTGTTATAAAATCTTAAATTATCAATGTTTTTATGTTGCCTTAAGATAATATTTTAACTTAAAGAATCACCAAATAATACATTATTGAATTATTATTCTTTCTAGAAATAATAAGAAAACATTTAACGTTACTAACTTTGTTGTATCTAAATAATTAAAATTATTTAATGCCTATCTTATTGATAAACATGTCTATGTAGACATAGTGAATATGGTGTTTGTGTTTCCCAAGGTTAAAAATGATAAGCTTGATATAATTCATATAAATAGAGTTTGAATTTGGGAAGAAATTTCAATTTCATTTGGTGAAATCTTGGTTTCTAAAAATTTAAGTTCGTATTAAAGCATACTTTTTGGTACTCGTCATGTACTAAGATCTTCGATCTTCTACAAAATATTGAAGGCTCCATCATCTTCATACCTTCACTATGTTGCATTATTTTTCATCCTATACCTTTTCATCATTGAAGCATAATAAAGTAGCAAGTTTCAGATACCTTGAATCAAGATTCTAAAAGATAATAGCCATGAAAATGGAATGAAATTGCAATTTATGGTCTGCACTTCGGTCTTTGAAGGAAGACCGAATTTTGGACCGAGGACCGACCTCTTATATATGGTCCGCAATTCGGTCTTTGTAATTAATAATTTCGGGTTCGAGTCGGTCTCGGGTATTACACGGTCCGGGTCTGGTATTTCAAAATGCTCACCCCTACAATTTAGTTTTAAACTGATTAATTTGAGTTCAACTAAATTTATCTCTAATAAACAAAAATTTGTTTGTTTCTCTTATTTATGATTCTAGGTTTTTTCATATAACCCAACCAAGTGTGAAGAACAATTGTTTGTAAAACTTGTGAATGTAAGCCAATTTTACAATTCCAAATTGGTTGTGTTACAATGATTTTGTTACCGTGTCACACGGTTTCTTATCTCGATTGATTATTGGTTCAAAGTATTGTTTAAAGCTTTGTTAGTTATGTTTTCGCAAAATATATTGATTATAAATTGTACTCGCAGATATAGATTTTGAACTTATTAATGAGCAGAAATTTTGGTGTTGATACAAAAATAGTTTTAATATTATTTAGTTCTCGGGGCATGATTGGAAGTGGTATGAGCAATATCAGTATTAAAGAATTATTTTGTTAATTCATAAAACAACTAAAAAAAAAAACTAAAAGTAAACTAAAAGAAAAGATGTTTATGAGAATCAACCTCGGTTCACATCTATGGCTTTAAACTATGCTTATCACCAGATCATCACTCATATTTTGTTTAAATTTTATATACTCATCATATATATACACACACACACACACACTAGATTTTATCCCCCGTATTACGGGGGTTGTTTTACATTATTCGTTTTTAATATTTATATATGTATGTTTGAATTTGAATTTTATTTATTGTAAGAAAGTTAATAATTAATATACTTGAGGTTTGATTATGAAATGGTTTCACAAATAAATGATATGTTATAATCCGGTTTAAAAGCTATCTGAGCTTGGTGATACTCATTACTCGTTCATTTTCTTTATTATAAAACTGTTTCTTAATTATAAATTATATCTTTTTTTAAATAAATTAGGATATTAATTTTTAGTATATTCCTATTTTATAGGATTTTTATATCAAATATTTGATAAGATTAATTTTTAATATAATGAGATGTTGTAACCCGTTTAAGAGCTATCTGGGTTTGGTGAGACCTTTACCCGTGAATTCGGGTCAAATGTTTGAGAAGCCTTCATTTACAAATAAAACAATCTGGTGGCTTGGGAGAATGGTTGTTTTACATTTTTCGTTTTTTAGTATTTATTTTTTGGATTTTAATTTTCTTTATCGTAAGAAAGTTAATAATATACTTAGGGTTTGATGATGAAAGGGTTTCATAAATAAATGATATGTTATAACCCGTTTAAAAGCTATCTGAATTTGGTGACCCATGACCCGCTTATGTTTTTTACTATAAAATTGTTTATTATAACTAATATCTTTTTCTTTTTAAATTGGATATTAAATTTTAGTATATCCCTATTTTATAGGATTTTCATATCAAATAATTGGTAAGATTAATTTTTAATTTAATGAGATGTTATAACCCGTTTAAAAGTTATCTGGTTTTGGTAAGACCAATACCCATGAATTTGGGTTAAATCAATGAGAGACCTCCATTTAAAAATCAAGCAATTTGGTGGCTTCCATAAAAGGAGGGAGCGACCACGTCGCGACATTTAGGATTTTAAGGGTTTTGTTTATATATATATATATACATACATATATCACATGGGTAAGGATCCTAAGAGAACACTTGGCAAATTGAGAATTTTGAGAACCATTTTGGACTATTAAAAAAAATGTCTATAAAAATATTTAAAAAATTATAAAACAAAAAAAACGAAAATTTTAAAATGTCAAATTTGAAATTTGAAGGTGGGGAGGATGTAACACCCTAGAAAAATCCCATAATTATTTTGGACTAAAAATGCCAACTTTGAAATTTAAAGGATTAAAAAATATTTTCAAGATAAGTAATGGGAAAAATGAGATAAGAAAAATAAAGATTTCTCATGCTAAGGAAATAAGAAAATTCTATCCCACATGGAAAGATGGAAGAAAGTGAAAGCATTTCACATGGGTATAAATAAGAAAGAAAACTTTCATCCCACATGGAAACAAGAAAGAAATGGAAGCTCTTTATAAGGAAGAGAGTTTCCATAGTAATATTCTTATGTGGCTAACCACTCTCCATAGTCCCGCGGAGGATGCGATGCACTCGACGCGCACGCGCACAGACTCGAACACGGACGATGGGCGTTTTGATGGCGCACTTCGCACGCTCGCATCGCCGCGAGTCGCATAAGGGCCGCTTTAGCATTTTTGAAAAATGAAAGCATGACCAAGAAGTGACAAGTTATCAAAGACAAGGGACCAAAACTGAAAATTTGAATCTAGGAACCCATCGCGCTACGCGATGAGCTCAGGAAAAGGCATCGCGCTACGCGATGGAGTGTAATGACTCATCAACACGTGTTGCGACGGAGTGACACGTGGCATATGCTAGGGCTGAGTCAGCATGCCACGCGCCATTCTCCTGCCATCAGGCTACGCGACGGAACCCAATTTTAGCTATAAATAGGTGGGTTCACGGCACATTCTAACTCACACCAAACACCATCACTTTCACACACTTAGTTTTGCGTGCCACGCCTCGTAGTACGTTCCAGGCCCCAAAGTTCCGACGGTTTGAGCCTAAATACGCGATAGAGAGTAGAAGTGCTGCCCGTACAAGCTTAGGCATATAAACTCCAAATACCCGCGTAAGATCAATCATCATTCATTTACAAAGGCTTTCAAACGAGATCACCACATCATTCAGAAAAGACAATCACAGGTGAGTACGTTAAACATTTTTACAGCCAGTCATTAAGATAAAAGGATTGTTTATCTTAACAAGTCAGTTAAATGTTTATATGAGATTACGTGATCTCTAAATTTTAAGGGATTATGTGATCCCTAAGTCACAAGCTAGAGAATAAAAGCAACTCAGATCGAGTACACATGTGTCTGGATCTAAACATATCTGTTAACCTTTCAATCAAGGCTACGTGGCCGCAAGCTAACAGACATAACAAAAGTTCTTCAATGGGCATCAGTTCCCGAAGAACCATAATTGTGTGTGTATGGCAATGGTACAAGTTCCTAGAAATAAGAAACGTTTCTGCTGAGTTTGTCCCAAAACTATCTTGTCAGTCAAAAATTTATAAATGTTTTCAGAGTGAATGATTCACCAGCATATCACTGACGTATTTTCCCCCCACGTTACAGGAAAGCAATTATAACACAGATAGCAAGGAATAAGAGTCACTCTTGAAATTAGAAGCTCGTTTATGGAGATGGATCAGTTTTTAGTCATTAAAATATTATAATCAAGATTAAACAAGGTTTGTAAATCAAATACTTGGATATTTATTATCCAAGAAGTTTTCAAATTAAATTAATATTTTAATCAAAGACTTCCGCTAATAACCTGCAACTCTGATATATTTACAAAACAAGTACCAACTACGGGTGTTACGCCTAGGCCCTAAGTCAGGGTGTGACATTAAAAATTTTTAATAAAAAAAAACTAAATTTTTTAAAAAGTAAAAAGACAGAAACATTTATCTAGCATCCCAGTTTCATAAAAAAAATCTCGGTTTTGCTGAATTATACATATATGTATATTATCAATTAATATACACATATGTACATTATCATGTATCTTAATTATACACATGCGTATAAAAATAATATGTATATATATAAGTATATACATGTTTGTAAGTATTATACATATATGTATAATTTAGGAAAACCAATTTTTTTATGAAACCGGGATTCTAGTTAAACATCTTAGTTTTTTTTTTACTTTTTTTATTTTCGCATCTGCTTTGGTTTGATAATTTTTTTTTATTTTTCCTTGGAGGGTTTTTTTAGTCCAAAATGATTCTCAAAGTTCTCAATTTTCAAATGGTTATCACATTATCCCAATCACACACACACACACACACAGGGGATGGTTCATGCGAGAAGTGATATTATAACGAGAAGTGTGAGAAGTCGATCTCAACCATTGATTATCTCCAATTTGTTCAAAGCGTTAATTTCTCTAATTACTCCTAAAATATTCTCCACATTAATTCTAGTATAAAGTTACAAATTTGAATTATCTTTTACCTACATATAAAAAAATGTATATGTAGGTGAATAGTAATAAATTGATCACCTACACAAGTAACATAATAATCTACACATAGCTCATATTCAATCATACAAATTGTTAGTTATTTTTATTTTTATCAAAACATAGCTCGAATTTACCAACACAACTTATTTTCTCCTACACTAATTTTGTTTCTTTTGTTTTCACCAACACATAACTAATATTTACATACACATATATCGTATTCACCTTCACAACTTGCTAGTTCATTTTTTTTCACCTACATATAAATAATATTCATCTACACATAACTCGTATTTGCCTACACATAAAAGATAGATTATAAAATAATAAAAATTACAAAAAAACATGATGTGTTCCTACATTGCGAATTAAGTTTAGGTTAATACTATTAATTGTATGTGATATCATGAACAAGTTTTGTTTGTGTAGGTTAATATTATGATATGTGTAGGTAAATACAAATGGGTAGGCTATAAAATGAAGTAAGCTTGTATATGTAGGTTAATATTTTGATTTATATAGGTTAACATGAACTTGATATGTGCATGTATATAAATATTATGATCTGTGTAGGTGGTAACATGAACTAGTTTTTGTTTGTGTAGGTTAATATTATGATTTGTATAGGTATTTATTTTTATGATGGTTAATATATTTATATTTTTTATAGTATGAGTATGATGGTTTTTTTTATGAATCGTTTGAATATTAAATCAAATTAAAAAATAAAAATAAATATATAATAATTTGTAACTTAACATTAATTAGTGTTAATTACCAAAAGAAACTCCTAAAATTTTTACTAATATACTTATACAATTAAATAATCAAAAATTAAAAAGAAAACTTAAGATTGGTTAGAATCTCTTCTCGCACTTCTCACGCTAAGAAGTAAGAACCACTTCTGAAATGAACCCAATTATATATATATATATATATATATATAGGGGTGGGTTCTAGTGAAAATTCCTCTTAAAGAGAAAACTTAAAAACTCCTAAAAAACTATTTTTAACTTAAAAAATTTTTTTTTTTTGAAGTTTCTTTTTTTTTTTCCATTATTCTTATATGTTGTTATTGGTTCAAAAAAAAAAAAGAAAAACTTGTCGGTAACTTCGTCGGTATAGTGCGTATGTGTAATAGTGTGCATTGCATATATGCAAAAGTGTTTGTATTGCATAGAATACAACACTATTGCACATATTTGATATACACCATTGCATATATGCAATATAAGACTAATACACACATCGAATACACATTAGTACGTATGTGTAATACAACATTAACGCACATGTGCACCACATCGACTTTTATTTTATTATTATTTTTTTTCCATATAATACAACACTACTACACATATACAATACACAAATATTGAATATATGCAATAAAACACTATTAAACTCAAAAATACATAGTAATACACATGTGTAATACAACGTATCGCACAGTAATACGTATGTGCATTACAGCGGTTTTTTTTATTTTTTTTTATATTTTTCGAATGAAATATAAGAAAATATTAGAATAATGGCTAAAACAGAATTTTTAAAATATTTTTTTATTTTTAATTAAAAATAATTCTTTAGGAGTTTTTAAGTTTTCTCTCTAAAGGTGAGTTTTCTCTTGATCCTCTCCCTATATATATATATATGATGTAGAGGGCTGAAAATTTCGTTAAGTACATGTACATGTGTACCTATTTATTTCCTTTTCTTTTCTTTTCTTTATTTTTTTAATAACCAACAAATAAATAATTGCCTAGGTATTTCGTACAGGTCATCCAATGGCAAAAGGCTACTGCCAATTGGTACAACCCAGCCGTATGAAGCCCTTATTCGTCTCCAGGTTATCACCAATTATGGGGAAAACTCACTGGCTCGAAGGCCCACTTTGTTGTATGTAAAAACGTAATACACTCCAGGAGTTAGTCGAATTGTGATACATCATGATATACGAGACGTAATAGAACAATATAGAGTCGAAAGGTTGTTCTCATTGATAATAATCGAATGATTATGGATTAATACATGCATACATACATACGGTTAAGCTCGATCCAACTCGATGTGCACATCGAGGTGGCCTATCATTCTAGAGAGAATCCGGTATGGTAACAACATGAACAGTGTAACGAATGACCAGATCTCTAAGCCCATTTCTTAGATCAGCCTATTTATAGGCCCAGACCCCATTCGCTGACATCTCAGGCGAATGGGGTGATCCATCAAACGAATGGCTTCCTATTCGTTTACATCAGGAGCGAATGGGCTCTCTAGTAAATGAATGAGCATCCATACGCCAACCTCTAGGCGTATGAGCTCCTAATCTAGGCGAATGGGCTGCCATACGCCAACATCTAGGTATATGGCACTTAGTCTAAGCGAATGGACTCCATATGCTTAACACACTAAGTGTATCGGTCATGTTTACAATATATCATAATGACTAAACTACTCATAGCCTATTCGATCAGCTGCGGGCAACAAATACTGCACTGACATGCTAAAACCCGATCTTCCTCAGGATAAAACCAGAGATCACAAAGATTCAGGTCTTTCTTCATTGAGCCACCCATGCCCTTCCAAAAGTATTTCTGTAAGGATTGAATCCGGGTCTCCATTAAAGAACTCATGTTTCCTACCATTACATCACATTGAAAATGACACGTGTACTTATCCTATAAAATCTATAAAGTAATGTTTAAAAATTTTTGATTAAACAAATGACTTCTAATCGAACAAATGATATAGAATCTAAGTTTTGGGTCCATATTGATTTTAAAAGCAATTTCATAATCCAAAATCTACGATAAGATTATGGGCAATAAATTTTGTTCAAAGTTTTTAACATTATTTTGACAAAGTTTCTTATATTACACGCCAATATGTGCATCTGAACTACTACTACTACTTATTATTATTATATCTGAACTATTATTATTATTATTATTATTATTATTATTATTATTAAATAACAGAGGTTAGAATTGTTTGCAGTTTGTTGGATTTTAATTAACGGGCAAAAAAAAAAAAGAAAATAAAATTTGAAGTGGTGCTTAAATCATAAAAATGATAGATGGACCCCAAATTGTGTCATTAAAATTGCAAACCATGATTTGTCACAAGCCTAGGTACGTCTATAATTTATTATTAAGTTCTTATAAACACTACTGCATAAAGTATTTGTTTTGTATAACGGTTTTATGAAAATCGTTTTAAAAGGTAGAGAACCGCTGTAGAAGATATACTATTTAAAGCGATCAATATTTAGAAGAACAAATACAGCGTATACAATTTTTAAAATGGTTATTTGAAACAGTTTTAAATTTATTTAATGAGACCGTTTTATTTGGGTAAAGTCATTTGAAACGATTTAAGTCGGACCGATTTATTTGGTGTTATTTTCAATTTATAGTATTTTTAGTTTTATATTAACCTGCTTAACCAAAACGGTTTAAAATTGATGTTTTATTTGGTATGCTTATTTAAAACGGTTTAAGTTCGCGTTGTTTTATTGGTTTCTTGGTGTCAGATTTTTGAGTTTAGGGTTTTATAAATTGCCCTCAAACACTAGAAGCTGACGTAGCCCCCTCTCTTCCTCCCCTATTGACATAGCCCCCTCTCTTCCTCCCCTATGGAAACGCTAATACCCCAAGAAAAAGAGGTAGAAAAAAATTACCTTTTGATTTGTTTTGTGTTTTTATTATTCTAAAGATATGTGAATCTCATATTATGAATAAATGGTTGGAACAAAGAGTCATCACTCTGTTCTTTCTTTCTTACTATCTTTAATTGTTTATTTGTTATATATTTTGTATTGAAAAACTGAATTAAATGTTTTTCTTTCTTTTTTAAATTTTTTTCTAACAGATTAATTGAAGCTTTATGGACTTTTAAATCATTTTTGGTTTCAATGATTTGATGGCTGTAGTTTTATTAGAAACATAAATAAGAAAGGGTGGAGGGGGTTTAATTAGGTCATTTTTGAACACTCTTCCTTCACTTGTATGGAGGAATAAGATTGCTAAAATCCAACCGAATGGATGATGATTTAATTCCAAATGAAATTCCATCCATGGCAACCAATATATTCCTATAGGAATTAAATTAAAATTTCAATTTTAATTCTGATGAACTCCGCAATCGAACCACCTTGATATCGTATATTATTATGTTCTTGCTTCGGTCCAAAAACTCTAGTGCTAGGTGTAAATAATCTATGTGCATTTGTAACATGTTTTTTTTGTGTAACAGCCCAGCTACCGCTACACCATAATATTATCCGCTTTGGTCGGGATATACCACCATCGCCTCACGGATTTGCCTTTGGTTGCCCAGGTGAAGACTTCTTATAAGGAGAAGGATACCTTCCCCATCATAATGCGTTTTGGGCGCTTAATGGTAGTGAATGAGAGGAGAACTCCGCAATTAAGCGTGCTTAGGTGGGAGTAGTATCAGGTGGGTGACCTCCTGGGAAGTCTTCACCTGGCAACCAACCGTGAGGCGATGGTGGTACGCCATGGCCAAAGCGGACAATATTATGGTGCGGCGGTAGCTGGCTGTTACAAGTTGGTATCAGAGCATAAGTTTGAGAGGAATAAGCATCCTATATGCTTAGACTCGAACAGAGAATGAGACTAAGTGAAAGAAAATGAGAAAGATGCTAGTCCAAGAAAGCCATGTGTCACTCAAGCAAGATTAGTAAAGGTAAGATAAATGATTCATTTCATGTGTAGTGTAAAGAATGAGTAAGAAAGTTAGCTTAATTGCTAGAAATAGAAATATTTGTTTATATGTGATGATATGAAATGTTTGATTGATTGTCTAACTGGTTATAAGTAGAATCTAGCACAAGTGGACTCACAAAGGGAAATGTATAGGACACAGAAAGTAACGTGATTAGCTAATCACTACTGGCCACTGTTACTACCTGTTTGCCTTACTATCCCTGTACTAAATAGTTCTTGGAGTGAGGATGTTTGTGTTTTCTTATAGAACATGAATGGCTAGCGTAAGAAAGTTTACTGGACAGGGAGGTCGTACGGGATGCTGTGGTAGGCCACGTGTTTACCTGGTACCCTCTGAAGAACCGGTACTGACCCCGGAGATGAAAGAAGTGTAACTGAGCGAGACGTAGGGTATCAACTTGATCCTGCTGTTCAAGCCACTATTGCCCAAGCGGTAGCTGCTGCAGTGAAGAATCTGCAACAGGATAAGTTGGCTAAAAGCCATGTAAGGACCACTGAGAAGACAGGGGAAGGTAGTAAGAAGGATGATGAGACTGAGAAGAGGAGTCCAGTGATGTTCGATCTATGAAAGTTGGTGAAGGGAAGAGGGGCTAAGGTGGGTGCAACTACAAGTCGTTCAAGGGTTTTGACCCATCGAAGCTGACTGGTATAGGGGATGGAATCGCTACTCTCCAACGGATAATCGCAATAGACAACGTTATCCGAATTAGCGAGTTACGTCCCTATGAAGCAGTGGGCTATGCTACCCAGTTGTTTGGTGATGTTTTGGTGGGAGACTGTTAAGCAAATAAAGACCCCTGCAGAGATCAAGACTATGAGGTGGGATGACTTAAAGGAGATGGTAACAAAGCGATTTTTGTGCTGATGTGGAAGTTGAGAGGGATGAGATGAGGTTTTTGAATATGAAGGCAGGAAAGATGACACACAGCGAGTACACTGCTGAATTCAATCGCAGGTCCAGGTTGGTGCCTAACATGGTGAACACCGAAGCATAAAGAATCAAGTGTTACATTAGAGGACTTCCACAGAACGTCCACACACTAGCCAGGGCTTGTAGACCTTCTACTTTTGATTATGCTTTTGACCTCGCAGAGATGGTTTATGATGACTTGGCGATGGAAGAAAAGAAAGAGAAGAGATGGGTTACTCCTAACAAGCGACCCTGTACTCATATATGGAATCCCAAGGATAAGAAGCAAAGGGTGTGGGAGAGAAAGGCCTGTAAGATGTGTGGCAAAATACACGGTGGTGAGTGAAAGTGGGGTGCTGGTTCGGATGTGTGTCACAAGTGTGAAAAAGCCCATGGAAGGGAATGTAGGCTAGGGTCTAATGCCTGTTATAAATGTGGAAAGGTGGGGCATTGTCCAATGAATGCAGTGAAAAACTCGCGTGCTACAAATGTGGTAAGACGGGTCATATGGCAAGGGAGTGCACTAATGGTGAAGCTGGAGGAAGTGGGAAGAAGGATGCTGACCAACCACCCAGGCCAAGAACCAGAGCCTACATGCTGACATAGGAACACGCCAACCAAATCCTAGATGTTGTGACAGGTACGCTTCTAGTAAACGGTATTTCCGCTTCAGTATTGTTTGATTCTGGTGCGAATAGGAGTTTTGTAGCTACGTCATTTTGTAAGATAGCTAAAATAAATTGTTGCCGTGTGCCTGAAACGTTACGGTAGAAACCGCTAGTGAAACTTCGGTTAGAATAATGAGAATGGTTAAGGGTTGTACGATACAGTTAGAGGGACGTGAATTCCCTGCTACCCTGTATGTGATGAACTTAGGAGGGTTCGATGTAGCTTAGGGATGGATTGGTTGTCTGAGTTTGAAGCTCAGATAGTGTGTAAGAGTAGATTGATAAGATTGTAGTCTTTGGATGGTGATACGGTGATGGTTTATGGTGATAAAGAAAGTTCAGGGTTAACGTCATTTCGATGATAAAAGCCGAAGGTTTATTAAGGCGAGGGTGCAGTGCTTACCTGGTGTATGTTGTCAAGGCTATGGCTAAGATTAAAGAGGTGA
This sequence comes from Bidens hawaiensis, assembly GCF_021521415.1. Lineage (NCBI taxonomy): Eukaryota > Viridiplantae > Streptophyta > Magnoliopsida > Asterales > Asteraceae > Bidens > Bidens hawaiensis. Next base: position 101,735 of record NW_027492573.1, on the reverse strand, counting down.
AAGATGTTCCCTGAGGACCTTCCGGGGTTACGCTCAAACGAGAGGTAAAATTCCAGATAGAAATGATACCAGGAGCACAGCTCATCGCAAAAGCACCTTACCGCCTGGCTTCGTTCGAGATAAAACAATTGATGTCCCAACTTCAAGAGCTCCTCGATAAAGGATTCATAAGGCCGAGTGTTTCCCCGTGGGGCGCACCAGTATCATTCGTTAAGAAGAAGGATGAAAGTATGAGAATGTGTATCGACTACCGAGAGTTGAATAGTCTTACGGTGAAGAATAGGTATCCGTTTTCACGGATTGATGATTTACTCAACTAACTACAAGGTGCTAGCTGGTTCTCACGAATAGACCTTAGATTGGGCTATCATCAGTTGAATGTAAAAGATGCAGACATCCCTAAGAAAGCGTTTCGGACGCGTTATGGACACTACGAGTTCCTTGTGATGTCGTTTGGTCTAACGAATGCTCCAGTAAAATTTATGGATATGATGAATAGGGTATGCCGGCCGATGTTAGACAAATCAGTTAACGCCTTCATTGAAGATATATTGATTTATTCGAAGAGCGAGTCTGACCATGCTGATCATCTGAGGGAAGTATTGGAAGTTTTGAAGAGAGAGAAACTGTATGCTAAGTTTTAAACGTGCGCATTTTGGTTGCGAGAGGTACAGTTTCTAGGTAACATAATCAATCCTGAAGGGATTACTGTGGACCCAGTTCAGATCAAAGCAATAAAGAATTGGAAGACTCCGTAAAACCCAAATGATATACGCAGTTTCTTAGGGTGGCTGGCTATTATAGGAGATTTATTCAAGGCTTCTCCAAGGTAGCCGCACCATTGATCGGTATGACCCGAAAGTCTTTAGTATTCAATTGGGGTAAGTATCAGGAAGACGCATTTGAAGAATTGAAGAAAAGACTTACGCAGGCTTCAATCCTTGTTTTACCCTATGGTAATGAGGTTTTAGTAGTTTATACTGATGCTTCGCATCAGGGGTTAGGTTGCGTATTGATGCAACGAGGTAAGGTCATAGCGTATGCATCCAGACAGTTGAAGGTTCATGAAAGCACATACCTGAATGATATGTTGCAAAACACATCTGGTTTTAATACTTGTTTCTTTAATAAATCATGCTTAATTTCATTGTTTATATATAAAAATTGGCATGTATTTATGGTTTCTCGTGTTTACAGGTAGTAGTGCATAAAGGGAGCGGAAAATGAGGCTACATGATGGAAATAAGATTGTACGAAGAATAACACAAAAGACGGGAAAGCAAAATTAAAAAAAATTTGAAAATAAGTTCCCGCGCATTATGGGGGATTAAGCCAAGTTCCCCGCCATGCGTGGCGAACCTAGAATATGGGAAAATCCCTGCCCGACTATTTTTCGGCCGCGCATTGAGTGGGATTAAGATAGTGAGATTGACGGATGATCTCTCTTTTAGGGTACTTTAGTACTGTTAGAGAGTCTGACAGGTAACCCGGCCAACCGGTAAGTTTAAAGCCCACTTAGAGTTTTCTTTTATGTCACATCCAGAGAATGATCATGGATCCCCTAGGTTGTCTAAGGGTGTCATATTTTAAGATCCTGGTTCCTTCATAGTATCCATTGCCAAGAGAAATGTAAGCGTTACAAGTATGATTCTAAACCTAGTTAGTGCTTCTCTTATCTTTGAGTTCATTTAGTTAATCGAGTTGAAGTATGTTAGTATTAGTGTGAGTTTTAGTTTAATTAGTCAATTTTCTAATCAGTAAAATCATTAAGTTCTTAGTTAGAGTTTAGTCTAGGTGTCGCTAGTTTCGTTTGGGTTCGATATCTGGACTTCATTAGGATTTACTCATTCGATAGGTACATGTTCTTGTCTAGTGGTCCAGAATTAGAAGAGTCCAGGCTTATAAATTTAAAACTAGAGTATCTAGCTTAGGTTATGTTTTTATAGACCGTTTTTAGCACATCATCGACACATGACTTAGAGCTAGCAGCAGTAGTGCATGCTCTCAAGATTTGGAGACATTACCTGTAAGGTACTAAGTGTATTATTTATACAGACCATAAGAGTTTGAAGTACTTCTTCGAGCAGAAAGAGTTGAATATGAGACAGAGAAGGTGGTTAGAATTGATTAAGGACTATGACTGTGGCATCATGCCTTAAGCCGAAAGAACGAAGAAGTCATCGCGATGGTGAAGTCTTTTAAGTTGATCATTAACTTAGGTTTCTTTGGAGAGATCTGCAAGGTACAATCAGAAGTGCTTATGGATGAAGGGCTAATGAAGAAAGAAAGAGGGGGCTACAGAACGAATTGATAGATAACACTCATGGTGCAAAGACTAGATTCGATTGGATGTGTATTCCATGCCATGGGAATCTTAGAGGTCGAATCCTAGATGAGGCTCATAAGTCTAGATACTCGATTCATTTTGAGATCCACCAAAATAAATCAAGACCTAAAGTAAGACTGCTGGTGGTTGGATATGAAGAATGAAGTAGTAGATTATATCAGTAAGTGCTTAACTTGTTTGCAAGCCAGAGCAGAGCACCAGAAACTGTATGGAAAAATGAAGCCGTTGGAGATACCCGAATGGAAACGGGAACACATGACCATGGATTTCATAACCAAGCTACTGCATCCAGCTAGGAATCATGATACCATCTGGGTGATTGTGGATCGATTGACTAAAAGTGCTCTTATGCCAATATGAGAGGTTGTGGCTAAGCATGGGGTGCCATTGTCGATCGTATCCAATAGAGACACTCGCTTCATTCAACATTCTGGAAGAAGTTTCATGAAGCTATGGGAACAAGACTAAACATCAACATGGCGTATCATCCTCAAACAGATGGGCAGAATAAAAGGACTATCCAAATCCTTGAGGATATGCTACGTGCATGTGTGTTAAATTTTGGAGGAAATTGGGATGATCATTTGCACCTGACAAAATTCTCTTACAACAATAGCTACCATTCGGGTGTTGGTATGCCGCCGTTTGAGATGCTTTTTGGTAAACGCTATAGAACTCCTATTTTTTGGGGGCAGATTGGTCAGAAGGAGCTCGGAAGTTTAGAAGTTGTGCAAGAAACATCTTCAAGGTTTGATCAGATGAAGGCAAGGATGAAAGCCGTGCAAGATCGTCAAAAGTCATACGCTGATAAGCGACAACTACAAATTGAGTTTAATGTTAGAGACAACATGAAGCTTAAGGTCTCACCTTGGAAGGGAATCATTCGTTTTAGAAAAAAAGGGAAAGCTGAGTCTAAGGTACATCAGACCATTCAGAATCATAGCTCGTGTGGGCGAAGTGCCTTACAAGCTAGGTTTACCTGAGGAATTGGAAGGAATTCACTCTACCTTCCATGTTTCTCACTTGAGAAAATGTCTAGCTGATAACACGTCTCATGTGCCATTAATAGACATTGAGGTGGATGAACAGTTAAACTATGTCAAACAGCCTGTTGAGATAGTTGATCGCAAGGAAAAGCAGCTTCGTAACAAAGTTATTCCCTTGGTGAAAGTGATATGCAAGCACCGTAATGGATCAGATGCTACTTGGGAAGTTGAAGAAGAGATGCGCAAGTTTTACCCCGATTTGTTTAAGTAATAGTTAGGTTTCGGGGACAAAGCATCTTTTAAGGAGGATAGACTTGTAACACTCGTCTTTTGAAAATAATAAATAAAGAAAGTTTTATTATTTAAAATGTGTGTTGTTATTTAAGTATGTTAAATAATAATGGGATTGAGTGGTAGGCTTAGAAATAATACATGAACTTGGGAATGGTTACGGGCCTAAGGTCCATGGGCTTGGAGTATTTAATCTCCTTAAACTCTCATAAAATCCTAACATTCTCATTCCATCACCTTCTGGCTCCATACACACACTCAAAAACACACACAAACACTCCTTCCTCTCATCCAGATCCGAGATCCAAGAGAAACCAAGGGGATTTCGGGTTCAAGCATCATCAACAACAACAATGTCACACCCCAACCTAAGGCGGAAATGTCGGGGCGTGATACGATTGCTCACAACTCGAAGATACTATCATAAGTAAAATGTGACAATATCTATTAAGTTAATTATTTCCAAATACAGTGCACAAATATTCAAAATACAAACCAATAATATAATACATGTAATCCAATCAAGATTTGAATAATATCTGTCTCCTTTAAAATCCTAAGGTCTTTCTAATTATGCATACTTCAACTTCAATTCAATGGCAACCTACATATGCGTAGAAAAGAGAGTTTGTCAACAACACATGTCGAGTGAGTTTGTCACCAGTTTTTGACACTAAAAATAATGTTAATATAATAAGTAAAAGAAAATAAGTAAAACGTAATAAATACGGTAAGTGAATCAAACCATGAACAAGTAAGGTGTCATTTAACCATTGCTAAGCGAATCGGGCGCCGGTAAATCAACCATAAGCATATAATAATAAGACCGTTGCCAAGCGAATCGGGCACGGGTAAATAATAATGAGAACCCTATACAAGGGGATATGCTGGAGCTCTCAGAATACGAATGCGCACATAAAAAAGTAAGCACATAACTAGTATATTTGATCAATCACACACAATTATACGTTTGCTAATTTTTAAGATATATATATATATATGTGTGTGTGTGTGTGTAATACGAATAGTACGCATATGTCCCCAAAATGTTTATAAAACATAGTAAAATAGGGGAATAACAAAACTCACCTTAGATTAAAGACAAGCGAATATAAATACGAATAAACAAGTTAACGAATAAGCGAGTTGGAAGTCGGGTTTTGGTCAGTAGCCTTAAAATTTCGTTACGAGAATAAAAGTCTTCTGGACCGAACGTTGGTTCTGACCAGAAGCATGAGATTTTGATTGGTCAAAGCTGTTGACTATTATGCCCTTAAACGGGTTTGAGTCCAATTGACCACCGAGACTCCCTCAATCAGCAAAATTTATTGAGGGCTTTTGTTCTACAGATAAAAATCTACAATATTGAAGAAGACAACTTATCTGAACGATGAATGGAACAAGATATAATCGAGGTCAAAGGGTCTTGAGGCTTGAAAGTCAACGAAGCAATACGAACTTGATAAATTCTTGAAGAAACCGACAATGGGGAAATGAATTTCGATAATTGTAGCTATGAGGGCTGGTATTGAAGTAATAATTTAAGGTTTTATGATATGCCTCGTTTAAATATTAAGGGTTAAGACTTGTTTATTAGGAAATAGCTATTTTAGGAAACAGAATAATCAATTAATGACAAAATCAGGTATAATAACCTAAATATTTCGGTTTGGACAGCAATAAAACGAAATTGGAATATTTTATAAAATTAGTTGACATATCTTGAACCTTAAGTTTCATTAATTTAATCGAAAATGTGAGAGCTTAAACTGATCTAGATCTTGTGATTACAACGATGCATTCGTTATCTAGGTATACGATTATGCTGAGATACGTTAATGTGTGTAGTGTGTGTGTTGAGAGAGTATTTGGACAGAGTAACGAGAGAGAATAAAGGATAAAATTGAACTGTTACATTAACATATACGAATGAATACTTCATTCGTTAATAAACTTAATCCATAACGAAAAGCCCTCATTCGTTAATCAAGGTTAACGAAAGAGCTTAAATTTAATACGAATGTGTTACATTCGTTACAGGGTAACGAATGTAACTTACATTAGAGCGAATGGCATGTTTTACCATATTTACATTATAACCCCTATACTTTTAACCTATTACATTAAAGTCCTAATAAAGATCGAGACATACAAATCATGTATCAACAAACTCCCCCTCGTCTCAAGCTCTTTATCTTTCATCGCTGGAACATCTTGGTTTTCCAGTCAACACAACTGTGAATCTTGTATGCGTAACAGACTCGAATGACTTTCTGAAACTACATAGCAAGCTCGTAGTCGCATACGTTAGCAAACCTGATCTGACTTGTAAATAACGCATCATTGTCAGACTCAGATAAGTTAACCAGCCACATTGAATCAATCACACGTATCGACTTCGTGTTTGAACCATGGCTGAATAGAATAACCGCTTCACCTGTATGATTGTCGTAGTACCAATAATTAAACGAGGTGAATATACTTTGAGGAAATGTCTTCATTGGATCCCTCTTTATTGTCTTTGGCGGCTTCACTTGCAATATCATCTTTCTCTAGCCTGTGCGTGTATCAATCTCATCAATGTACTTATGAGTAGGCACCTATGGCTTGAAGAACTTAAAACCAAAACGTGTTTCATGTAATTATTGCTTATAGAACCACCCAGCCCACTAATCGTTCCCATGATTTACGAACGGTCTGTTTGCTAGTGTTCTCACATCCCATCTTGGCATAGATAATATATCGTGTGGGCGTTTGAAATAATAAATACCATGCTCCCACTTAACGATATATACCTTAAGTTTTGAATCAAACTGCCATGCCACCAAATCACCTCTTACATCTTTTGCTGGCTTGTACTTCTTCATTTGGTATGCTGATGCTCGAGCCTTTTCCACTTTGACTTCCTCTCGTTTATGATAACAAAAGGTCTCGATCATCTTATTCATCTTCGTAACATTATGCTCAAACATACCATCCAAAGCACGTTTACGCTTTTTCTCAGTAGCAGAGACGTGACTTGTTTCAGCAGCTTTATATTTTTCTTTTTCTTCTTGTAATCGACGTTCTGCTGCATCAAAATGCTCAGTAGTGAAAAACGGAATACCTGAGTCGTTGTTGTTATCGGTGTAGAACTCAGGATACTGGTCAGCAGTTTCGTCTTCAACCTCTACCTCATCAAAATCAGGCACATTCCCATGTGGAATGCCTGTGTTAGTACTTTCCTCTATTTCAACATCCACGTCCTCACTCTTTCCCAACACATCCACCTCTTCTTCATTTAGATCCAGAAGCAAGGCAATTTGTTCTTTTGTTAATGAATGATCAACAAATTCACCTTCTTCGATCTCGTCCGCATTCACCATACTATACACTATTCCGTTCATTCCCATAAATAAAATCATATTTGCTGGAATAACATCAATCGGCTTAGCTCTCGTGTAATCCTTGTATGGCACAATCTGCAACTGACTATCTCCAGATCCACCAACAGCACTCGCATTAGACTTATTACCTGCCGACGGTGTAGAACTACTTATTACCTGCCGACGGTGTAGAACTACCGCCCAGTTGCTGATCTATCCCACCACCTGTACCATCTTGATCATCTTCATTGTTCTTTAATTTCTTCAACTCATCGTCTTTACACGTCAACTGAAGAATGATCTCATCCTGTTTATACAATCTCTCCCCCTGGAAGCAACAAGGGCTCTAAGTTCCTTGTTTTCACGTTGAGTGAATTGAATATGTCACAACAAATTTCTTTGTGCTAGCTCATGGGCCGCTCTATCTGCTTGCATTTGAGTCTGTTGAAGGTGCAACAGATTCATCATATGAAACCATTGAGTCTGAAGATTCAAGCTAAAAAAATTAGGATGAACTGGTTGCAATGGACCCTGAGGACGAGTAAATGTCATAAACGAATGCTCAGGTCTTGGCAACTGTGTAGGAATAGTAGGAGTAGCTGGAGTAATAGGCTGTGGTGTAGGCATACGTGCCAAAACGGTCTGAAGAATGTCACCAAATACAGGATCTGGTCGTGCAGTAGTAATCAAGGTCATAGATGGTGGTACTGGAGATACTGGCATATGTACCAGAGTAGGTGACCTTGGAATCTGTGGAGGCATAGGAGATGTGGGAACAGGATCTGAAATAGATACAGGAGGAGTAGAACGAACAAATGGTTGACTCGGAATCTCAATTCCTGAACCTCTTCTAACCCTTTGCTTTTTGGCTTTCTCACTCTTCTCCACCAACGGTTCTTTCCCTTTACGTTTACGCTTCTACTCATAACTTAAAGTAGCTTGTGGTCCTGGACCACCATCACCACCACCATCATCATTTCCACCATCACCACCTTCATGTTCGGAATCGGAGTCGTTATGAGCCCAACGATCATTAGGTGGCGCAACATAATCAATATTCGCTAAATGACCAATCAATAGTTTAAACTTTGGTCGATCTGCCAGACTCTGACCTCTATAAGACCCCAAACGTCTCATTGTTTCTTAGTTCATGTGCTCAAGTCTCATAACATCATCTTGATCTTTATCCAAATCTGGCACCAAATCATTGATTATCATCTGTAGAAATCTTGGATACATTAGAAACTTATTTCGGCTTGTAATGTTCTCTTTTAGATGATAATAAACCAATTCCAAGAAATTGAATGGTTTATTCAATACGAAAGCAACAAAAGCAGAATGCAGCATCACTCGGCATTCATTAAAACCGCCTTTACGTCCGCCGAGGCAATGAATCAATACATGAAGCAAATACTTGTATTGTTCACACAAGTTTGCTTTGTTATACATTGACTTTCCCAGATCACCATTATACTTTACACGTTCAAACAATCTACGTATCAACTCTCTATCAAACTCGCACCTGTCATCAATTGTATCATGAAATCCTAACGAATCTCGGATTACCCCAACATCAATCACTACTCGTTTATTCTGAATCACTGCCTCAATTTGATTTTCTGTCTCATTGAATCTAGCAGTATTCCAGAATTCTCTGATTTACGTCTGATAAACCATCGTACGAGTCGAAATAGCCTTGTAAATTCTTGAGCGTGTCAGAAAGCTAATCATGCCCCCGAATATCGGAGAGTCTTCAAAATTCGGCTCAAGATAGGCACATATATTATGGCTTTTGTTCCAAGATTGCATCACAGGAGCTTGTTCAGGTTCAGCTTGAGCAGGGTTAGCCTCCGGGTTTTGCTGGGAGCTGGATTCTGAACGTTTTCATCAACCATTACTGTTAAAATCAATATAAACATTAGTATAATATTCAAAAATTATATTCTGAATACCGAATGGTTATTTCATTCGTTAGTTGACTTAAGACGAATAAAACATTCGTTATACATTAAAAGGTGACATTTGTTACCCGTAATGAATCAACCTTATTCGTTAACATTTGTTATACGAATCAGTGATCGTATCTATAACGAATCGATCTGATTCGTCATAATTCATTCGTTAACAAGTTATTTGATCATTCATTAACAAATTTTAACGAATATCACAAACATTCGTTAACATATAACGAGTCTTTCATGATAACACTTTGACAATTAAAAGTCCAATTAGAAATTTAATTTTGACTTCAAACAAGTCAAAGACGAAAGAAGGACATCGACTAATCATCTAATCTGATAACCTACATATGACATTTATCAATTCATCTTATCTAAGACAATCGATAGCCATTTTCAAACATTAATATGCATTGTTTGCTTGATTATCGATTCGATTATGCTGAACCATCGCGGACAACTGTTTAATAAACATCTTAATCAATCAGTTAATCCAAGATCACTGATGGAAAACTCTACAACTTAGATCATCATCATTGGTAATACTTGTATAACAAGGAAAGCTTAGTCGATTGAGCAGATAATCAAGTATAGATTTTTAGAAAAATTTGGCAATAGTTTTCTTAGAAGAAGAAGGAATAGGAACAGGCGAATGAGATCTCATTCGTCTGACCTTGGGATTATAAACCCTCAGAATTTACACACACACCCCGAGGTCATTCGTTCAAATTTTGAATTAACGAATGGCCTCATTCGTTAACTTATGATCCTTATTCGTCAAGATTTTAAACGAATAGAATTCACATTCGTTAAACTTTAACGAATATACGTTATTCGTTAACTTTTCTAACGAATAAGAGTGTCATTCATTAAACTCTTAACACATGATACATTAAATCCATTCCATTCGTTAAAGGTCACTCGAATGCCTTCCATTCGTTATGCACAACGGAAGTGAATGAAGATATAACGAACAAGAAACTTATTCGTTTTGTTTTAAATAAAGAATGGCTTTACATTCGTTAAACCATTTAACGAATCACCAAATATCCTTAGCGAATGAGACAAAAATCTCATCAAGGAATTAAATAATATTAAAATCCAATTAGGGTTTTAATCAAATGATAAAATAATCAATCAAATCCAATTAGGGTTTTGATTATATACATTAATATACCCGATAAACCACGCATTGGTAATATTTAACTTAAGCGGATTTTTACGTTAAATCACAACTGATACCACTTTTTTAAGCACGATTAACTTAAAACTTTTTGAGGATCAAATTCTTCGTTTTCTTTTGATGTATTCGCTAGCTTGGTAAATCGAAACTAAAATAGAATTGAAAAAGAAAGAAAAATCTTTTTGGATTTTAGAAAATTTCAATTAACAACTAACTAAAAACAGAAAACAACTATACTATGAAAGTAGTACATATTTTTTTTGTGAGTTGAGCAGGTAATCATATTGAAGAAAATGTCACTAAGTAACACTTCAATTTCGATGATTATTATACACATAACCCAGCGATGATTGCAGATATAATTATCCTCTTAAACTTTTCACAGACTTGTCGAAAACTTTACGATATGCTTTAATTTGGTTCAATTAGGCACGGAACCATATGTGGACCCCATCAATTAGATATAACATTTCTATCTCTTATACAGTGATTTTCACATGTTCGTTTTTCTTTGATTTTCTAAATTTTGATTAACTGTGACTCATGCAAAAATAATAAAAGAAAAATAAAGCCGAACGTCAAAATTTTTCCTTAAGATCGGTATTACTACACGCAGATACGGTTCCATTTCAACAAAATAAAAAATAAAAATAAGTTGAAGTTGTATAGGCCTTAACCCCTAATTCGATACATGACTTTCACACATTTGTGCTTATAGTATACGCGGAGAAGGTCCAAGGCTTATACGAAATACCAAGAAAATAAAGTAGAATACTCAAATATTAACCCTCAGGTCGGATAATCTTATCGTGCATGAGAGGATCCAATATTTGAATAAAAATAAAGAAAAAATGAAGTTTAATTTCTTTGCAAAATAAAATAAAAACAAAGCAGAATTTTCTTCAAAAATGAAAGCATGCACTCACAGTAATCATTTTAATTTTTTGATTTTTCTTTAAATCAGATATAGTATCAATCTTTCAAGATGTAATTCCACTAGGTTCGGCATTCATTATCTTTATATCTTATCAGTTGCTATATAGTATGTCAAGCCTATCTTTGCATATCATATTGCTGGCCTTACGGTAATTTTAATCTAATTTTTAATCTAATTTATCATTTTCCCTTTTTGCTTCAAAACTCATTTTTGAGGAGAATTTTTCAATGTTTTTGAACTTTTTCAATATTTGAATGTTTTTGGAGTTTTTAAATTTCTCTGTATAAACTGAAAACACAATATTTTTTCTCCCACTAAAAGCAACAAAAAAAAAATTGAAATAAAACAAGAAAGAAAATGATTTAACCAAGCTTTCGAATATCATTTAAAGTTTTTAAACGAATTATACCCAGCAGATATTAAAAACGTGTTTTGTCAAACGCTTTGGTATAAATGTCAGCCTTTTGAAAATCCGTGTGAATTTTATCAATTGATATTAATTTCTTTTCAAAACAATCACGTATGAAGTGATACCGGATTTCAATGTGTTTGGTTTTCGAATGGTTAACCGGATTTTTGGTGATTGAAATTGCAGCAGAATTATCAATATAAATGGGAGTAGTAAGAAACTTCAAACCGTAATCCCGCAAGTGTTGCTGGATCCAGAGAACCTGTGAGCAGCAACACGAGGCCGCCACATACTCCGCTTCGGCTGTTGAAGTTGAGACCGTTGTCTGCTTCTTACACTGCCAGGAAACAAGCCGGTTTCCTAAAAATTGACATTCCACTGTTGTCGACTTGAAGTTGATTTTGCATCCTCCGTAGTCCGAATCAGTGAAAGCGGTGAGATTGAACTTATCGTCTTTGGGGTACCATAACCCAATGTCTGGATTTCCCCTCAAATAATGTAAGATGTGCTTTACTGCCGCCAGGTGAGTCACTCGGGGACTCGATTGGTACCTAGCACACAAACAAACAACAAACATAATATCAGGTCGCGATGCAGTCAAATACATGAGAGATCCGATCATAGCTCGATATAGGGTTGGATCTACGGTATCCTCCAATTCATCCGGTGATAAATTGTGACCCACGGGAAGAGGTGTCGAAGGAATTTTGCCGTCGGATATCTTGAATCGGCTCAAGACATCGTTCAGGTATTTGGTCTGATGGATAAAAATCTCGGAATCAGACTGGTGAATTGCAATCCTAAGAAAAAGTTCATCTCCCCCATTGAGCTCATCTCGAATTTGCTTTGTATCGTCTTTTCAAAATCTTTACACAAGTTGTCGTTTGTCGAACCAAAAAATATGTCGTCCACATAGATTTGGACGAGGAGCAAATCATCACCCACGTTCTTATAAAATAAAGTACAATCCACAGTCCCTCTCGTGAAACCACTTTCAATCAGATGGTCAGCCAACGTGTTGTACCAGGCTCTCGGGGCCTGGTTAAACCATAAAGAGCCTTGTTTAATCGGTAAACACGCTCTGGAAAATCTGTATCCTCGAAACCGGGAGGCTGCTTCACATATACTTCCTCATGAATAGCTCTGTTCAAGAACGCCGATTTCACGTCCATTTGATAAACCTTAAAATTTTTATAGGCTGCATAGGCAAGAAAGATACGTATAGCTTCCACTCGTGCAACCGGAGCATATACTTCGGTGTAATCTATGCCCTCTTGTTGATTGTAACCAAGAACGACCAATCGTGCCTTGTTCCTCACGATTACCTCTCGATCGTCCTTCTTGCACTTAAAAACCCATTTAGTTGGAATCGTGTTTTTCACGCGATTGGGTTTATCCATTAAGTCCCATACACCCAGTCGAATAAACTGTTGCAGCTCTTCCTGCATAGCTTCAACCCAAGATGGATCCTTGAGTGCCATTGTAACACTTGTCGGTTCTATCTGTGATAGGAAGCAGGTGTATTGTGATATACTAAGGATACCTAAAGAGTGCAAATCCGCATAAGCAAAAACAATCGAATCCTCAGTAGGAGATAAATTACACTCAACTTGTTCGTCACATATATTAGCTAATTGGTGTCGTGTACGAACCTCGTCGTGTACATTACCAATTATCTGTTCCTGCGGATGATTATAATGAATCCTTAAGGAAGGATTGGCAGGTACAGATACGTTATCACTCAGATTGGTGATATTTTCCTCAGCCGTGTCTAAAGAGACAGTTGGAGAATCATCATCAATTAGAATAGGCTCATTAGTGTCTAGAGCTTCCTCTAATGGTCATGACGATGAATCAACAAAATCAGCTTCATCGGAAGACTCAGAAACGTCATTCGATGTCTCTGATACATTAGGAGAGTCATTCACATCAGCATATGAAGAACTAGGAATTGGAAGACATTGTTCCTCCAAATAAGATCGGATAAAATCTTCAGGTATGTCTTTAACGGCAGAAGTGAATGAATTAAATAAACCGTCGTAATTGAACATCCAATCGGGACCCTTGCCTGTAGGTGGAATGGTATAACTTTGACAATCCACATGGTACCACTCTTCCACACAACCGGAAGAGATATTAAAGATTCACTTATTCAGAGAATTGTATCCCAAGAAATACCCTGCAAAGGCTTTTTCATAAAACTTGCCAGCCTCTCTCTTCAAAACAGTACATGGACACCCGAACGGTTCCAAATACTTTAAGTTCGGTTTACGATTGTTCATAAGCTCGTAACTCGTCTTCTTGAGCTTCTTACTGTTAGTACACGATTTAGAGTATAACACGTTGTGTTCACAGCTTCGTTCCAGAACTGAACGGGTAGCTTTGAATCAGCGAGCATCGTTCTTGCAGCTTCAATCAGTGTACGATTCTTTCTTTCAAATATAGCATTCTGTTGAGGAACATAAGGTGCACTGAATTCCCGATGAATTCCTTTCTGTAAACAGAAGAAATCCAATACATTATTCCTAAATTCAGTTTCGTTGTCACTACGAATTCGTCTCACTTTCACTTTGTAAAGTGATTCGATTTTCGTAATCAGATTCTGAATTAAGATAGGTGTCTGATCTTTCGATCCCATAAATAACACCCATGAGTAGCGTGAGAAATCATCAGTCACGACCAAGCAATAAAAATCCCCCGTGATGCTAGCACGATTCACAGAACCAAATAAATCCATATGAAGTTGTTCTAGGGGTGTAATAATCGAATTAATCCATTTAAACGGGTGTGATTTCTTCTTTTGTTTTCCCTTCTTGCAAGCGACACAGTGATCATTCAACTTGAAATTTTTAAGGGTTACACCATCCACCAAGTCATTTGAAACCAAATGATTCATTTTACGCACATGAATGTGTCCCATACGTCGATGTCAAAGAATCGTATCTTTCTCCGTAGCTTTGGAGACAAAACACGTTTTTGAAAGAGAAACGTTTACATTAAAATTCATGTCTAGGACATAAATATCATTCGATCCCATTTCTTCAGGATATTTATATCCCGGTTGAAGGATAACGCATTCCTTGTCTGTGAAAACTGTGGTATATTGTTTATCACAAATTTGTGATACACTCAACAAATTATGATCCACTTTTTCACAATAATTTACTCTTTCAAACGTCACAATCCCGTTTGACACTTCTCCCTCCTTTGTAATCATTCCTCCGTTGTTACCAGCAAACGCAATGTAACCCCCTTGAATATCTTTAACATTCTTCAGAAGATTGAGATTGCCAGTAATATGCCTAGAACATCCACTATCCAAAATCCATTTGTGTGTAGACCCGGACCTGGATGAACTCTGCACAAACAAGTAAATGATTAGTTCAAAAAGGCAGCCCAAGCCTCAGTCTTGGGCTCTCCCTTTGATACTTTCGGAGAAAAGGATAATTTAACACTCGTATTCGGTACTTGAGAATAGGTGACAGGTTTCTTGTTTTTCTTCTTTAAGTACCCGTCACGTATAATTCCTGAATTAGTGTTTGAACAAATTGGTTGAGCACGATCAACACAGTTGTTCGTTACCTTAAATGCTCAGTCTTGGGCTCTCCCTTTGATACTTTCGGAGAAAAGGATAATTTAACACTCGTATTCGGTACTTGAGAATAGGTGACAGGTTTCTTGTTTTTCTTCTTTAAGTACCCGTCACGTATAATTCCTGAATTAGTGTTTGAACAAATTGGTTGAGCACGATCAACACAGTTGTTCGTTACCTTAAATGATTCAATCCTAATAACTTTTCTTGGATTGACATCAGAATACATTATGACACTCTCATCAATTTGTTTTTCTTTTGGTTTTATATTTAGTTCAGTCTTACAATTTGATGACACCTTTATCTCATTGACCTTTGCTCTACATTTTTTAGAAACATGTCCTGGTTCTCCACACTTAAAACATAAACGTGAGTCTAAATACTTACGTAGTGAAACACTAGTTTGACTGTCAAGCTCGGGTTGAGATTTTGATTTTCCAAAAGACACTTTCTTAGTACCAGCAGATGTAAATCCCTTTTTATTTTAGAAAAATTCTAGGTTGGTAGAGTTAGATGAATTCTCCATCCCAGATGATTTGACAAATTTTATGGGTTTAAATGTGGTGCTCTTTGTCTTTTCTTGAACATGTTTAGATTTTGATTTGTTAAATTGTTGTTCAAGTTCGGTTACTTTTGAAGTGTCATCCTGATATACACTTTCAATCATTTTAGGTTTAAGAAGGTTCATGGAACTTCTTTGTCTGAAAAAACTTTGGACAAACCCTTCAATTTTAAAACTTTCCCAGTCGAAGAAACAGACTGAGGATTGACAAATTTCATCAACTCCTCATCAGTGACAGTCGGTTTATCTGATTTCTTCGAGTTAGAAATTACATTAGACCTTTTCAATGAACCTCTCGACGACTTTGAGCCATAAACCGCTTGCTCAATATCTTCAGGTTCACACAGAATGTGATTGTCAACAGGTATATCTTTGTTTTTGACAAAATCATCGGGTTCAGTTAACTCCTCGATTGAACCATCCATTTCATTTTTGGTAAAAACAGTGTTACTTTTGATATGAATTGGTTCTTGAGTAGTTTTGGTTGAATCGACATCCTCAGATTTAACAGTAGGTATATCTGAGCATTTTTCCACATCGGGAATGCTACTGTAATCTCCCTTAAAAGGAGGAGGAATCTCGACATATCCCAAACCTGTTTTTCCATTTCTTATGTGAATGGTTAACTTCAATGATTTCATTCAAAAGAAATGATGAATCTCTAAATTTTCCAAGCTTATTTTTAAGTTCCATCACTTCATTTTCGAGATTAGAAATACAGATTTGGAGTCGAAGAATCTCCTTAAAATGTTGATCAACAACAATATTCTTACACTGAATCTTAGCTTTAAGATCATGATTGCTTTCAGACAGTTTTTGAATTTTAAGCGTTGACTGTTCTAGTAATTTTGATTTCTGTTTGTAGCATTCATTGATCATAAAGTGATCTTTTGTGAGGGTATTGTTCTGATTTAAAGTTGTTTCAAGTTTGGCTTTAAATACAGCAAATTCAATACACTCAATCACTTCAGATGAAGATTCAGATGCATTAATTTGAGGTTTAGGACATACGTCATCAATCTTAGCCATGCAAGCATAAGATTCAACTTGATCAGGAATTGATTCGGTTTGAGATGATGAACTTTGATCAGTCTCAGTCTCAGAGTCAGATGAATCACTTTCCTCAGATACTTTATCACTGCTTGCATCTTCGAATTTTTTCACTGGTTCAACAATAGCTACATTTTCTTGATTACCCAACAAACGTTGAGACCAATCAACAGCTTCATTCACCACCAAAGCTTGAGTAGCAAGAGACTTATCTTGTTCACCACCAGATGAAGCCGTTTTACTCTTATCCCCACCAGATGAATTCTTTCCTGAACGTCTATCTGAATTGCGTGACCCCGAATATTCTTTTCTAGGTTTATCACATTCTTTTGCGAAATGGCCAAAGTCCCCGCAATTGTAACATTTCACCTTCAGTTTATCAAATCCAATCCTTTTATTCAAAGTAGGAAGATCTTTCCCAATTCTTTGCATAAATCTCTTGACTTTTCGACCAATCATAGCCATGTTCCATTTGAGGTCCATTAATTCAAGATCATCTGGGTCAATTTGATCATAGTCTTCATCTGTTAATTCACTCGTGGCTATTTTGCTTCCAACAAGCTGTTCATATGAAGTCATGAAAGTGCACACGAATGCAAACTGTTGTTCAGCTTCTTGCAGATTTACTTTAGGCAAGCTTGAAGCTGGAGCATTTGTGCTTGCATTAGCTCCATTAGCCATAAAGCATACATTAGGAGGACGGTTTACATTAGGAATTTCTTCTTGAGCTTGGGCAAAGAAAGCATTAATTGGTATAGAACTTGATGAGTGATTTGCTGGCATAACACCCCCATAGAGTGAAGGAATTTGATTTGAAGGATGCTGATTTTGATTTTCCTTCAACGAGTTTTGACATTTGATATCAAATTCCCTTTCCTCAATCTAATTGATGAATTGTACAGCTGTAAGCTCGGTATTTCGAAAGAAACCATTTTCTTTCAATACAAACATGAAAGTCGAATATGAAGGAGGTAAGGCATTCTTCAGTGTATCAATCTTATTTGTTTCAGTTGGCTCAAGATTGACACTCGGCATCTCAATGATCAGAAGACTAAATCGGTTAATCATTTCTTCAACCGTTTCATTTTTGTTGGTGCATGTTTTGTAACAGATGATCTTTCGTGTTTGTTAGAATTGAGAGCAACGGTCAAAGGGGAGTCTGTTGGTGCATTTTGTGACCGTCGCTATGCAATTCTGTTAAGCGAAAACGAAGTGCGAAGTTAGGACAACTTCGCCATAGGCGAAGTTGTAACAACTTCGCCATAGGCGAAGTTGTAACAACTTCTGCCATAGGCGAAGTTAGAATAGGCGAAGTTATAACAACTTCGCCTACAGGCCCAAGCCCGCGAAGTTTATATATATATGTGTGTCGTGTTTAGGGTTAGTAATCCAGAAAGTTAGAGAGTTTTGTGTTACAGTTCATTTGTCTAGAGAGAAACCGAGAGTGAGAGTCGTGTGGGTGGTGGTGTGGAAGTTGAGGAGATGGATGATGACTTCATGTGTGATGATGATGTATTACCGAGTGATGAGATAGAGAAGATTGGTGCAGAGATTGTTATTGATGATGATATAGAAGAGGGAGAGATAGTAGAGGAGAATGTAAAGCATGAGATTCCGGAAGTCGATAACGCAGATATAGGTAAAGATATGGGAAACGATGAGACAGAATGGGAAGAGCAGCCTAGATGGAAAGAAGGCTATGCTCAGTGGTTCGTCAAAACGAAGAAACCAGCGGTCCCTACAATGTTCAAGAAGAGTTACAACATTAGAGGCTATGCTGAAGCGAGAAAGGGGATTATTTGCTGGATATACGATGAGCAGTTGAGGCTCTTCGTGATTAAAAGGTATGATGGCGTTCAGTACTTCAAAAGAATGTTGAGATCGTTGAACACATTGCCAGAATGTGAAGTGAAAGACTTAGCCAGATTAGGATTGATAAATCGAAGTGATGATAATATGGCTAGAGTCATCGGGAAGATAGTTTGGAAGGAGAGTATAAAGGAAAAGAAGTTCGAGCTGCTGAAACCACAGAAGGAAAAACTTATCGAAGACAAAGATAGAGGATTGAGAGCAGATGGCAAGCCTTGGATGATTATGAAGTATAAACCGATCCGGTGCTTGAAAGAAGTGCTGATGAAACAAATGCCCAAGGATGTTCTCAAAGAGTTGAAGTGGTGGTATGTAGATTGTGAGACAGCTGAAGCAGTGATGGAAGACGAAGATGAATAAGAGCTGCTGAGAGTCTATAATCCGATGCATCTAGTGAACCTGTCTCGAGCTGATCTGCAGGTGCTGAATGAGAAGAAAATCTTTTATATTCCTGCTTGGAAAGACGAAGCAAGGAAATATCAAAGAGTTGTTTCGGTATGTGTACGAGAATGAGTGAATGCTAAAAGATGAAGATACAAGATTGTTGAAGATTACAAGACACGTGCTTGAAGATAAAGAGATGAAGCTACTGCCAAGGGGGAGTCTGTTGGTACATGATGTCAGTAGTTCAGTGTCAAGTGTCTGTAATCGAGTTTGTTAGATTTGTGTTTTTGTATGTGAGCGAAGTTAGCTCACAAGTTCGCTGATACAGGCGAACTTGTGAACTAAGCGAAGTTAGGGACAACTTCGCCTGAACATGCCAGGCGAAGTTGTCGTGATTATATAAACATAAGTTACGGCTTATGTTTTCATTATTCAGTCAGTTTATTAGTTTACGTGTTTACGAGTCCTGTAATCAGTGATTGATATCACGTGTTTAAGGTTGCAATATAACGAGTATTTGTTTATTGTAACGTGTGTTCGATCGTGTTAACTCGTATCGTCTTATACGCTAGTAACGTCTTACGTAGGGATTCCGCACCTACGTAGAACGAGATATCTCATGTAGATCCGACTGGGAACCTGCAAGATGCATAGAGAGCAAACTGCTGTTCAGCAGATTTAACACTCATGGGCATCTTTGAGTAGTTGTTGTTCGAAACACTTGGGGAAAAACTGCTCTTGGTTGCTTGAGGTTTAGAAGCGTTTGATCCACCAGCTACAAAACACACATCACCATTCATGTTGAGAGATACATGACCTTCATGTGTTGAGTTAGCGCCCGAGTCTCCCTTAGAGTAGTAAGCAGACGATTCAGACTTCGAACTTGAACTTGAGTTAACTTTTGCACCATACATTCCTGGATCCTGAACCTGATCAGTTGGTGTCTCTTTTCGAACCATGTTAAGTTCAAAAGTTCTTAGTTTGTTGACTGCTGTTTCCAAGTCATAGTCGGCAAACTCTTTGTCTTCTCTCATCAACACAGTGTACATCTCCCATTTCGGCGGGAGAGCATCAAGAAGCTTTTCAACGATCTCATCTTCTTTGTAAGTAATGGAATAGTTGCTGAGTTCGGTCATCAGATGATAATATCTAGTGATTATATCATCAAGTGATTCATTCTTCAAGTACTTGAACACCGAGAATTGGGTTTTAAGTAGTTTAATCTTTGATGCACGAATCCCCACATTACCCTCAAAACGGTTTTCAAGTGCTTCCCAAAGCTCTCTAGTAGTTTTATACTTTCTGAAGGTGTGAAGAATCTCTTGTGGAAGAGCCATTGTTATCGCTGCATGAGCTTTGCTTTCAGCCTCATACATTTTCTTTTCTTCTTCTTCCATCTCTTTGTATTTCTTAATCTGATCACGACCCTCATACTCAGCAGTTGGTGGAATGTAACCATCTTGTATGCACACCCACATTTTAGCATCTTGGTACTTGACATATTGCTCAAACCGATCTTTCCACGCTACAAAATCAGTTCCCTTAAGCATCTTTGGTGCCTTTGTAGCTGAACCCGCTTCCACTTCCATCTTCACCAGTTCCGTAATGTTTATTGAAGACATCTTTCACAAAACACAAAGAAACCCGAAAAATAAAAATTTTATTTTTAACAGTACTGTAGGCGAAGTTGTGGATAACTTCGCTTAAGTCTAAACTTCGCTGATTCTGAACTTCGCTCCCTTTGTTAAATTCGCCTGATTCGGCGAAGTTGTGTATAACTTCGCTTAAGGTAAGCGAACTTGTGAGGTAGGCGAAGTTGTGGGTAACTTCGCTTAAGATAAGCGAACTTGAGAAGGTAGGCGAAGTTGTGGATAACTTCGCTTAACCTTATATCTTCGCCTAAACCCTACAAACAGTGACGGCAACTTCGCCTGATGAACACGATGGTTTTGCAGGTTTGATTTCTGGATTTTACGAGGTTTGTGAAGGTGTTATGGGTTGTTTATGATGGTGGGAGGTGAGTAGGACACAAAAACTCGGTAAACTCGTCCCGCGAATAGTCGAACGGAACGATTTCTACACCCTCGTGATAATCCCGAACCACACAATCACGAGCAAAAGCTCTGATACCAATTGTAGGTTCCCAACCGGATCTACACGGAATATCTCGTTCTACGTAGGTGCGGAATCCCTACGTAAGACGTTACGAGCGTTGAAGACGATACGAGTTAACACGATCGAACACACGTTACAATAAGAAAAGACACGTTGTATATTGCAACCGGAAACACGTGATATCAATCACTGATTACAGGACTCGTAAACACGTAAACTCATTAACTTCGTTACTAAACAGCCGTAACCTAATGCTATATAACCACGACAACTTCGCCTGGCATGTTCAGGCGAAGTTGTCACTAACTCGCTTATCTAACAAAATACAAATCCAAACGACTCGATTACAGACACTATATACTGAACTACTGACATCATGTACCAACAGCCTCAATGCTTGGGACTGACAACGCTCGGGTTTGCCTACAAAATAAATATCGTCTTAAATATTTTTGTTTTCTTATATATTAATGTTTTTATATGTAAATTTGACAAATTAATTTTTTGGGTTTTAAACCTCAAATTTTACCAACGTTGTCTATATCATAACGAACGCAGCCAGTACTGACCGAATTCTTGTTGACTCATCGTCGTAACGCTCGGTTTTTACCAACACCCGGGTTTCAACGCTGAGATTTTGCTAGCTAGCCCCGCCGCAACGCGCCGGGTTAAAAAACTAGTTAGAAACAAAGATAGATCAGTAGGGCAGAAGAAGACAGTGGATTTATGATGCCAAAAGAAATGGTAATGAAAGCGGTGATGCATTAATGAACTAATGATAATCAATTAATCATGATTGACTATGACGAGTAACTCACACTTACTTGAAAAGTGTACTTCTAATTTATACATTAACTACCATAATACTGGAACGAGTTAAGGAAAAATACCATTTGATGCAATTTAGACCATGAGGTATGGTAAGACCAGTTTGGGAGTGGAGCCGATGTGGGCAAAACCTACATGCAAAACACCACGCAACCCATGCGTGGTCCAAGGTAGCGGGGATTTTGCGTGAAGAACTCCACGAGAAACATAACCCTTGTTTTTGGGTCCAGCTTTTTACCGTATTGTTTTAATTTTATTTCATTTTAGCTGTTAAAAAAAGGTTTTTTCTTTAATAACTCGTGACGGTTTACTTTAAAAATAATAATAATATATACACGGTGTTGTTTAAAGAATTTCTAATGAACACTCCAATATCGATTTTGTTAAATATCGAGTGCTTTCAAAATACAGTGCATTTGGTCTTGTACGCGGCTACTTTTATTGGTAACTTTGGTATGTATGCTACAAACTACGACTACCTAACGTAACGACAATATGAGGACTAGATATTTAATGGCTCGGGTTATATATATATATATATATATATATATATATTGAAAACCTTGTTAAGTTAAAAAAAATTATAGAAACTCAATGAGTGGCTCACATTGTGTCACATCCATCTTGTTAAACATTTGAGAATTTAATCAGGAAGGATATGATTGTCATTTAACCCATTGGTTTTCTTTCAAGTTTCCTGACTATTTTCTTTCTCTCTCATAAAACAAAGATCCAGTCACCATCACTTCAACTCCAAACAACCACCTTCATAAACTTATTTATTTTAATATGTAAGCTCATTTAAAAATATTTAAACTTACTTAAATTCATACACTTATTTAAAAATATATAAATTAACTTAATACATTTGTTACATAATTAATGTAATTTTATTTAAAAAATTATGTAAATTATATTAAACATGTAAATTATTATAAATATGTAAATTTACATACGTTAAATAATGTAAATTATATTAAATATGTAAATTAACATAAATTTTTAAACTTTAAAATATGTAAATTTTATTAAAATATTTAAATTAACATACATTTTAAAATTTAAAATATGTAAATTTTATTAAAATATGTATATTATGTTACAATGTAAATTAGCATACTTTAAATTATGTAAATAAGTTAAATATGTAAATTAACATAAATTTTAAAACTTTAAAATATGTAAATTTAATTAAAATATGTAAATTAACATAAAATTTCATATTTTTAAGCATATTTTTATATTTGTAAAAATATTTTTAAAAATACGTAGCAAACTTTTAAAAATATTAAATATTTTTAAATATGTAAAAGTATTTTTAACTTTAAAAAACATATTTTTCGAGACTTACATATTCTAAATGCTTAATAATATATTTCTAAACAAAATTACATATTTACTAAAATAAATCAAATTTACTATTTATTAAAACAAAGAATAAAATTCAAATTAAATGTAAGAAGAAAATAAATAAACAAAAACTAAAAAAGATCTACAAGATAAGATTTGAAGTTGTTGATTCCTCTTTTTACATTGCATTCTCGGGTTTAAAATAAAAAGAAAAGAAATGATAAGATTTGACAGGGGAAGAAATGAAAAAAAATTATATACTTAAAACACATTCTCGAGTTAAAATATAATAAAAGAAAAAAAATGTTAATTACATTCTTGAGTTAGATCGGAAGGAAAAGATTGGAAAAAAAATTGTAACTTTACAATTATGTCCTCATAGCCAAATGGAAAAGAGAATTGAGATAGGGTAAATTAGTAATATTGTAATGAGATATAAACTTTCATTCACAATCAGGCCATATTTGATTGGAAAGTTTTGGAGAAAAAATGACCCAACTTTTCTTTCCACTCTCTTTATTTTCTTAAAAAAAAAACTCAAGAATGAAAAAAGAAAAATTTTCTTATATTTTCTTTTTCAAACTCTTAAATAAAAAACTCAAGAATGCAGTGTTAGTCAACGTCTCCACCGCCTTGCTAGATTTCTTCCCATCTTTGATCTCCATCATAACTTCAATCTTTCCTATTTATAAAAAAAATAGTCATTAAAATCAACAATTTAAACATGTTACGCAGATTGTGGTTTTAAATTAGGGGAAAGTAAGTATGGGGTTGTTAGACATCTAACCTTAGATGCGAAATCCCCAAAACTATGTAGTTTTTTACTCAAATTCAATTAAAACCTAATTATGATTTACTCAATTAAATTCGCTCCCCAAACCATATATTCACCATTCAGTATAATTTTATGGCCGACCACTTTTTTAGCTCTTCTCCTCCATCTCTTATGAATCACGCAACGCATAGTACTGAAAAGAAAACAATTATAAATGCTAATTACTTGGACTTTTAAAACAATTGATATTATATTCATTTTGATGGCTTATCATCTCTGTGGTATTTGATTATTTGATGAAACAATTATGTGGCCATTGTTAGTGTAATGAAGTAATTGATATCAAATTAGTTCTAATAGTTTACGAAAAGCTTTGTCAGCACTTAAGAATAATTAAATAATTGATATCAAATTAAATTTACAGGTTTATTCATACTTATGAATTCACGAAGAATTGATTTTGTTGGAGATAAAAAATAGAATTTAAATTAGGTTTTAATTGAATTTGAGTTAAAACTACGTAGTTTTAGGGGTTTCGTATCTTAGATTAGATGCCTAACAGACCTATATTCACTTTCCCCTTTAAATTATCATTTAATCAAATGATTTAAACAAAAGGATTCAACATCATGATAGAAAAAAAAACAAACAAAAACAAAAATCAAGATATGATTACACAGTTTTTACAAAGCAAAGGCACTCACCAGTGAACAATCCGTCGTTGACCGACAATGTTTCTCCTTTTCTCTCTCTCTCTCTCACCTTCTATGCTTCATGAAACTGAGAGGTGTTGTTGTCCCTTTACCGTTAACCCCGTAATCGTTGATGGGTTTTCTTATAATTTACTATAAAACGATTACAATAAAGTGGCAGGCAAACGGGCAATAAACTGCGCCGCAACCCCCTTTTGAACAGCAAAAGATAGCCATAATTTGGAGGGCAGAGATAGCCATAATTTTTAGGTGATTTTTTGGTTTTGGAAAGAGAAACTGATTATTGATGAAGGTGTTAGGCTGAGGGGTGTGGGGGGCGCGAGTGGGGGCTCCAGCCAATAATATTGTGACGTGTGGCAGAGAGAGAAACTTGATAAGATGGGTGTTGGTTGTGGTGCTCGCGCCCCGGGGCATGGTGTGGAGGGGCGCGAGAGGGGGCGCGAGCGGTTTAATTTTTTATTTTTTTATAAATGTATTAAAAAAACGTATTATTAAAAAAACAAGAAATTATTTAAAAAAACACACATTTTTTTGAAAATTCATAATAAAAAAAACATACTAAAAATTAAACAAACAATAATATTTAATAATAAAACTAATCTAATACAAGATCATCTGGTCGCCTCGCCCACAAATGTTCAACCAACTCATGTCGAAGACCCCCGTGTATCTCACGGCTCTTGATATTTGCTATGTTATGAAGTTTTTGTTGATCACTGATTGTGGACGGTTGTGGCGGAATGTCACCTTGGTAGTTTTGGCATATAGCTTTGCCCTCGTCTTCTAACGTCATGTTGTGTAGGATAAGACACGTGTAGACGACGTCCATTATCCTCTCCCGAGTCCAATAACGTATCGGGTTCGCCAGAACATAATATTGTTTTTTTATAGCTCCAAAAGCTCTTTCAATATCTTTTCTAGCAGACTCTTGCTTCTTCGTAAAATACTTCCGTTTGTCGGCGATTGGATCTGTAAAAGCTTGAACTAACACAGCCCATTCGTTGTAAATACCATCGACCAGATAGTACCCGTACTTGAAGAGTTCTTCATTTGCAAGAAAAGATTGAGGTGGTTCAACCCCGTCGATAAGGTCGTTGATCAAATGTGACTGATCGATAACATTAAGGTCGTTATTTAACCCAGCAACACCAAAAAAAGCATGCCAAAACCAAAGATCCTGTGACACCGCCGCCTCAAGTATGAGGGTCGGCCCTTCATGATCACCACGGTGGAACTGACCTCGCCAGGCCGTTGGACACATAGCCCATCCAACATGCGTACAATCGATGCTACCTAGCATCCCAGGAAAACCATGTTTTTCTGCGTGCACCTCATATATGCGTTGGATGTCATACGTTGTAGGTTTACGCAGATATCTCCGAGCGTAAGTCGATATGACTCCTACGTACAATATATATTACAAAATGTAATAAATATTTAATAAAAAGTAAAATTAATGTTTTTTACCTTGGCAGGAAAAATGAAGGGATTCACGTGCAACCCTTTTCGACATCTGTAAATACTCATCCAAAGCGTCCGACGAGATGCCGTACGCTAATTGACGGATAGCAGCCGTGCATTTTTGAAGAGGGGTAAAACCGGGAAGACCCCTAGCATCCTCCCTTTGTTGAAAAAAGGGATACCGTGCCTCTAAATCACTCGCTATACGCTGAACAATTGCCTGCTCATTCGAAAACGAGTTCGAAAATCCGACTCCGCGTATACCGGTTGAGGGCTAAAATAATGCCTCATCAAAGTATCGTTAGCACCCGATCGATCACGATCACGAGGTGGTGCTCTAACCCTCGGGAGTCGGGGTTGATGGGCTTGATTTTGCAAGAGATTGACCACGGTTGCGGTCAAAACTCCCCCTACATGAAGAAGCAAATCATCCTCTTCGGAGGAGTCGGAATCAGACGAGTACGACGACATTATTTTTAAAAAAAAATTGGTTTTGGGATATTATATATGAGTTTGGAGATTGAAGTTGTGTTTGATATGGTTAAAATTGGTATGTGATATGTGATATTGGTATGTGATATGTGATATTTGATATTGGTTTTATAGAGAAAAAAATTTTTTTTTTTTAATAAACTAAGAGCCCAAAGGCTCTATTTACGCAACCCAAGACCCCTTCACGCCTATTCCCAATCGCTACCCCCCTTGCGCCTGCCTCTTTTTCCGCGCTCGCGCCCCTCTCGCGCCCCTCTCGCGCCTCGGTGGTGTGGTGCTCGCGCCCCGGGGCTCACGCGCCCCCTGTCGCGCTCCACACCCCTCAGCCTTAGTTTCAGAAATTGAGGAGAGAGAAACCACCTTTTACATGTCAATTTTACCTTTGGTTGTATTTTCACCCCTTAAAATATTGTATCTACAAATCACAAAAGAGTCTTTTAATGTATACCGTAGATGTGTATTGATCAATGGTCATACAAGAGTTTTCAGAGTTTCTTTAACTCAATACATATATATATAGGGTTAGGTTAGAATAAAAACCTATTTGAGTTGTGAAAACTCTAGAAACCCATTCTCAACCACATGTTTTTAATTAAAGATTAAATCTTGTGATCCACAATTAAAGTTAACAAAAAATGTAAAAGTTTATTTACATTTTCTCTCTCCTGAAAATATATATAAAAATTACTAAAAAAATGTAAAAAAAATAGCAAAACATTTATTTTATGTTTTCGATGTTTTGTATTAAATATAACAACATATATTACATGTAACAAAAAAAAACCCGATATTACATAGGGAAAGAATCAAGAGAGAACTCCTTCTTAAAGAGAGAACTAGAGAACTAATAAAAAAATATTTTTAATTTAATTAAAAAAAATATTTTTAAACTTTTGTTTTTGCCGTTATTCTTATATTTTGTTACCATTCACTTGAAAAAAATAAAAAAATAAAAAAATAATAATAAAAAAACTCGTTGTAGTGCACATATGCAATACATCGATTTTTTTATTGCATATGTGCACTAGTATGTATTTTGATATGTGCAATAGTGTTGAATAGCATATATGTAATTTTTTGTATTGTATTAGCGCAATAGTGTTATATTATATCCAAAAATACAAAATAAATCAATATAGTGCATATATGCATTAGTGTTGTATTACGTATATGCGATAGTGTGTTCTGAGTTCAATTATTAGTGTTGTATTTGCCTATATTCAATAGTGTGTATTGTATAATGCAATTATGTTGTATTATATGCAACACTATTGTATATTATTAAGAGGAAAGGAAAAAAAAATCGCAAAATATTTTTTTAAAAAAAGTTAAAAATAATTTTTATTAGTTCTTTAGTTCTCTCTAGAACCCACCCCTATATATATATATATATATATTCTCTTAAAGAGAAAACTTAAAAACTCTTAAAGAATTATTTTTAATTTTTTTGTAGTTTCTTTTTCTTTTCATTATTCTTATATGTTGTTATTGTTCCAAAAAAAAAAACTTTGTCGGTGTAGTGCACATGTGTGTTGTGTGCATTGTATATATGCAAAAGTGTTGTATTGCATAGAATACAACACTATTGTGCATATTTGATACACACTATTGTATATATGCAATATAAAACTAATACGCATATCGAATACATATTAGTACGTATGTGTAATACACCATTAACGCACATGTGCACAACATTGACTTTTATTTTATTATTATTATTATTCTTTTTGGATATAATACAACATTACTACACATATACAATACACAAATATTGAATATATACAATTAAACACTATTGAACTTAAAAATACATAGTAATACACATGTGTAATACAACGGTATCGCACAGTAATACATATGTGCATTACAACGTTTTTTTTAATTTTTTGAGTGAAAGGTAACAAAATATAAGAATAATGGTAAAAACGAAAATTTGAAAATATTTTTTATTTTTAATTAAAAATAATTCTTTAGATGTTTTTAAAGTTTCTCTCTAAAGATGAGTTTTCTCTTGATTCTCTCTCTCTCTGTCTGTCTCTCTCTCTCTCTCTCTTTCTATATATATATATATAGGCTAAGTATAAAATGAAAACCCACTTGAGTTGTGAAAACTCTAGAAAGTCATTCTCAACCGCATGTTTTTAATTAATGTTTAAATCTTGTGGTCCACAATTAAAGTGAATATAAATATAACTTTTTCTCTCATCTTAAAACATATATAAAAATTAGTAAAAAAATGTTAAAAAATAGGGAAACAATTTTTTTTTTGGTGTTTCGATATTTTGTATTAAATGTTACAACATATATTACATGTAACAAAAAAAAAACGATGTTACATAGGGTTTTCGCAGGTTTTCACATCTCAAGTGGGTTTTCATTCTATATATATATATATATATATATAGCATCGTTTTTTTTTTCTGTTACATGTAATACATGTTGTAACATTTAATACAAAACATCGAAACATTAAAAAAAATTGTTTTGCTATTTTTTAACATTTTTTTACTAATTTATTTATATGTTTTTAGGAAAGAGAAAAAGTTATATTTATGTTAACATTTTTTATTAACTTTAATTTTGGACCACAAGATTTAATCTTTAATTAAAAACATGTGGTTGAGAATGGGTTTCTAGAGTTTTCATAACTCAAGTGAGTTTTTATTTTAAACTAACCCTATATATATATATATATATATATATATATATATATGGTTGAGTTATAATGAAAACGTTGTTGATTTATGAAAACCATTCAAACTTTACCTAGACCACATATTCAAGTAATTCAATTGATTTGTGTGGTACATATTACAAGTGAACAAAAAACTAAAAGCAGTTTCAATAAACATTTAAATTAATACAAAAGAGCAATCTAATAAATTCCCTCATTTACTAGAAAAAATAAGTATTTCTTGGATTAATAGGGATATTTCTTGGATCAACAATTGTAAGAAAAAATGTATGCTATTTAAAGTTGATTTTGATATAGCTGTTGACTCGATTAGCTGGTCTTATATTGACTCGGTGATAGAGAATATGGGTTTTGGGGCTAGATGGAGACATTGGATTCAATCGAGTCTTTCTTCGGGTTGGGCTTCGGTTTTAGTCAATTGGTTCCCCAACATTGGAATTTGACTTCAAGCGAGGCGTTAAGCAAGGGGACCCACTCGCTCCTTTTCTTTTCATAATTGCCATGGAGGGGCTTAATGTTATCATGAAAATGACTATTCAGCAAAATCTTATTAAAGGGATTCGGTTACCGAAGAATGGTCCCGTTATTACTCACGTTATGTACGCGTATGATGTCATGTTCATTGGTGAATGGGTCGCTAGTGAGATGGTGAACATGGTAAGGTTGTTAATGTGCTTTTGTTTATCTTCAGGTTTGAAGGTGAATTTTTGCAAAAGCAAGGTCTTTGGTTTTTGGGTCTCAAATCAAGAGGTTAGCTCGTTCGCTTCTATGACTCACTGTGAAGCTGGTTCGCTCCCAGTTACGTTTTGGATTGCCGGTGGGTGAAAATATGGGGTTATCGAAGCATTGGGATCCGGTAACACATCGTATCAAGAAGAGGTTGAATGGTTGGAAGGCAAGTTCGTTATCCTTTAGGGGTAGATTCACCTTAGTTAAGGCGGTTTTAAGTAGTCTACCTCTTTATTATTTTTCTATGTTTCAAGCCCCGTTAAAAGTAGTGGTTGATCCAGAGAAACTTAGGAGGATTTTTTTGTGGGGTGGTTCTTCAGACAAAAAGAAAATTAATTGGGTGGCGTGGAAAAGGTGGTTAAGCCAAAGTGATATGGAGGTTTAGGAGTGGGTTTCCTTAAATGATTAATTTAGCGCTGTTAGCTAAATGGTGGTGGAGATGACGCTTAGAAAAGGAATCTTTGTGGGTCAAATGTGTCAACGCAAATCATTCGACTCATTCTTATACGGATGATAAAATGGCGAGATATTCTATTTTGGGTCTTGGCATAAAATATCTAAGATTGATACTTTTTTCTACTTAATGGGTATCGATTTGGCTAGCTTGTTTGTAAGGAAAGTGGGTTTGGATAACAACAGTAAGTTCTGGTTAGATGCTTGGTTGGGAAGGTTTGCCTTAAAGATATTTTCCCATACCTTTTAAGTTGGAGCGGCACAAAAGCTGCCTTGTATGTGATAGAGCAGTGTGGAATGTGTCGGGGGAGGTTAACACGGTGTGGGCTTGGTCTATGTAACATTAGTTACTTTTCAAACACGAAACCCGACCCATTTTAAATTTTCGGTTTTGTTTATATATATGTGTGTGTGTGTATATATATATATATATATATATATATTATAATGTTATTAATTAATCTCAAGTTTCGTTTTGTGTATTTTATGTGACATACATCATTTTTATTCGTATTCGTTAAACCAAACCGTTTCATCGTATCATTGTATTCGTGTTTAACATTCATTGTTAATATAATATTCACAAGGATTTACATTTATCGTTCGTTTGTTCGTTCTCTTTTTCATTTTGTTCAAATAACGAAACCACAAGGTTTAAAGTTTATGTTTAATCGATTTGCAAAACTATCCGGGTATAATACGAAAATATCCAAGAAATTATAACTTTAAGTGAATTACTAAAACATTTCAAAGTTCAGGGTTCAAATTGTAATTATATTTAATTTTGATCTTAAAGCAATATGAGGAATATTTGGTAATTTTATTTTATTTTCTGTTTTAATAAAGCTTCAAATATCTAGGGCCTTTTGTGTAAATTATTAAAAACATAAAATACCCTAAACGCTCCCCTGTGTCATGTTTTTCCAGCCCACGGCCGTGTGTTTCCGACGAGCCTTATATCACTTTAAAACGCGTCTATTATGTCAATTAAAACTCGTAAATTCGATAGACTATAATGGCAAAGCTTTAACCATCGTCAAAACGTGTTATATCAACTAATAAATTCCTATTATATCATAAAACCGCCGGACCATATTTAAAACTCCAATAACAAACAATTAACATCATACGTTCACTTAAATCCTATAAATAGGTCGCAAACCTTCATCTAAACCTGTCCAAAACACCTAATTCCATTGAAATGCTCTCTGGAAGATGAAATAATTCGTCCAAGTCGTTTTTTCCGGCTAACCGCCATTCACCGCCTTCCCGTAACATTTTCAGGTAATCAATATATGTTTACGAATCATTTTAGCCAACTAACAAAACTCCCAACTTAATTTTAACATACATGGAATCAATTAACAGATTGTAAAGCTGGGGTTCAATGAGGAAGATGATTATTGAAGTATAATATAAATATATTTATTTCTGTTTTGGTAACAACAAATAAACTCCACCAACTGATTAAGTCACTTATGTATGAACCAAGGGACCCGGGTCTGGACATACTTTTTGGTGTTCCATTTTTAAGCCTTTTCTTTTATAATATAAACCAAATAAATTATTAAAAATTAATTATAAAATTTATTTTACCAACTTCTATCCAAAAACCCAACTCTTTCGTATCCGTCAAGCTTCATTAAACCCGTTAATATTATTTTAAAACTCCATTACGGTAACTTTATAATTCTGTTTCGTTAACATTATAATACGCTAAATCGATGATATTCGGATAAAGTTACAGTTAAAATCCGCGTTCAACAAATATTATAATCCTCGTATTAGTGATATTTATTAATAATAAACCAATACTATAATATAAATCGTTAAATTTCCTTTAAAACAATATTATATTAAAATGCAATAAAATGCTAATAAAATACATTACAATAATGCAAATTCCTTAAACAATATTTAACTTTTATAATCCTGTTAGTTAAATTCTGTTTTTGTTTTTAATTATAGTTCATGAAGTTCAATCGCTTCGGTTTCGTTAAGGCGCTTACGTTTTTATTCCAAATTATCTTCAATTTCTAAGGTGAGTTTCTCACACCCCATATTTAACGCTTTTATATTTTGAGGGGTAGCATGTATACCATATTCAAGCATTTACTTAGTTATTCTTTACTCAAACTATAATTCATATTATGGACTTGTGTGTTTACTTGCCTACTTTCGTCAATTTGAATTTCAAGTGATGGCTTCGATATGTATGATCATGCGCCCCCCTGCACAAGGACCGTCGTGTTATGAGTGAAAAAGGGACTCCCAAACCGAGTTAACTAGAAAGGACCCTTGCGTGCGTTTATCTGAGTACGTTGGTCGTTACCAATTGGAAAGGAACTTATTCTCGTTTTACACTTGTTCATAGAATTTTATGATTTTCTTTACGTGTATATCAAACTTGTGTGATTCTCACCAATTACTTGTTAGTTTACTTTATTTTATATACATGCTATAAGTACGATTATTAGATGAAGTTCGATGAAGACACTAGACTAGGTTATTTAAACAAATGGACAAACTATTTAGTTGTGTTTATTTTTCTTGTAAATGTTTGTTTTCTAATTTGTGTATTTGATGTTGAAACTAATTAATGATAATATTGTCATTAGTAGTGCACATGTGTTTTGAACAATCTGTACGCCACACTCAGACATTTCCGCTTAAGCCGGGGTGTTACAGTCTAAATCTAGACTTTCGGTGAACACTATGTTGGAAGTGGCAGATTTAAATGAAATGGTTGTCCTTTATTCATTTTATTTTGGGAAGGAAGATGGATGGAGATGGCGTGGCTCGAATTCTGACATGTTCTCGGTTCAAGATTTGAGACAAGTTATGGCTGCCAAGTTGTGTGAAATCGATTTTGATGGCGTTTGCACTTGGGAAAGTTGGATACCTATCAACTTAGATTATTTTGTTTGGAGACTATTACTAAATAGAATTTCAGTGGCAGTTAATTTAATTGGCCGGGGTATGACTTCGATCTCTTGTGTTTGCTCTTGGTGCTCGATGTCGGCTGAATCTTCGATACATGTCTTCTTTGAATGCACTTGAGCAAAAGAGGTGTGGAGGGCTGCGACGATTTGGTGTGGTTGGGATTTGACAAGATTTGGGCTTTTTTACTAGCCTATTGAGGTCGCCTCGCATCCGGTTACACTTCTAGGTAGGCGGATTATGCTTGCTATTATATACTTATATATATGGTGCATTTGGAGGATGAGGAACGCGAAAATAATCAGCAACAAGTGTATCTCTACGGACTTTGTGTTGGAGGAAATTAAAACCAAACTTTTTGGGTGGATTAAAGCTAGATCATCACACAAGGAGATTATGTGACGAACCTGGATTGACTCTCCTTTTTCTTGCTTAATGGGTTGCGTGGAGATTCGTGGTGATTCCATAGGTGTTTATTGGGTTGGGCTGTAATCTTTTGGTTTCTATTCTTTGTTTGCTGTATATTCTCCTCACGCTCCTAGCTGGAGGCTTTCCTATTTATTATTTTAATGCATTGCTGTTAAAAAAAAAGTAAATTCTCTCAAACCACTTTTCAACATTATCTTTCCTCCCAACATTTCAACTTTCTCTTTCTTACTTTTTTTTCTCTTACCTCTTCCTCCTCCCCCCCTCTCTCTCTCCCTCCACAAGTTTCCAACCAGCTTTTAACACAAATATTCGTTTTTCTAGCACTCTTTGGAAATCCATCACACCACAAGTCGATCTCTTAGCGGGTTTCTGGCCTGGAAGTAATATGAAACATATGTTAATTGTATAAAGAAATCATATGTCAAGTGTGTAGAAAAAAACAATGTAATAAAAACAACAAAAATACATGTGTACAATGCTATAACATATGTTAATTGTTTAAAACATACGATCGAATTAGGGCTTTATAACATCAAATTTCACCTACCCAGATCAGAAAATGATAGACAGTGTTTAAAAATTTTGGTAGAATTTTGGTCAAATGATTCTTCAACTAAAACAAAAGCTAACAAATAAAGCCCCAATTGTAACAACGTTAAGGCACTAATTATAAAATTGTACATCAAAACTTGTAATGAAAACATTAAGCCCCGATCTTAAACAAGTCAACAAAAAAAAACACAATTAAGCAAAAAACATCCAATATCAATCAATAACAATTTATATTTTTAAAAAAATTAGCCAAAACAAACCAAAATAAAAAAAAATACCATGTAAAAGATAGAACTTCAATTCCATCAAAATAAAAAAACCATATATAATTTTAAACAAACTTCAAACATAACTTCTAACTAAAAGTAAAGTTTCAAACCGGAGATGTGTTCTGGCCTCCCCTTTTTTTGATAAATTAATTAACTAACAAAAAAATTTAGACCCAAATTCACAAAAAATAAACACAAACCTGATATGAAATCCACCAGATCTAAGAATCAACCGATGGTTGGAACCACCGGCGGGTTGTGAGAGAAAGGTCGGCCACCAGAGCGACGATTGCGAGAAAACTACCACACTGCCTACCGTCACCACCATTCCACCATCACCGTGCCATCGTCTACCATAACCGATACCGTCGCATTACTAAAAGAAGTAAAAGAACATAACCTAATATATCAATTTGGGAGAACATTGATTCAAACAAAAGTTAGGTGATAACCCTAGAAGACAAAACATAGAAGTTTGTCTTCATAAAAATCTATTGAGTCTCCATCAAAATCCGGTAACTCACCATCAAAATCCGGCCACACCGATTTCTCATATTCTATTTGAAAACATGAAGACCAATTGTGCTTCAGGAAGAAGATTTGATTTCGTTTTCAAATAATTGAGAACATCTCCACATGGTTCAGATCTGTGATAGAGAAAAAGATATAAATAAGATAAGATTTGATCTTGATCTTGAAGAAAAAATTTGATCTTGAAACAAATGAATAAAGAAGATAGGATTTAGGAAGATGTGAGATTGGTATCTTGAAAATAAAAAGAGAAGATGTGATGGTTGCATATAAAAACATGCAGGGAGAGAGAAAATGAATGGTGCAACAAATTACCCAAATACCCTTTAGAATATAATATATTTATGCATATGTGGCAGGATCTAAACCACACAATTGAGTTTCTACGATTTTTACAACTCAATAAGGTTTTCATTTTATACTTTCCATATATATATATATAAAATGAAAGAAATCGATACATAAACTTATTTCGATAATGTGCAAATAGAATAATATATATACATGAAGAAGAAAGAAAGGGAAGCAAAAGGTAGCTTGCGATGCTTGTCTTCTCGAAGATGGGTTGTGGTATGAAAGTTATTATGGGGGCGGTGTCATGATTTCTCAATTGACACTCGTTAGCGTTGACAAAGAAGGGAAGATAAATAATTGTTGAGATTCATGCAAGTTTGCGAAAATCGATTGCAAAAACGTGACGTTTTTATAACTCAAGGAAAAATAATAATCACTTGCATGAACAGTATATATATATATATATAGATACATGATCAAATACATTTTATTCTTAACATGAAAACAGTGAGAAACAATTTGTTGTTATTATTAGGTTTATTTTTATAAATGTTTGTTGTTATTTTTTGTTCGTATTTACTAATTTTCGATTATGAGACGTTATAAGTATTTGCTTATTTATATTTTGTTGTTATGATTAGATTTTCTCTTTTGCTGATATAAGTATTTGCTGGTATATGCTGTTATTATTTTGTTCTTGATTTTGATTCTTTTGTTGTAATTTTTAAGTTTTTTTCTATGTTATTTTAAATAATTGTGTATGTAGATTGGTATTGTAGTTGGTATTGTTTCTTATGTTCTCATTTTCTTATATATTAGTATTATTTCTTACGTTCTCATGTTAAAACTAAAATGCACATGAACCTTCCCATATATATATATATATCCTTAGCTTGCGCTAAGCTTAGAAAACTTTGTAAAAATTTTAATAGTAAAAGATTTTCTGTTAATCGGCGTCTTATTAAACATTATGGAAGATCGTCAAACAAAATGACTTGATAAAACTGCTATAGTGAATTATATAATAGCCTTACGGCTTAAGACTTGTTTAGAGAGAAAGATATTTTGGGAATAACAATAATAATATTAATAAGAATATTAATAGTAATATTAATAAGAATAATAATGGCAATAATATTAATAATAATAATAATAATAATAATAATAATAATAATAATAATAATAATAATAATAATAATAATAATAATAATAATAATAATAATAATAATAATAATAATAATAATAATAATAATAATTATATGGGTAATAACCTATTTGGTTAAAATGAATTTCTTTTGAAAAAAAAAATAACTTTAATATACTTCATATGACAAAATATTTTGTGAATATATATATTTATTAATTTAAAATAATCGAGACTTGAAATTTCAAGTAAGAGGTGTTCATAATAGAAATAAACGTGGAAAAATATGCGTGGAAATTATTTAAATTTTAGGAATGGTTGATGAGTTTGAAAAGATTAGCTGTTGATGTTGGAAAACGTATAAGCTTTTAAGTGGATAAGGAACACGGGGTAAAGTATTGCATAGCGGAAATGATGGTTTTACAGATTATTGTGGGTGTGCTCGGGTTATTACCATGGTAGCAGGCTTGAAGCATGAGCATAAGGTAAGGCAGAAGGTTGGGATGAATCGCTGGGTAGCAGGTCGAGGGAATGAATGTGTGGTGTTGTGTAACACCGTGAAAATAGCCCGATGTATTTTGGGCTAAAAATGTCAAATATGAAAGTTAAAGGACTAAAAATGAAAATTCTGGTTTTCATGTATCTTCGTGCGACGCGAAGCTGAGATTGATATACTTCACGCTACGCGAAGCTGCTGGCACAAAATTCAAAAATACTGATTCTTCGAGCGACGCGAAGTACTTCTATGCGTGACGCGAAACATGGCTAAGTAATCGAATCCACGTGTCCTACCATGTGTTGACACGTGGCATCAAGGGATTGACATGCAAAATTTGGGGTGCTGAGGTGGTTCGCGTGACGCGAAGTTGTTCCAAACTCAACTATAAAAGGGCAAATACGGGTTCAAGCCAAACTATCCCATTTTCACTTCACTTTCACATAGTTAACCTAGGGAATCGTGCCAAGGGTCTTCCGAGGTTCCAAGGGCTTGTTTTCGTGAAGAAACGAGTTGCCGAAATGCTGCTAACAACCCGCTACTCTATTAAATGAAGCACTAGCCGACGAGCTGCTAATTTTCTTATTTTCGAATAGCCAACTAAGGTAGGAGTCACGTTATAGTTATTCTATTACGTAGTTACTTAGAACCTAGTCAAGGGTATAGTCGTTAGACTTAATTGGTTTTCTAAATAAGTGTTTTATCAAAATAATGACTTTACTTCCACAAGAAGTAATGTTATCGAAACTATTATTTTGACGGGCATGTAGTAACTGGAAGGGGGATATCATTAGTAGACTCTTCTTGCCTAAGGTAAGTAATTCGTACAAATCCCAATCAACCGCGGGACCCGTTTACTTACCTGGAGAAGTTTGCCAACGTGATAGACTCTATTAGGCCAATGCGTGCCATACCAAACGTCATATATAAATACAAAGTATTTTAATAAAACGACTATAACTCTACTAAGGTAGGTCAGACCTAAGAGTCTGCTAATCAGACCTCGAGTCCGCTGAACTAAATCAGACTTATAGTCTGCTGATCAGACCAATAGTCTGTTGAACTAAAACAGACTTAAAGTCTACTGATTAGTCAAGAAATACCATCTAGGTACTTATACATACCTATTACAAATATA
Organism: Bidens hawaiensis; assembly: GCF_021521415.1. Lineage (NCBI taxonomy): Eukaryota > Viridiplantae > Streptophyta > Magnoliopsida > Asterales > Asteraceae > Bidens > Bidens hawaiensis. The sequence goes on along the minus strand of NW_027492573.1, from coordinate 63,395 downwards.
GGTTAATAGCATACTAAGGAAAGAAGTTCTGATATCACCACACTGACAACACAAGGTGAACACGTTAAACCTTTTATGGTCTGAACTGATTTACTCTTGTAACAGACAGGTTGTTTATTGAAAAGAGTCTGATAAATGTTTATATGAGATTATTTCTCTAAAAATAGAGCAATACAAAATAGATAATAAAAAACAACTCAAACCGAATACACATGTGTCTGGATCCAAACATAACTGATAATAGGCATACAAAACCAAGTCAGTCATAACCAGTTCTCCAACAGGGTTACATAGTCTAGGGGAATGTTGTCTTCGAACAGGGGCTATGTACTCGGGGAACCTTTGAATTGTGTGTGTAGGGCAGTAGTTCAAATACCAGGAATGACAGGTGTTCCTGCTGAGCTTGTGAAACAGAAAACTATATTTGTATTTAACGACTGTTATAAACTGTTTTATCGAGCCAACGTTTCACCAGCATATAACTGACGTGTTTTTCCAACCCATGCAGGTAATTAGGTGATGATGAATGATAGGCAAGGATTTAGAGTCATGAAGATAAAAGATCGCTCGAGATGGCTCAATTTTCAATGAAATCCTTATAATAATAATAACACTGTTTTGTAACCGAAAACTTTGGGTATTTAATTCCCAAAAATTTTGCAATGTAAATTAATATTTTAATATTCAAGACTTCCGCTAAAATGAACCCGCTACTCTGATATATTGACAAAACAGGTACCAACCGGGACGTCGCACCCTGGCCCTAGAGCGGGGTGTGACAGGTTGGTATCAGAGCCATTGGTTTCAGCGAATTTGGTATTAACATATTAGTACCTAAGCTTTAACCAATTATCTCATAAGTAGGGATAAGCTATGATTGGTAGTCTACCTTCCATAAGTATATATCTGTGTAGATATCGTATACGAACTACTACAGGAAAAAGCCCCGGGTAGCGAGACGATCGAAACCTGCACCTAAGTCTGAGCCGTCTGATAAGGCCAACACTAATTTTGGTCCTAAGAAACCAACTGATTCGGCATACCCGACTGATCCGGTGAATTTAAATCTGGCTGATCTGAACAAACTGAATAACCCTATGAATCTAAACAATCTGACTGATCCGACAATTCCGACGAATTCAACAATTCCGATGAACCTAATGTATCCAATTGATCAAATAGATCCATATTTGGCTTACGGAAGCCAACTGATGTATGCTCCTAGTAGTCCGCAGATGCCTATAGAAATATCAAGTGATACTTTGGAGAGCATCCCGCAATATTATCCGTCTGACATACCGACCTACCATCCGTCTGATGAGGTGGAGGTTCAAAGTAAGATTGAACATGAAACTAGTACAGAATCATCCAGTTGGATGGACTGTCACTCTGAACAGAGCATGTGGCACTTCGAGTCGCCAACACAAGGTTATCAAAACCCATACACTGTAGCTGGACCGACTCATTATTCTGAAATTCCGCATTTTCCTCCATATCATGGTCCCGTACCTACGATATCTGAACAGGAAAATGAAATACAGGAAGAAGCCCGTCTGGTTGAGAAATTTTATACCACAAATATTCCCGACGAGGAGATGCAAGCCTACGTGGCAAATCCTCATCTATGCCTGAAAGAAACGACTTATCTTTTTCCATCTGCATCCACACCGGTGGGGTATCCAAATCAACCCAACGCGGTGATGGACGAGCTAAGGAATGAAATGATTAAGAAAAAGAAGATAGGCGACAAGATTAAATGCGATAAAATGATAAATCTTGTCAAGAAATGGTCTAGGGATTAGAAATATATATGTTGTTTGAGCATGTTTTATTTCAATCCTTCTGTAATATATATGTTTGTGATATAAATAAAACAACGCGTGTACTATGTTTTGAATCTGTATATTTTACTGAATTACAGAATGTCTGAACAAAGAAAACAAGGAAGTCAGGGAAGTCAAGCTGATAAAGCAAAGACCCCTGAAAATAATAAATCAATACCGGAAGAATATGTTGGGGGTATACGTGATATTATAAAAGAAGCGGTTAAGCCACCGATCAAGGAAGCAGTAACTCCCTTAATTAAAATGGTTCAAGATCATACTGCAAATTCTAAAAGCTTGGCAAAATCAATGAAACTTGTACAACCGAGTCATAGCATATCTGTTCATTCTAAAAGAAAAGAATCAAAAATGACAAAAGATGATAAAGAAAAGAAAGATGAGGGCTATGAAAGCTCTACTGCTGATTACGTTCCAAACAAGGTGAAAAGAGTTAAGGTCAGCACGGGTTGTACATTTAAAGATTTCCAAGTGTACAAACCAAAAGAGTTTTATGGTGACAAGGGGGCAATAGTTACATTCCGTTGGCTTGAAGAAATGGAGTCTATTGTCATCATTAGTAAATGTACCGAGGAAAAGAGCATTCAATATACTTCCTAACTGTTCAAAGGGGAAGCTTTGGAATGGTGGAATACTCTGATTGAAGTGAAAGGAAGGAACAACTTGTATAATCTCGAGTGGAAGACTTTTAAAGAGTTTATCAAGAAGAAGTTCTGCCCAGTCCATGAAATTGATCAGATCCAGACGAAAATCTAGAATCACAAGGTTATTGGCACGAATCTCAAGGAATACAACACCAAATTCCTTGAATACTGTAGACTTGTACCTCATTTGGTCACCCCTGAGTACAGCAAAGTGACCAGATACATTTATGGGTTGCCCAAAGAAATCCGTGATCATGTAAGATCACATACGCCCGCAACAACTGAATTTGCCATTGAACTAGCGGGATATCTTATGGAAATCATGATAAGGAATCGTGATGAGGAAAGGAAGAATGTGAATGAGAAGAAACTTGAAGGTGATGGTAGAAAGAAGTTTGAAAAGGGAAAGGAAGGGTGGGTCGTCTGTGTTTAACCGACCAATGTGTAAAAACTGTGGAAAGAGGCACGAGGGAAGACGTTTAAGGCCTACACCTAAAGTTGATATTCACAAGTTTGATCCGTTTTCAACTTGCAATTTTTGCAAAAGGCCAGGACATATGGACGAGGACTGTAGAAAGAAGTTGATTGTTTGTTTTGATTGTGGAGAGAGAGGGCACTTCAGTGCTGAATGCACGAAAAGGAAACCGGGTAGCAGGATGCGCCAATGGAAGTGGTGCCAAGAATGAAGGAAAGAAGGGAAACACCCGCGCATTTATGTTAAACACTCAGAAAGCGGGAGAATTGCCAGATGTGATTACTGGTATGTATCCTATTAATAATTTTTGTTCTAGAGTCCTATTTGATTCAGGAGCTAGTTAGAGTTTCATAGATTATAAGTTTTGTAGTCTGTTGAATGAACCTGTAGCTAAACTAAATAATCATTATGAAGTAGAAATGGCTAATGGAAACTTAAACCGAATATCTGAAGTATTAAATAGTTATATTACCTTAGCTGGGAATGATGTAATTACCTATGGAGTTAGCAGGATTTGATGTAATACTAGGAATGGATTGGCTAGCGGCCAACCAAGCCCGAATCCTATGTAACGAAAAGCTATAGACCTACTTACTCCGAATAAGAAAATCATCCGAATAGCTGGTGATAAAGAAGCTGGTAGAATTGGAATAATTTCCAAGATCAAAGCAAGTCATTGCTTAGGAAAAGGTTGCCTAGCATTCACGGCATACGTAACTAAGGAACTTGAACCTAAAAAAATGGATGAAGTTCCGATTGTTTCTGAATTCAAGGATGTATTTCTTGATGAATTACCTGGAATCCAACCTGATCGAGAAGTTGAATTTAGAATAGATTTAATTCCGGGAATGGCTCCGATTGATAAGTCTCCTTACCGATTAGCACCGACCAAAATGAAAGAGCTAAAGAAGTAATTAGAAGAGTTATTAGAGAAGGGATTCATAAGACCAAGTTCTTCACCATGGGGAGCTCCAATTATATTTGTTAAGAAGAAAAATGGGTCAATGAGAATTTGCATTGACTATGTTGGTACATGATGTCAGTAGTTCAGTTTATAGTGTCTGTAATCGAGTTTGTTAGATTTGTGTTTTTGTATGTAAGCAAAGTTAGCTCACAAGTTCGCTGATACATGCGAACTTGTGAACTAAGCGAAGTTAGGGACAACTTCGCCTGAACATGCCAGGCGAAGTTGTCGCCTTTATAATCAGCTAGGTTACGGCTGTATTGGTAACGAGTGAATCAATTAGTCGAGTTTACGAGTCAGAGAGTTTGTGTATTCAGTGATCATTGTATCACGTGTTTCCGGTTGCAATACAACGTGTTTGTGTTTATCCAAAAAAAAAAAAAAAAAAAAAATCTGTTGGTGCATTTGGTGACCGTCGCTATGCAATTCTGATCAGCAGAAACGATGTACGAAGTTAGGACAACTTCGCCATAGGCGAAGTTGTAACAACTTCTGCCATAGGCGAAGTTAGAACAACTTCGCCTTAGGCGAAGTTGTAACAACTTCGCCTACAGGCCCAAGCCCGTGAAGTTGTTTATATATATATATATATGTGTCTTGGTTAGGTTTGAGTATCCAGAAAATTAGAGTATTGTGTGTCCAGTTCAAGTAGCTAGAGAGAAACCGAGAGGGAGAGTCGTGTGGGACGGCCCGAGGTAGAGCTCACCTCGGGTCGGCCGTCATTTGTTTTCGTGTTTGGTATGTAATGTGTTTTGGTTATTATATAAAAGATCTGCAGATGTGTTTATCCCATTCGTGTGTTTGTTCGTGTGTTTGTATGTGTGTAATCGTGTTCTTCGTCTTCTACACCATTAAACGAGTCTAGGAGGATTCCGCACTCCTAGACCTCGTGCGGATCTCGTATCGATCGGCGACGCACCTGGGAACCTACAAGTGGTATCAGAGCCTTAGGCTCTTATGCTATGGTTCGAGATCTGCATTTTGGTGTTTCTGGCACGTTTCTGATGCGTTTTTGGCCGAACAGCTGCCGCAGGCGAAGTTATGGGGTTCAGGCGAAGTTGTCGCTTATTTTTAGGGTTTAGGCGAATATATAAGGTTAAGCGAAGTTATTCACAACTTCGCCTACCTCACAAGTTCGCTTATCTCAGGCGAAGTTATCTGTCAGGCGAAGTTTTGGACAGACGAAGTTATGGACATGCGAAGTTAAGGAGGGGCGAAGTTAAGTTTTAGGCGAAGTTGACTTTAGGCGAAGTTAAAAAAAAAAAAAAAGAGTTTTCGTCTGTATGGCCAGGTGTACACGATTATTGTGAGACCGAAGACGTTGTTCCGTCAACGAGTGAAACTTGTTATTTCTTGGTCTTACGTGTGAACAAATACGTGTCAACTCTGGATATGGAGTTGAGGTTGTGAATGGGATATTGATTGAAACTGGATATTGACACATATTTGGGTGTTTGTGGGCAATGAAATTGTTGTTGTTCGAGGTTGACCAACTGAAGAAAGTCAAATTGAACTGGAGGTTTTTGTCATTACTGGATTGCGGTCAGAGCATATTATTTATGTTATTTTCAAGGCGTTCGAGAATTGGATCCTGAAACGTGATGCTTATTTATTAAAGTGAAAATTCTGGAATAAGTTGGATTTAATCGGGAATTAAAGTGTTTATGTTCTTGATCGTTATCCCTGGTGATTGAAGATGCTTCGGATTAATTAATGGTCATGTGTGTTAGATTCTGTCAAGGTGGTTTTGTGATGAAATTGATCACTTGATGTTGAGTAGTTGAAGATTAAACCTTATCGTATGCCGACGTGTTGGTGAAGTTGTGGAGGGAGCCCAACTTCACGTGTTGGTGAAGTCAAAAGGACTCACGTGATTGGTTGAGATGATCAATTAGGCACGGGGATGCATGCATTTCAAAGACCTCAATCTATATAGTCGGAGAAGCTTACACTGAAGGGGAGATCGGATATGGTAGACGCTGGGTGATTGGTAGATTTGTGAAGCTACAAGACAGTTTCAGGCACGGCTGGTTGAAGAGCAAACAGAAGATCATCAGTTAAGAGGGAGTCTGTTGGTGCATGTTTTGTAACAGATGATCTTTTGTGCTTGTTAGAATTGAGAGCAACGGTCAAAGGGGAGTCTGTTGGTGCATTTTGTGACCGTCGCTATGCAATTCTGATCAGCGGAAACGATGTACGAAGTTAGGACAATTTCGCCATAGGCGAAGTTAGGACAACTTCTGCCATAGGCGAAGTTAGAACAACTAACAACTTCGCCTACAGGCCCAAGCCCGTGAAGTTGTTTATATATATATATATATGTGTCTTGGTTAGGTTTGAGTATCCAGAAAATTAGAGTATTGTGTGTCCAGTTCAAGTAGCTAGAGAGAAACCGAGAGGGAGAGTCGTGTGGGACGGCCCGAGGTAGAGCTCACATCGGGTCGGCCGTCATTTGTTTTCGTGTTTGGTATGTAATGTGTTTCGGTTATTATATAAAAGATCTGCAGATGTGTTTATCCCATTCGTGTGTTTGTTCGTGTGATTGTATGTGTGTAATCGTGTTCTTCGTCTTCTACACCATTAAACGAGTCTAGGAGGATTCCGCACTCCTAGACCTCGTGCGGATCTCGTATCGATCGGCGACGCACCTGGGAACCTACAGACTACTGAGAACTGAACAAGGTTATGATTAAAAATCGATATCCACTTCCGAGGATTGACGATCTCTTCGATCAGCTTCAATGGGAAAATTGTTTTTCCAAGATTGACCTTAGATCTGGGTATCATCAATTGAAGGTTCAAGAGGACGATATATCAAAAATAGCATTCCGAACTCCATACGGACATTATGAGCTCACTGTTATGCCGTTTGGACTCACAAATGCTCCGGCAGCTACCGAATCTGCAAACCCTACTTGGATAAGTTTGTTATAGTCTTCATTGATGACATTTTTATCTACTCAAGGACAAAAGAAGATCATCAAACTCATTTAAGAACTATACTTGAAACATTGAGGAAAGAAAGACTTTATGCCAAATTCTTGAAATGTTAGTTCTGGCTGTCCGAAGTACAATTCCTTGGAGACATTATAAATGAGAAAGGAATTCAAGTTGATCCGGAAAAGATTGAAGCTATTACAACATGGGAGAAACCCAAGACCCCGACGCAAGTTAGAAGTTTCCTGGGGTTGGCTGGTTACTATCGGAGGTTTATTCAAAATTTCTCAAGAATAGCGGTTCTATTAACTTCACTTACTCGAAAATCTGTTAAATTCGAATGGGGACCAAAACAAGAGGAAGCATTTGAAACTTTGAAGCAGAAACTGACAAATGCACCTATCTTAGCCTTACCCGAAGGTCAAGATAACTTCACCGTATACCGTGATGCTTCACACACAGGTATGGGGGTGCGTTTTGATGCAAGGCAAGAAAGTTGTTGTCTATGCATTAAGACAATTGAAAGTTCATGAAAAGAATTAAACCACTCATGATCTCGAGTTAGGAGCTATAATTTTCGCGTTGAAATTATGGTGACACTACTTGTATGGTGTAAAGTTTACTATCTACACCGATCACAAGAGCTTGAAGCACATATTTGATCAAAAGGAGCTGAATATGAGATAAGGGCGCTGGATGGAAACACTTAACGATTATGATTGTGAAATCGTCTATCATGAAGGAAAAGTAAATGTTATGGCTGATGTCTTGAGTAGAAAGGAACATGAAAAGTCGAAAAGAGTCCAAGCCTTGAGGCTGGAACTTAAAATTAATCTAATTATCGAAATTAAAGAAGCCCAGAAGCTGGCACTAGAAGAAAATAACAGAAAGGCTTAAAAAGAAATCGGTATGATAGATCAATTAGTTAAAGGAGATGATGAAATACTCATGTTAGGGAAAAGAATTTGGGTACCATTGCTTGGGAACTTACGAGAGAAGATATTGGAAGAAGCTCATAAATTGAAATATATGATGCATCCTAGAAGCGACAAGATGTATCACAACTTAAAAGATGATTACTGGTGGATCGGAATGAAAAAGGAAATTGCCTTATACGTGGCAAAATGTCTAACATGTTCAAAGATTAAGGCTGAGCATCAGAAACCGTTAGGTTTATTGCAACAACCTGAGATCCCTATCTAGAAATGGGATATAATTACCATAGATTTCATTATGAAGTTACCTAAGACTTCTCGACAGAATGATACTATTTGAGTTATTGTAGATAGATTGACCAAATCTGCCCATTTCATTCCTATCCAAGAAACGTTCAGCATGGATAAGTTAGCCTTACTGTATGTAGAAAATATTGTATCATTACACGGTGTACCATTATCCATCATTTCTGATAGAGACAGTCGTTTTACCTCCAATTTTTGGAGAAGTTTTCAAAAAGAAATGGGTACACGATTGAATCTGAGTATAGCTTATCACCCACAAACTGATGGACAAATTGAAAGGACGATTCAAACACTGGAAGACATGCTTCTTCCTTGTGTTATAGATTTAGGTGGTAGTTGTGTCACACCTCGACTCAGGGTCTAGGCGTATGACTATCAGTTGGTACCTGTTTTGTAAATATATCAGAGTAGCAGGTTCATTTTAGCGGAAGTCTTTAAATATATTAAAATATTAATTTACATTATCAAAATTTCTTGGGATTTAAATACCCGAGTTTCAGTTTACAAAACAATGTTATATTATTATTGCAAGGAATTATATTTTCAAAGTAGATCCATCTCGAGCGAGCTTCTAATTTCATGACTCCAATCCTTGTATATCCAATACTAGCATCTAGTTACCTGCATGGGCGGGAAAAACACGTCAGCTATATGCTGGTGAAACGTTGACTCGATAAAACAGTTTATAACAGTCGTTAAATACAATCATAGTTTTATGTTCACAATCTCAGCAGGAATGCCTGTCCATTCCCAGGATTTGTACCACTGCCCTACACACACAATTCAAAGGTACCCTGAGTACATAGCCCTTGTTCGGAGACAACCTTCCCCTAGGCTATGTAATCTTGTTGAAGAACTAGTTATGACTCACTTGGTTTTGTATGCCAATTATCAGTTATGTTTGGATCCAGACACATGTGTATTCGGTCTGAGTTGCTTTTAATTATTTATTTTGTATTATAACGATTTTAGAGATATAATCCCATGCAAATATTTATCAGACTCTTTGCAATAAACAACTAGACTATTACAAGAGTAAAATCAGTTCAGACCATTAAAGGTTAACATGTTCACCTTGTATTTATCAGTGTGGTAATACCAGAACTTCTCTCCTCAGTATGCTATCAACCTATAGTTGTAATAGGCATGCATAAGTACCTAATTGGTATATCTTAATCATTCAGCAGACTTTAAGTTTGTTTCAGTTCAGCAGACTCGAGGTCTGATCAGCAGACTCTTAGGTCTGATTCAGTTCAGAAGACTCAAGGTCTGATCAGCAGACTCTTAGGTCTGGCCTAACCTTAGTATAGTTATAGTTGTTTTATGAAAATACTTTGTATTTACATATGACGTTTGGAATAGAACGCTTTGGCTTAATAAAGGATATCACGTTGGCAAACTTCTCCAGGTAAGCAAACGGGTCCCGCGGTTGATTAGGATGTGTACGAATTACTTTCCTTAGGCAAGGAGAGTCTACTAATGATATCCCCCTTCCAGTTACTACGTGCCCGTCAAAATAATAGTTTTCATAACATTAATTCACATAAATGTAACGTCTTTGATTTGTAACGTTACTTGGAAAACGTTTATAGTTTAACGACTATACCCTTAACTAGGTTCTAGTAACTATATAATAAAGTAACTAGTAATGTAACTTAACCTTAATCCTTCCTTAGTCGGCTAGACGGAAGTAACAACAAGAAAACAGCAGCAGTTCAGCTCGTGCTTCGTTTACGAGATCAGCAACTCGTTTAACAGTGTAACAACACCTCGTTTCTTTGCGAAATCGGCCCTCGACACCTCGAAATTCTCTGGCATGCTTCCCTAGGTTAACTATGTGAGAATGGGATGGCTTGGGCTTGAACTCGTGGCTGCCTATTTATAGGCGCAATTTGTGCATCTTCGCGATTCGCGAAGATGCAGCCTGTGGCGGTTCGCGATATGCGAAATTGCATGACGGCGCCGCAATTTTGCATGTCAACCCGGTGTTGACACGTGTCGCCACGTCACTGGATAAGCTTTGAATCGTGTGCCAGCAACTTCGCGATACGCAAAGTTGTTCAGCCTTGCATCTTCGCGATACGCAAAGATGCATGAAGTTCAGAATTTTCATTTTCAGTCCTTCTACTTCCAGGCTTGGCATTTTTTCCCCTTTAACTTCTAAAATTTACATTTTTGGCCCAAAATTAGATGGGTATTTTCACGGTGTTACATCCTCCCTACCTTTAGAAAAATCTCGTCCTCGAGATTTATGCAAAGAGATGTGGATAATTTCTTTTCATTTCGGACTCAAGTTCCCAAGTGAATTCCGGACCTCTCCGCGAATTCCATCTAACCTTTACCAATTTCAATCTTTTACGCTTAAGGAACTTAGTTTGACTACCTTCAATACGTATTGGCTCCTCTATAAACTTGAGTTTTTTATTGGCCTGATTCCGGCTAGAATCCGTCCTCGAGCGCCACAGTGAACTCCTTCATGGAGAGGTGAATCTCGTCCTCGAACATATGAAAAAAATCTCCGCGTGACGAGTATCTTCACCTGGGCGCGTCATCGGGAACTTATCCGTAACCACCGCGCACGGCCCGAAACAATATAATATAATATTTTATAATATAATATGATATAATATTATATAACATAATTTAATAAAAAAATTATAGATACCTAACCCGTAATGTAGAGTAAAGCTCCAGTATGAGCTCTCAGTACGCTGAGCAGGCAATACTGAAGCATCGACTCTATGGCGTATCCACACCAACGTACTCGGCCGTCTGATCCTGTACGAGGCGAAGATACCAGTCGGAATGGTCGGTACCGGCCTGAAGCTGTTGATTGGGTAATCAACTAATATGTCGTCACCCACTATCCGCCTCTACCTCTACCCCTACTCCAGCTCCATCTCCACATCGTCGTTCTCCATTTATAATAATAATAATAATAATAATAATAATAATAATAATAATAATAACAATAATAATAATAATATTAATAATAATAATAATTAAATAATAATAATAATACGTCTTGTCTTCCCTTCCAAATCGCAAGGCCGGATTCTAGCCGGAATCAGGCCGCATAAGGTATTTCGTTCCATGAATCAACCCTTATTCAACCCCTAACATAAAAAACCTAACCCTATTAAACCACTAACACCAAAACCCTAAACATACTGAAATATAAAATCAACAGATTGAAGCATACCTTTTGTTTATGTTTGTGTTTGAGGGCTTAAGATCCATTGTTTGTGTTTGTGTTTGTGTTGTGGTTGTGTTTTTGTTTGTGTTCGTGTTTGTGTTTGTGCATATCTGGATAGGAGACGGGGGTTAAAAGGGGCTATATACGCCGCATATATAGCCCCTTTTTGTCACACCCCAACCTAAGACGGAAATTTCGGGGCGTGATCCGATTGCTCACAGCCCGAAGACACTATCATAATATAAACGACAATATCTAATTAATTATTTTATTCAAAGAATACACATATTATCCAAATACAACAAACAATTTAAATGTATAAATATAAGCTCAAATTATGATTATCTTGATTATATCCTAGGGTCTTGTCTACGTTTCCAACTTCAATCTTCAATACAAACAACCTGCATATGCGTAGAAAATGGAGTTTGTCAACAACACATGTTGAGTGAGATGATCACCAATTTTGACACAACAACTAATAATATATATAAATAGATAATTGATAAATGCGCAAATCAACCATGTTATAATAATCAATCAAATCATAACAAAACATGTATATAACCAAATCACGCTAGTATGCCAAATGAATCGTTGCCAAGCGAATCGAGCATTGATTACAATGACTAAAATTGTCGGTTTACCTTTGCCAAGTGAATCGGGCTCCGGTTACTAAGACGGTCATATGATCATACTAATGAGAATCTCCAAATGTTGTCAAGTAAACAATTAAACATGTAGCAATTAGCAAATAGCATTCAACTGATATTCACACAATGATTATGTTTGCGATTTTGGGTATATATATAGGATAGAAAATATGAGTAAGTACGCATATGTCCCCAAAACGTTTGAAAACAGTGTATAAAGAAGGGAATGATCAAACTCACCTTAGATTTAAGGCGAGTGATTAATAACTAAGATAAACGAACTAAAGCTTAAGCGAGTCGTCCACTACGCGTCGAACGATATAAACGATCAGAATTTTGAAAGTGAACGAACAAAGAGATATATTGAATCAACGGTCCTTAGACTTGCAAAGTCAACCGTTTTATGAACGGTTCTTCAACAAAACACTAAAAACCGAGAGGATTCGAGCTGGGCAGAAGGTAGGACGGCTGGGGTATGCTCTTTAGGGTTTGTGTAATATTTTGTGGCAGATGAATGTGACTTGTTTATACAAAAATAGCAAAAACGAACTATATTTGGACATATAACTCGTCTAAGCAAGTAAATATGGTTTTAAGGAAAGAATCGTCGAAAAATTCATAAAGATCTGATCTTGGGCAAGGGAAAACGAATTAGGAGTTGTATTTTAGTTATAACATGTTTACTTGGTCCTTAATTCTCTCAAACGTGCCTAAAATAATCGATTCTATACCATAAACGAGTTAAGAATTAAATCGAACATGAAATCTGATCAGACCACCCATGGCGGCGCACGACGGTGAAGGTGGAGCTAGGTCGCGCGGGCTCCGGCCTTATGGGGTTGGAGTTTGGTTTTTAACAGGTATGGTCCTTCTAGTTTTCATAAATGGCCAATTTTTGCATATTTTGTGGTTAAATCAAGAATTTAACATTAAGAAAAGTATAAGGGTATAAAATGAACATGCCATTCTTAATTAGTTATAATTATTTGATTATGATTAATAAATAAAATCTACAATGTTCCCGGGTCGATTTATGAGTAAACGAATACGGTTTAGAAAAATCCGAGATGTTGCAGTCTCCCCTACTTTAGGAAATTTCGTCCCGAAATTAAGGAAAACCAAAACATCTTCGTTTAGAAAATAGTTAAGCTTTTAAGAAAAAATCATAACATAGAACTTCTAATAACCGAAGCAACGCTCCAAATGGCAATCCGATAAGGGCACTTATATATAAGATGTACCAGCGGCGTATCCACCATGTACTTATCATCTCATCATTCGTACCGTTACCCAAGCTATCTTAGGTTCTAAATCATGACACACAATTGTACGCGTTATGATTTCCATGCGAGGACTCGGATAATTATGTTCGCGACCATAATTACTCTTATCGTCGGATGGTCCGCATAACTCGTTTCATTATGTGGGTTATAAAACATTTAAAACCAACATTTTGAAAGAAATGATTGAGCCTGTTCGGATCTAGATCTTATGATGACATCGAGTGATTTGTTGATTATATATACTATTAGTCAGATTACGTTATGTGTGTGTATTGTGTGTGGTGAGAGAAAAATCGGGTAGAGTAACGACACTTGATAGAGAATAATAAGAACTATTTTATTAATCGTTAAGTTACAGGGTATATATAGAGGATGACCTCATTCGTTAAGATGACCTTAACGAATGAGTCATTCGTTACATTAAAGACTAACGAATAACCAACTTATTTGTTATACATTACATATACAGAATAGCCCTTCATTCGTTATGTTCCATTCGTTAACCAGGGTTAACGAATGGAGCTCACATTAGAATGAATGTGACACATTCGTTACAAGGTAAGGAATGTGCCTTACAATTAAGGTGAATGGGCAGATACAATTACCAAAATACCCTTTACATTAAACCATAATATAATAATAAACAAATAAAGACCGAGACGTGCAAAACATGTATCAACAAACTCCCCCCTCGTCTCGAGCTCTTTATACATTTATTTCTGGAACATCTTCGTCTTCCAGTCCACACAACTATGAATCTTCTATGCATAACAGACACGAACAACCTTCTGAAACTGCTTCGCAAGTTCGTAGTCGTTTACGTTAGCGAATCTGATACGACTAGTAAATAAAGCATCATTTTCAGACTCAGATAAGTTAACGAGCCACATTGGGTTAATCACACGTATGACACTCGTGTTTGATCCGGTGCCCAAAACAATAACCGCTTCACTCGTTCGATTATCATAGTACCAGTAGTTGAACGAAGTGAATAAACTTTAAGGGAATGTCTTCATTGGTGCCCTCTTCATCGTCTTCGGCGGCTTTACCTGTAAGATCATTTTCTTCCAGCCAGTGCGTTGATCAATCTCATTTATATACTTATGAGTCGGCACCTACGGCTTGAAAAACTTGAAACCATAACAGGTTTCATGTAATAAATGAGCATAGAACCACTCAGCCCACTGATCTTTCCCACAATTCATGAACGGTCTGTTGGCTAGTGTTCTAACATCCCACCTTGGCATAGATAAAATATCGTGTGGGCGTTTAAAATAATAAATACCATGCTCCCACTTCACGATATATACCTTAAGATCAGAATCAAACTGCCATGCAACCAAATCACCTTTAACATCTTTGACATGCTTGTACTTCTTCATCTGGTATGCTGACGCTCGAGCCTTCGCCAATTTTACTTCCTCATGCTCATGATATCATGCCCAAACATACCCTCCAAAGCACATTTCTATTTCCTTTCTTTAGCAGACAGGTGACTTGTCTCTGGATCTTTATTCCATTTCTCGATTTCTTCTCGTAAATGACGTTCTGCTGAAACAAAATGTTCTGTAGTAAAGAATGGAATACCTGAGTCATTGTTGTTATCTGAGTAGAACTTAGGATATTCCTCAGCAGTAGCATCCTTAACCTCTACCTCATCATATTCAGGCACATTCCCACGTGGAATGCCTGTATTCGTACTTTCCTCGAATTCCACATCTACATCCACACACTTTCCTAATTCTTCAACCTCCTCTTCATTTAGATCCAGAAGCAAGGCTAATTGCTCTTTAGTCAACGAATGATATACAAATTCGCCTTCTTTGATCTCATCCGTGTTCACCATACTATAAATAATACCGTCCATACCCACAAATAAAATCATATTCGCAAGTACAACATCAATCGGTTTTGCACTCGTGTAATCCTTGTACAACACAATCTGCAACTGATTACCTTCTCCTTCATTACCACCACCAGTACTTGTATCACCAGCTTGATCACCAGATACCGGTGTACTCCCAGCATTACCAGCCGACGATGTACCACCGCCCGGTTGCTGATCACCCACACCTCCTGCATCCGGATCCTTTTCATCATTCCTCAATCTTTTCAACTCGTCATCTTTGCACGTGAGTTGAAGAATGATCTCGTCTTGTTTATCCATTCTCTCCCCTGAGTAGCAACAAGGGCTTTAAGTTCCCTGTTCTCTTGTTGAATAAACTGAATATGTCGGTACATATTTCTCTGTGCCAGATCATGTGCAGCTCTGTCGGCTTGCATATGTGTCTGTTGAAGATGCAACAAATTCATCATGTGGAACCACTGAGCTTGAGGATACACACCATAGGAATTTAGTGCACTGGTTGCATGGGACCCAGAGGATGATTAAAAGCCATAAACGAATGCTCAGGTCTTGGCAACTGTGTAGGAGTAGCAGGAGTCACTAGAGTAGTTGGCTGTTGTCACACCCCAACTTAGGGCCTAGAAGTGTGACCAATAGTTGGTACCTGTTTTGTAAATACATATGAGTTTTGGGTAAATTTTAGCGGAAGACTTAAAGGTTTTAATATAATATTAATTTACATTAAAAATTACTTGGGAATTAAATACCCAAGTTGTAGTTTTACAAAATATTGTTATCATATTACAAGGATTATAATATTCAAAAATTGAGCCATCTCTGTCTACGAGCTTCTATCTCCTGATGACTCTACTCCTTGCATCTACCATTAAACTTAATTACCTGCAGGTGGGATTAAAATACGTCAGCTATGTGCTGGTGAATCGTTATGACTCTAAATGCATATATAAATGACAATCATAATACAAATATAGTTTTCTTGACAAGCTCAGCAGATATATTGCTATACCTGGTATTTGTAACATTTCCATACACACACACAAGTCTCCGAGCCACGTAGCCCATACTGGACAAACTATAAATGGCAATTAACCTGCGGCCACGTAGCCTTTGACTGTTTAGGCTTAACGGGTATGTTTGGATCCAGACACATGTGTATTTGGTCTGAGTTGTTTTATTTTCTACTTTGTATTACAACGTTTAAAGATCACGTAATCTCATGCAAATAATTGACTGACTCAATAAGATGAACAACCTGTCTATCTTATAGAGTATAAATATGTTTGACTGTTTATAAAGGTTAAACGTATTCACCTGAATCGATGATATGATTGATTGAAAATCTTTCTTGATTGCGAATGATTTACCCATAAACAAATAGGTTTGAATGATCACCTTAATGGTGTATTTTGTTTAGACTGCAGACCATAAGTCTGTGTTTAACCTTGATTAGGTTTGTGAATGTTTGAAATAATGATTGTATTTGTGTGACGTTTGATATAGCATGCTTTGGCCTAATGGGATTTATCACGTTGGCAAACTTCTCCAGGTAAGTAAACGGGTCCGGCGGTTGATTGGGATGCGTATGAATTACTTACCTTAGACAAGAAGAGTTTACTAATGATATCCCCCTTCCAGTTACTACATGCCCGTCAAAATATAGTTTTGTATAACATTATAATTATAAAAATAATACTTGATTGAAATATGTTTGTGAATGCTTTTGAAAATACTTTCATGGTTAAAGGTCATATCCTTGACTGAGTCTAAGCTTATGATAATATAATTGACAATAACTTAGACTTAAATCCTACCTTAGTGGATGCTTGAAATACTTATGCTAAGGCGGATTGATTGCTTAGTTGTCAAAACCTTGCTTCTACTCGCTTAATTGCTCTACGGCTCGTTAACACTTCAATACTTGCTCAAACTTCACGAAAACGTACCTCGGGATTCCTCGGCAAAGCTAGCACGCTTCCCAATACTAAGTGTGTGTTTTTGAGTGTGAAAATGAGATGGAATGGACTTAACCCGTAGCTGTCCTTTTATAGCTGAGTTTTGCAGACCATCGCGTAGCGCGATGGCTCTTTCCCCAAGGCCGTCGTGTAGCGCGACGCTGCAATTGACCGGGAAGTGCCACGTGACGACACGTGATTGGACCTGTGAATTTGGATTGCTTAACGGGGTATCGCGTAGCGCGGTAGCCATAGTGGGTGCAATGTCGTGTAGCGCGGCGCCCCACTTTTTATTGAATTATGTGATTTGGATAATCGCGTAGCGCGATGGTTTAATCCCAAAGACCATTGCGTAGTGTGATGAGTCTTAAAATTCAAAATTTTCATTTTAACCCCTTCAAGCTTCAGAATTTTCACTTTTTGCCCAAAATTGAACAGGGTAGTCCCGAGATGTTACATCATCCCCACCTTTTGAATAATCTTGTCCTTGAGATTTATTGAAACAGATGTGGGTATTTTCTTTTTATTTCCGATTCAAGTTCCCATGTATACTCAGGTCCACGTTTTGAATCCCAACGAACTTTTACCAACTTAGGTCATTTTCGTTTGAGGAACTTAATCATACTATCTTCAATTTGAATTGGTTGCTCCACAAACTTATGTTTTTCATTAATCTCAATATCTTTTAATGGCATTGCAAGAGTTTCATCAGCTAAACATTTGCGTAGGTTTGACACATGAAACACATCATGTATGCCATTAATTTCATCAGGCAACTCCAATCGATATGCAACAGGTCCTATTCTTTCAAGTATTTTGAATGGTCCTACGAAACGTGGACTTAATTTTCCTTTCTTTCCAAATCGTACTACTCCCTTCCAAGGTGATACTTTAAGTAGTACTTTGTCTCCTACTTGAAATTCCAAAGACTTGCGGCGAATATCAGCATAACTTTTCTGTCTATATCTTGCCGCTTTCAATCGTTCTCATATTTGGATTACTTGATCAGTGGTCTTTTGAACGATTTCAGGACCTGATAATTGGTGATCTCTTGTTTCTGACCAACATACGGGTGTTCTACATTTCCGTCCATATAATGCTTCAAATGGTGCCATTTGGATACTCGTATGATAACTATTTTTGTATGAAAACTCCATTAATGACAAATGAGTATCCCAACTTCCTCCCAGATCAATCACACATGCACGAAGCATATCCTTTAACGTCTGGATAGTGCGCTCACTTTGACCATCTGTTTACGGGTGATATGCAGTACTTAAATTCAATTGCGTTCCCATAGCCCTTTGAAAACTTTTCCAAAATTTTGAAGTGAAACGACTATCTCTATCGGAAATGATAGACAAGGGCATACCATGCAAAGATACAATATTTTCAACATATAATCGTGCCAACTTATCCATGCTATAAGATTCTTGTATTGGAATGAACTGAGCTGATTTTGTTAATCTGTCTACGATCACCCAGATCACATCATTTTGTCGAGCTGTCTTCGGTAACTTAATAATAAAGTCCATGGTTATCATATCCCATTTCCATATCAGGATTTTAGGCTGCTGTAATAATCCTAATGGCTTTTGATGTTCAGCTTTCACTTTTGAACACGTTAAACACTTGGCGACATATATGGCAATGTCTTTTTTCATCCCAATCCACCAATAATCATTTCTCAAATTATGATACATCTTGTCACTTCCCGGATGTATCATATATTTTGACTTATGAGCTTCATCAAGAATCTTAGTCCTTAATTCTCCAACCATCGGTACCCAGATTCTTTTCCCTAACCTGAGTATTTCATCATTGCCTCTAACCAATTGATCAATCGTTCCATTTTCTTTTTCGGCCTTAATCTTTTCTTCTTCTAGTGCCAATTTCTAAGCTTCTTTTATTTGATTGATCAAGTCTACTTTAAGTTCTAGTCTTAAGGCTCGAACTCTTTTTGGTTTATCATGTTCCTTTCTGCTCAAGGCATCTGCCACAACATTTGCTTTTCCTTCATGATATACAATTTCACAGTCATAGTCATTCAAAGTTTCCATCCAACGTCTTTGCCTTATATTCAATTCTTTTTGATCAAAAATATGCTTCAACTCTTGTGATCAGTGTATATGGTAAACTTAACACCATACAAATAATGTCTCCATAACTTTAATGCAAAAATTATCGCACCTAATTCCAAATCATGTGTAGTGTAATTATTTTCATGAACCTTCAGTTGTCTCGAAGCATATGCAATGACTTTCTTTCCTTGCATCAAAACACATCCCATACCCGTGTGCGAAGCATCACAATAAACGGTAAAGTTATCTTGTCCTTCAGGCAAGGCTAAGATCGGTGCATATGTTAATTTTTCTTTCAGTGTCTCGAATGCTTCTTCTTGCTTTGGTCCTCATTCAAATTTGACAAACTTTATAGTTAGTGCAGTTAAAGGGACAGCTATTCTTGAAAAATTTTGAATAAATCTCCTGTAGTATCTAGCTAAGCCTAGAAAACTTCTCATTTGAGTTGGTGTCTTTGGTTTCTCCCATCTGGTTATGGCTTCTATCTTAGCTGGGTCTACTTGAATTCCTTTTGCATTTACAATATGACCGAGAAATTGAACTTCCGATAACCAAAATTCACATTTAGAGAATTTGGCATATAACTTTTCTTTCCTCAAGGTTTCCAACATAACTCTCAGATGAACTCGGTGATCTTCTTCAGATTTGGAATATATAAGAATATCATCAATGAACACAATAACAAATTTGTCAAGGTATGGCTTGCAAATTCGGTTCATCATATCCATGAATGCTGTCGGAGCATTAGTGAGTCCGAAGGGCATAACTGTGAACTCATAATGTCCGTACCTTGTTCTAAATGCTGTTTTAGGAATATCTTCTTCTTGGACCTTTAATTGATGATATCCTGATCTGAGATCAATTTTGGAAAAATAACTTGCACCTTGAAGTTGATCAAACAGATCATCGACCCTGGGAAGCGGATATTTGTTTTTGATTTTGACCTTATTCAGCTCCCGATAATCTATACACATTCTCCTTGAACCATCCTTCTTTTTAACGAACAGTATCGGGGCTCCCCACGGTGACGAGCTTGGCCTAATGAATCCTTTTTCTTATAATTCATCCAATTGTTTCTTCAATTCCTTCATCTCTGTAGGGGCTAGTCTATAAGGTGACTTAGCTATCGGTGAGTTTCCTGGAATTAAATCAATTTTAAACTCTACTTCTCTGTCTGATGGAATTCCTGGTAACTCATCAGGATACACATCTTTAAACTCTGAAACAACTGATACTTCTTCCAACTTCTTTGATTCAGATTCTTTAGTTACAAAAGCCATAAAAGCAAGACATCCTTTTCCTAAACAACGACTGGCTTTTATCTTTGAAATTATTCCAACTTTTCCTGCCTCCTTATTTCCAATGATTCGAATGATTTTACTATTTGGTGCTCGAATTTCGATCGTCTTATCACTACATAGGATACGATCTTGGTTCATAACCAACCAATCCATTCCTAAAACTACATCGAATCCTGCTAAGGTCATAGGTAACAGTCGTACAGGTATATCAAAACTAGCTAATGAAATTGTTGTCACTTAAGGCTTCATATATTTTAATCAATTCACCATTACCAGTTTCAACCTCAAGATGATCATTCAATTTTACTAGAGGTGTATTTAATAAACTAAAAAACTCATGGTCTATGAAACTTTGATTAGCACCCGAGTCAAATAACACTCTAGCATAAATGTTATTGATAGGAAACGTACCGGTAATCATGTTCGGTATATCGGCTGCCTTCTGCGTGTCGAGCATGAAAACTTGAGCATTTCCTTTTCTACCCTCGGTCCTTACACCACTTCCACTTGCACCAGCTGTAGTGATTACTGGCTTCTTCTTCGGGCACTCGGTACTAAAATGTCCCTTTTCTCCACAATCAAAACATACCACCGTTTTCCTTTTACAATCAGCTTCCACATGACCAGGCTTCTTACAAAAATTACAGGTGTTAGTGTTGGCTGGTTGCAAACATTTACCATAATGCCTCTTACCACATGACTTACAAATGGGACGAGTGTACATAAATGTCCCTTCCTTTGTCTTCTCAACTTTCCTCACTTTTCCACCAACAGGCGACCTCTCCTTAACCTTCTTCCTTTCATCTCAATTACGAATCATACCATCCATCAGATATACGGCTAATTCCACTGCTGACTCAATCGTTGATAGCATCTGCGAACGAACCAAATCACGGATTTCGATTGGTAATCCGTAAATGTATCTAGTCACTTTGTTGAACTCGGGGGTGACCAGATGTGTAACAATGCGAAAATACTCCAAAAACTTGCTGTTATATTCTTTTAAATTGGTTCCAATAACCCGATGATTCCACAACTTCGTTTGGATTTGATCTATTTCGTTAATTGGACATAACCTTTTCAAAATCATCTCCTTAAACACTTTCCACTCCAAATGATATAAGTTATCTCTGCCTTTAACTTCGATGAGTGTGTTCCACCACTCTAATGCCTCTCCCTTAAACATTTGGGAGGTATACTGAACTTTTTCCGTTTCAGAACACTTGCTGATGATCACAATTGATTCCATATCCTCCAACCATCGAAGGGTTACAATCGCTCCCTTATCTCCATGAAATTCTTTAGGGATATAAACCTTGAACACTTTGATATCACAACCTTCTTGAAATTTTGGTTTCTTTGTTTTAATTGGTAGCTCGTTTTCTGCAATAGAGCTATTTGCACTCACTTCTTCTTTCTTTCCCGATTCTTTCTTTTCTGATTCTTTCTTTTCAGTCTCCTTTTTAGTTTCCCTTTTTGATTGGACAGTTTCGTTTTTGCTTTGGCTTGGTCTTTTATAACGAGAAGCAGTTCTACTTGGATTATTCTTCATTAGTTCAACTAACGGATTAACAGCCTCTTTAATCAGATCACGATGTACCACCGCCCGGTTGCTGATCACCCAAACCTCCTGCATCCGGATCCTCTTCATCATTCCTCAATCTTTTCAACTCGTCATCTTTGCACGTGAGTTGAAGAATGATCTCGTCTTGTTTATCCATTCTCTCCCCTGAGTAGCAACAAGGGCTTTAAGTTCCCTGTTCTCTTGTTGAATAAACTGAATATGTCGGTACATATTTCTCTGTGCCAGATCATGTGCAGCTCTGTCGACTTGCATCTGTGTCTGTTGAAGATGCAACAAATTCATCATGTGGAACCACTGAGCTTGAGGAGACACACCATAGGAATTTAGTGCACTGGTTGCATGGGACCCAGAGGATGATTAAAAGCCATAAACGAATGCTTACGTCTTGGCAACTGTGTAGGAGTAGCAGTAGTCACTAGAGTAGTTGGCTGTTGTCACACCCCAACTTAGGGCCTAGAAGTGTGACCAATAGTTGGTACCTGTTTTTTTAAATACATATGAGTTTTGGGTAAATTTTAGCGGAAGACTTAAAGGTTTTAATATAATATTAATTTACATTAAAAATTACTTGGGAATTAAATACCCAAGTTTTAGTTTTTACAAAATATTGTTATTATATTACAAGGATTATTATATTCAAAAATTGAGCCATCTCTGTCTACGAGCTTCTATCTCCTGATGACTCTACTCCTTGCATCTACCATTAAACTTAATTACCTGTAGGTGGGATTAAAAACGTCAGCTATGTGCTGGTGAATCGTTATGACTCTAAATGCATATATAAATGACAATCATAATACAAATATAGTTTTCTTGACAAGCTCAGCAGATATATTGCTATACCTGGTATTTGTAACATTTCCATACACACACACAAGTCTCCGAGCCACGTAGCCCATACTGGACAAACTATAAATGGCCATTAACCCGCGGCCACGTAGCCTTTGACTGTTTAGGCTTAACGGTTATGTTTGGATCCAGACACATGTGTATTTGGTCTGAGTTGTTTTATTTTCTACTTTGTATTACAACGTTTTAGAGATCACGTAATCTCATGCAAATAATTGACTGACTCAATAAGATGAACAACCTGTCTATCTTATAGAGTATAAATATGTTTGACTGTTTATAAAGGTTTAACGTATTCACCTGAATCGATGATATGATTGATTGAAAATCTTTCTTGATTGCGAATGATTGTTAACCTATAAACAAATAGGTTTGAATGATCACCTTGATGGTGTATTTTGTTTAGACTGCAGACCATAAGTCTGGGTTTAACCTTGATTAGGTTTGTGAATGTTTGAAATCATGATTGTATTTGTGTGACGTTTGATATAGCATGCTTTGGCCTAATGGGATTTATCACGTTGGCAAACTTCTCCAGGTAAGTAAACGGGTCCCGCGGTTGATTGGGATGCGTATGAATTACTTACCTTAGACAAGAAGAGTCTACTAATGATATCCCCCTTCCAGTTACTACATGCCCGTCAAAATATAGTTTTGTATAACATTATAATTATAAAAATAATGTTTGATTGAAATCTATTTGTGAATGCTTTTGAATATACTTTCATGGTTAAAGGCCATAGCCTTGACTGAGTTTAAGCTTATGATAATATAATTGACAATAACTTACTTAAATCCTATCTTAGTGGATGCTTGAAATACTTATGCTAAGGCAGATTGATTGCTTCGTTGGCAGAACCTTGCTTCTACTCACCTAATCGCTCTACGGCTCGTTAACACTTCAATACTTGCTCAAACTTCATGAAAACAGACCTCAGGATTCCTTGGCAAAGCTAGCACGCTTCCCAATACTAAGTGTGTGTTATTGAGTGTGAAAATGAGATGGGATGGACTTAAACCATAGCTGCCTTTTTATAGCTGAGTTTTGCAGACCATCGCGTAGCGCGATGGATCTTTCCCCAAGGCCGTCGCGTAGCGCGATGCCGCAATTGACTAGGAAGCGCCACGTGGCGACACGTGATTGGACCTGTGAATTTCGATTACTTAACGGGGTATCGCGTAGCGCGATGGCCATAGTGGGTGTACCGTCGCGTAGCGCGGCGCCCCACTTTTTATTGAACTGTGTGATTTGGATAATCGCGTAGCGCGATGGTTTAATCCGAAAGACCATCGCGTAGCGCGATGAGTCTTGAAATTCAATATTTTCATTTTAACCCCTTCAAGATTCAAAATTGTCACTTTTAGCCTAAAATTGAACAGGGTATTCCCGAGATGTTACAGCTGTGGTGTAGGCATACGAGCCAATACAGTCTGAAGTACATCACCAAACACTGGATCTGGTAATGCTGTAGCAATCAAAGTCATAGATGGAGGTACCGGAGACAGTAGCATAAGAATCAGAGTTGGTGATCTTGGAATCCTTTGAGGCATAAGAGAAGTAGGAACAGGAGCTGAAATAGATACCGGTGGAGTTGATCTTTCGAACGGTTGACTCGGTATCTCAATTCTCGAACCACGTCGAACCCGTTGCTTCTTTGGTTTCTCACCCTTATCAACCATGGGTTCTTTCCCCTTACGCTTACGCTTCTGCTCATACGTTAGCTCAGCTTGTGGTCTCGGGCCACCATCGCCGTCTTTCCACCATTACCACCTTCACGCTCAGATTCGGAATCATCATGAGCCCAACGATCATTAGGTGGTGCAATATAATCAATGTTCGCAAGGTGACCAATCAATCGCTTATACCTCAGTCGTTCTTCAAGACTTTGACCACGGTAAGATCTCAATCATCTCATAGTCTTTGAATTCATGTGCTCCAGCTTCAATACATCATCTTGATCTTTAATCAAGTTAGGCTGAAGATCATTGATCATCATCTGCAAGAATCTTGGGTACATAAGGAACTTGTGACGGCTAGTGAGATTCTCCTTCAAGTGATAATAAACCAATTCAGAGAAATTGAATGGTTTATTCAACATTAAAGCTACGAAAGCAAATTGTAACATAACTCGGCACTCATCGAAACCACCTTTACGTCCACCGAGACAATGTATCAACACATGAAGCAAATACTTGTATTGTTCACACAAGTTTGCTTTGTTGTACATTGATTTACCCAAATCACCATTATACCTTACCCGTCTAAATAACCCTCTAATCAATCCCTTATCGAATTCACACCTATCATCCACCGTATCACGGAAACCCACCGAATCTCTAATAACTCCAACATCGATTACCACACGTTTATCCTGAATAACCGCTTCAATCTGATTCTCGACCTCATTAAGGCTGGCGGTATTCCAAAAGTCTCGGATAATGCTTTGATAAACAACAGTCCGTGTAGAGATGGCCTTGTAAATCTTGGAGCGTATTAAGAAATTAATAATGCTTCCGAAGATCGGTGAGTCTTCAAAGTCTGTCTCCAACACATATTATGGCTTTTGTTCCATGATAGTAACACTGGAGCTTGTTCCTCAGGTTGTTGCTCAGGATTATCTTCTGGATTTTCCTCGAGAACAAGGTTTTGAATGTTCTCGTCTGCCATTAGTGTTAAAAACATAACAAAATATTAGTAAAATATTCGAAAGTCCATCTCATTCGTTACCATTGTTGAACGAATGAGACATTCGTTATAATAACGAATCATACTCATACGTTAATTCATTCGTTAAACTAACGAATTTTATTATTAATCCTTTAACGAATCAATTCAGATTCCTTATTCTTATCCGTTATTAGTAGGAATCTCCCATTCGCTACTTTAACGAATCATATAGTCACTCGTTAACATGTTAACGAATCTGACTATCATTCGTTATAACAATAACTTTGCTTAACCGGAGTCAATTTTCCAATTAATTTTGACTAATTAAAGTAAAAAATGACGATGAATATCTTGGAAATGTTTGATATTCTACTTCATTCAACAATTAACCATAATAAAAATGATCGGAAATCGTTTGAATACACTGAACACGGATAATCTGTCCTAAAATTGATTCGATTATGAGGTTTATTAGATGTTAACTGTTCGGTTAATACGGAAATAACAAATAAATCAGTTAACCCCTAAACATCCAATGAAATTCCTTACAGATCATATCATGGACATCAACAATACCTGCAGGACATGAATTCGTTAATCAATTGCGATAATAAGAAGGTATAGAATTTCGGGAAAATTTTGCCAGAGTTTTGTTTAGGTTGATAGTGAAATAGAAAATGGCGAATGAACAGCCATTCGTTAAATTAATAAGCCTGATTCGTTAACCTTTTAGACGAATAAGGTTTACATTCGTTAAACTTTAACGAATATTCCATTAACTCTCTTATTCGTTAACTTTCTAACGAATATAAGAGTCATTCGTTAAAATCTTAACGAATAATACATTAAAATCATTCCATTCTTTAAAGGTTTAAGCAAATGTCTTCCATTCGTTATGCACAACGGAAGCGAATGTCAATATAACGAATAAGAGACTTATTCGTTATGTTTAAATAACGAATAGCTTTACATTCGTTAAACCAATTAACGAATCACCAAAGATTCTTAACGAATGAGATAAAGATCTCATTAAGGATTTAAATAATATTAAAAACCAATTAGGGTTTTTAATGAATTAAATAAACAATTAAATCCAATTAGGGTTTTAATTGAATACATTAACAATACCCGATCAACCAAGGATCGGTAAGGTTTAACTTAAACAGATTTTTACGTTAAAAACATCAACTGATACTAGTTGAAAATTACATTAAGCACGATTAACTTAAAATTTGGGGTATCAAACGTTTTCTTTTTGGTTTTGAATTATTCGCCAGATCGGTAAATCGAAAATAAAACAGAATCGAAAAAGAAAACTAAATCTTTTTGGATTTTTGAAAATTTTCAATTAACAAACAACTTAAAACAGTAAACTATCAAAGCAGTAGATATTTTTGTGAGTCGAACAGGGAATCATATTAACCAAAATTTCCGTCCGTCACAGTTTTATTTTCAGCTTTTATTATGACTGGTGTTAAGTCGATTATTGGTATTGTTGTCCACTTAAATCTTCTAACAAATTTTTCAGAACTTTTGGTGATATTATTAATTGGTTCAATTAGGCACAAATATCGAAAAGAATTAGTTCAAATCTTGATTCAAGCGTAATCTGAATTTCTCCAAATCACCCCAACTTGACTTAAACCTTAGAACCAATTTGATGTAAAACTGATTATATATAAGCAATCATAGTCCGTAATCCCCACTACAAGATATACTCCCGTTATCAAGCAATACCCTAAGGTCCGTTTCCATGGATAAGTATGCACGATTTCATCTGTCGGTTTACAGACATTGTGTCCCTTGTGGTCCGTTTCTTAATGGTAATAAGACGCGAGAAACGGGACAATGTATGACTCACAGCATGGTTTGATCAAGTGTGTAATTTATTTTGCACACGAAGTACCTTTTGCGATCAAGTTTAGAGACTTAAGTAATTACACTGCGGGGGGCTTTTACAAGCATTTTTAATATTCATCAAAATGAATACCAGATGTAAAACCACATAAAGACCCAATGGAATCCAGAACCTTAAAGCATCCCATCAATACAGGATTTAAGGCCACAAGACCATACATCGTTGAAGCGTTAACCACCAACTAGACACTTTTTTCTTAAAATGGTTTTCAAATTGTTTAGAAGGCTTGAGTATGACCGGATTATTACATTTCTGCCATCATTATCAATACCTTTTATAGAACTAATCTCCCTGAGTATTTAGCAATTTATGTTTATATCACTTACTAATTCTTACTTGTTTGTCAAAAGACCTACCAATACATCAATGCAATTAAGCACACAGTCTTTTATTACTTACTTTTTACTGGACTTAGGAGTAAATGACTAATGTACTATCATTTTTCCTTTTTGCTTCTAAACTCATTTTGAGGAGCATTTTTTCAATGTTTTTGAATTTTTCAATATTTGAATGTTTTTGGAGTTTTTTAAAAAAATCTCTATACAAACTGAAAACACAATATTTTTGGATTTTATATTTTCTCCCCCTAAAAACAACAAAAAATTGAACTAAAACAAGAAAACTGAAAATGATTTAACCAAGCTTTTGAATATCATTTAAAGTTTTTAAACCATTTATACCCAGCAAATATTGAAAACGTGTTTTATCAAACGCTTTGGTATAAAGGTCAGCCTTTTGAAAATCCGTGTGAATTTTATCAATAGAAATTAATTTTCTTTTAAAGCAATCACGTATAAAGTGATAACAGATTTCAAAGTGTTTGGTTTTCGAATGATGAACCGGATTTTTGGTGATAGAAATAGCGGCTGAATTGTCAACGAAAATAGGAGTAGTAAGAAACTTCAAACCGTAATCCCGCAAATGTTGCTGGATCCAGAGAACCTGTGAGCAGCAACTTGAGGCCGTCACATACTCCGCTTCGGCTGTTGAAGTTGAGACCGTCGTCTGCTTCTTACACTGCCAGGAATCAAGTCGGTTTTCCAAGAACTGACAACCCGCTGTTGTAGACTTGAAATTGATCTTGCATCCTTCATAGTCCGAATCAGTAAAAGCGGTGAGATCAAACTTATCGTCCTTGAGGTACCACAACCTGATGTTGGGATTTACCCCCAGATAATGTAAGATGCGCTTTACTGCCGCCAGATGAGTCACTTGGGGACTCGATTGGTACCTGGCACACAAACAAACAAAAAACATGATATCAGGTCGAGATGCAGTCAAATACATAAGAGATCCGATCATTGCTCGATACAGGGTTGGATCTACGGTATCCTCCAATTCATCCAGTGATAAATTGTGACCAAAGGCAAGAGGTGTCGAATGAATCTTGCCGTCTGATATCTTGAATCGGCTCAAGACATCGTTCACGTATTTGGTCTGATGGATAAAGATCCCGGAATCAGACTAGTGAACCTGCAATCCTAAGGAAAAGCTCATCTCTCCCATCGAACTCATCTCGAATTTGGTTTGCATCGTCTTCTCGAAATCTTTGCATAGACTGTCGTTTGTCGAACTGAAAATAATATCATCCACATAGATTTGGACGAGGAGCAGATCATCACCAACATTCTTGTAAAACAAACTACAGTCCACAGTTCCCCTTTTGAATCCACTTTCAATCAAATGGTCAGCGAACGTGTTGTACCAGGCTCTCGAGGCCTGGTGTAAACCATAAAGAGCCTTGTTTAATCGATAAACATGCTCTAGAAAGTCTGGATCCTTAAAACCGGGAGGCTGCTTCATATACACATCTTCATGAATAGCTCCATTTAAGAACGCCGATTTTACGTCCATCTGATAAACCTTAAAATTCTTGTAAGCTGCATAGGCAAGAAAAATACGTATAGCCTCCAATCGTGCCATAGGAGCATATACTTCGGTGTAATCAATGCCTTCCTGTTTATTGTAACCCAACATGACCAATCGTGCCTTGTTTCTAAAGATTACCCCAAGGCCTTTTTGCACTTAAAAACCCATTTTGTCGGAATAGCCTTTTCACAAGGTCGGGTTTGTCAATTAAGTCCCATACACCCAGTCTAACAAACTGTTGCAGCTCCTCCTGCATCGCTTCAACCCAAGACGGTTCCTTGAGTGCCATCGTGACACTTGTCGGTTCAATCTGTGATAGGAAGCAGGTGTATCATGCAATACTAAGGATACCCAATGAGTGCAAATCCGCATAAGCACATACAATCGAATCCTTAGTAGGAGATAAGTCAAAGTCAACCATATCATCACATACATTTGCTAATTGGTGTCTTGTACGAACCCCGTCGTTCACATCACCAATTATCCATTCCTACGGATGATTAGTGTGAATCCTTAAGGAAGGATTAGCAGGTATAGATATGTTATCACCCAGATTGGTGATATTTTCCTCCGTGTGTCGAAAGAGACAGTTGGTGATTCATCAACAATTAGAATTAGCTCGTTTGTTTCTGGAACTTTATCTAATGAAATTGACGATGAATCAACAAAATCAGCATCATCGAAAGAGTCTGACACATCATGAGATGTCTCAGATACATTAGGAGAGTCATCTACATCAATCGAAGAAGACCTTGGACTAGGAAAACATTGTTCTTCCAAATATGATCTAATGAAATCATCAGGTACTTCTTCAACCACTGACGTAAACGAATTAAATAACCCGTCGTAATCGAACATCCAATCGGGACCCGTACCAATTGGAGGAGTTGTATAAATCTGGAAATCAACGTGATACCATTCTTCCACACAACCTGAAGAGATATTGAACATCCGCTTCTTAGGAGAATTATATCCCAAAAAGTATCCCTCAAAAGCCTTTTCATCAAACTTCTCGGCATCTCTCTTCAATACTGTACACAGACACCCAAAAGGTTCCAAACACTTTAAGTTCGGCTTACGATTGTTTAGAAGTTCGTAACTTGTCTTCTTGAACCTCTTTATAGTTAGTACGCGATTCATTGTGTAACAAGCTGTATTCACAGCTTTGTTCCAAAATTGAACAGGTAGCTTATAATCAGCAAGCATCGTTCTCGCAGCCTCAATCAACGTACGATTCTTTCGTTCAGACACGCTATTTTGTTGAGGAATATAAGGCGCACTTAACTCCCAATGAATTCCCTTCTGAATACAGAAGAAATCCAATACATTATTCCTGAACTCAGTTCCATTATCACTACGAATTCGTCTCACTTTCAGTTTGTAAAGTGATTCGATCTTCGTGATAAGGTTCTGAATTAACAAAGGCGTCTGATCTTTCAACCCCATAAATAACACCCAAGAATAACGTGAGAAGTCATCTGTCACAACTAAGCAACAAGAATCACCCGCTATACTAGCACGATTCGCAAGACCGAAGAAATCCATATGAAGTCGTTCTAGTGGTGTAGCAATCGAGTTAATCGATTTACACGAATGTGACTTCTTATTTTGTTTGCCCTTCTTGCACGCAACGCAGTGATCATTAATCTTGAAGTTCTTAAAAGAAACACCATCCACCAATTCATTAGAAATTAGAAAATTCATCTTGCGTATGTGAATGCGTCCCATGCGTCGATTCCAAAGTATAGAGTCCTTCTCCATGGCTTTGAAGACGAAACACGTAGCTGAGGGCGAAACACTTACATTACAATTCATATCAAGTACATAAATATCATTTGATCGAGGCGATCGCATGACAACCATGTCTTCAGGAATCGTGTATCCCGGTTGAAGAATAACACATTCCATATCCGTGAAAATTGTGGTATACTTCTTATCACATATCTGCGAAACGCTCAGCAGATTATGATCCACCTTTTCACAATAACTAACCTTTTCAAACGTCACTTTCCTGTTTGAAACTTCTCCTTACTTTGTAATCATCCCACCGTTATTACCCGCAAAAGCTACATAACCCCCCTGAATATCTTTGATGTTATTAAGAAGATCCAGGTTGCCGGTAATATGTCGAGAACACCCACTATCCAATATCCACTTGTGACTAGATACGGACTTGGATGAACTCTACACAAACAGGTAAAATGATTAGTTTAAAAAGGCAGCCCAAGCCTCAGTCTTGGGCTCTCCTTTTGATACTTTCGGAGATAAATTTAAATTAACACTAGCATTCGGTACTTAAGAATAGGTGACAGGTTTCTTGGTTTTCTTCTTTAAGTAACCGTCGCATTTTATTCCCGAATCTGTGTTTTTACAAATTTCTTGAGCACGGTCAACGAATTTGTTTGATACATTAAATGATTCAACCTGAACGACTTTCTTCGGATTAACATTTGAATACATTATAACACAGTTATCAATTTGATTTTCTTTCATATTCTGATTCATTTCAGTCTTTCGAGTTATTGATGATTTGATATCGTCAACTTTTGCTTTGCACTGTTTTGAAACATGACCCGGTTCCCCACATTTAAAGCATAAACGTGTGTCTAACGATTTTTGTGGTGAAGCTCTTGGTTTGTTTTCATGCACAGGTTGAGGAATATCAATCTTAGACTCTTCAAAAGTTACTTTCTTTGGAACTTCACGTTTGAATCCTTTTTATTTTGATAAAACTCCAGATTGGTGGAATTCGTTGAATCCTCCCTACCGGATGATTTTACAAATTTTATAGGTTGAAACTTGTTACCATTTGTATTTTCTTGAACATTCTCAAATTTTGATTTGATAAATCTTGGTTCAAGCTCAGTAACTTGTGACATGTCGTCTTGAAAGACACTTTCAATCATTTCAGGATTTAGAAGATTCAAAGGAACTTCCTTATCCGAAAAAACTTTTGACAGTCCTTTTAACTTAAAAATCTTCCCACTTAAAGATTTAGGTTGAGGATTGATAAACCTCATTAACTCCTCATCAGACACAGAGGGTTTAACTGATTTAGGTACTTTAGGAGATACCTTAGGAGTTTTTGATGATTCATCCGAAGGCTTTGAACCGTATACTGCTTGTTCAAACTCTTCGGGTTCACACAAAATGTGATTTTCAGCAGGTATATCATGGTTTTTGACAATCTCATCTGGTTCCGACAACTCCTCAATAGAACCGTCCAATACATTTGTGGTAAACATTGATTTACTTTTAATGTGAATCGGTTCTAAAGTTGGTTTGTTTTGTTCAACATTATCAGATTCAACACCAGGCATTTCTGGACATTGTTTCACATCGGGAATGCTACATTAATCTCCTTTAAAAGGAGGAGGAATCTCGACGTACCCTAAACCCGCTTTCCCATTTTTCTTATGAGAATTATTAACTTCAATAATCTCATTTAAAAGAAACGAGGAATCTCAAAATTTTCCCAGTTTGTTTTTCTGTTCTAAAACTTCATTTTCTAGGTTTGAAATGCAGGTTCGGAGTCAAAGAATCTCCTTGAAATGTTGGTCAACAACAATTATCTTGCATTGAACTACAGCTTTGAGATCATGATTTCTTTCAGACAGATTTTTAATTTTTAGTGTAGATTGTTCCAGTAATTTGGATTTCTGTCGATAGCATTCATTGATCATGAAATGATCTTTTGTGAGAGTAGTGTTCTGATGTAAAGCTGATTCAAGTTTAATTTTGAGTTCAGCACATTCAGTACACCCAGTCACACCAGCTGAAGATTCAGATACATTGATTGAAGGTTTGGGACATACCTCTTCAATTTTTGCCATGCATGCAAAAGATTAAGTTTGCACAGATGAACTCTGATCAGAATCATTTTCCGAATCTGAGGTGTCGCTTTCTTTAGATACATTATCGCTGCTTGCATCTTCAAACATCTCAACAGGTTCAACAACGGCAAGGTTGGCTTGATTTCCCAACAGCCGTTGAGACCAGTCTACACCTTCATTTGCAACGAGAGCTTGAGTATTGGACGACTTATTCTTGTCACCCTCTGATGAACTCTTCTTGCTTTGATCACTTCCCAATGAATTCTTACCCAGAGTTCTCTTAGAATTGTGTGGTCCCAAATACTCCTTTCTCGGTTTATCACACTCTTTGGCAAAGTGGCCAAAGTCCCCGCAATTATAACACTTGACCTTCAGTTTATCAAACCCAACTCGCTTGTTAAGAGTAGGAAGGTCTTTTCCCATTCTTTACATAAACCTTTTAACCTTTCTGACAATCATTGCCATGTTCCATTTGAGATCCATTAGCTCAAGGTCATTGGGATCAATCTGGTCATAGTCTTCATCGGTCAATTCACTTGTTGCAATTTTACTACCAACTAGTTGTTCATATGAAGTCATGAATGCACACACAAACGCAAATTGTTGTTCCGCTTCTTGAAGATTTACTTTAGGTAACGAGCTTGAAGCATTTGCATTTGACCCAGAATTTGTACCAGTTGCCATGAAGCATACGTTAGGTGAACCATTTACATTAGCTGACTCTTCTTGTGTTTGAGTGAAAAATGCTGTGATTGGAACTGAGCTTGATGAGTTATTTGCCGGCAAAGCACCACCATAAAGAGAAGGATTCTGATTTTGATTATCCTTCAATGAGTTCTGGTACTTCAAATCAAATTCTCTTTCTTCTATCTTGTTAATAAATTGAACGGCAGTGAGCTCTGTGTTACGAAAGAAACCATTCTCTTTTAACACAAAAAGGAAAGTAGAATATGATGAGGGCAATGCGTTCTTCAGAGTATCAATTTTGTCTGCTTCAGTTGGCTCAAGATTCACACTTGACATTTCCACAACAAGATGACTAAACCGATTAATCATCTCCTCCAAAGTTTCATTCTTCATTAAAATAAAGTTTCTAAACTGAAATTTTACGAGATTCTTCTTACTCTCGAGCGTATTTCCCAAGCTTCTTCTCTTCAGAGTTGTGAATAGAGATGCACAAATCTTAATAGTGCTATACTGGTGAAAGATTTACTCAGCAAAGCCATTGTGAGAGTAGAATAAGCTTTTGCCTCACTTTCAAAATCTTTCAGTTCTTGTGCTTCATAGTGCTTAAATTCCCTTGGTGTCCAACCCAGATTGTCACTACCTACAAGAGGTGCAGCATAAACATCATCGAGAACCCGTACACTTCTTGGATGTACCGACCCCAAATGAGCATGAAACCTCGGTTCCCATCTAGCAAAATCTGATAGCTTCAGAAGTTTAGGACACTTGTTATGACTACCAATCTCGTTGTCCATTGTCAGCATTTGTTGCATTAAAGCATTCTGGGATGCTAATGCGTAGCACGAAGCATTCTGAGAAGCCATTAGATAACAAGTTTTGAAAATTCAGGGACTAAACTTGTCAACTTAAAACTTATGGTTACAGTTCAAACGAATCAGAACAATAACAAATGTGAAGTACAACGAGTAACAAATGAGATAGATATTCGTTAAAGATTCAAGTGAATGTTTGGGTAGCAAATGAGACACTGTTCAGACGAGTGGAAGGTTTAGCGAATGAGTTGAACGAATGGTGAATGTGATTAATGAATGTGAGATGTAACTAATGAGTATCACGAATGATGAATGTTTAGCGAATGAGGTGGTTTAAGCGAATGACGATAAGGTTTAACGAATATGAAATGAACGAATGATCAGTTAGTTTAACGAATCAATCTTCAACCATTTTAGCGAATCATTATTCAACCTTTAACGAATCAGAACTCATATCTTCAAACAATCAAAAGATCCAAACTCAGTCCAAACTTGTCCAAAATCCTTGAAACCTTAATCAAACGATTCGTAAATCAATTTCGAACCTCACTAAGTCAGTCCGTAGTCATAACCACTACAATCCGGACATCAATTCTCCAAATAACCGACTGCCATTATTATTCGATTCAAACTTCAATTCATTTATCAATTCAATCAAATACTTATCCAATTCATCTCAATCTTAACTCAGACATCCATATCCTAACTCAATTACCTTAGATATATTCAGAGTTACAGTTATCCAGTTTAATTACTATATCTTATGATGCTCTGTTTATCCGAAATGTACACGAATTCAATTCATGTCAATTCCTACTCCAATTGACTCAATGATTAACGAATTAATACACTTAAACAACGAATTACAACGAAGATAAGATCAAAGTGCTCTGATACCACTTGATTGAGCCTGTTCGGTTCTAAATCTTATGATGACATTGAGTGATTCGTTGATTATGTATACGATTAGTCGGATTATGTTATGTGTGTGTACTGTGTGTGGTGAGAGCAAAATCGTGCAGAGTAACGACACTTGTGAGAGAATAATAAGAACTATTTTGTTAATCATTAAGTTACAGGGTATATATAGAGGATGACCTCATTCGTTAAGATAACCTTAACGAATGAGTCATTCGTTACATTAAAGACTAACGAATAATCAACTTATTCGATGTACCTTACATATACCGAATAGCCCTTCATTCGTTATGTTCCATTCGTTAACCAGGGTTAACGACTGGAGCTTACATTAGAACGAATGTGACACATTTGTTACAAGGTAACGAATGTGCCTTACAATTAAGGCAAATGGGCAGATATAATTACCAAAACACCCTTTACATTAAACCGTAATATAATAATAAACAAATAAAGACCGAGACGTAAAAAACATGATCAACAAGAAACAAACGTTTTGATAACTTTAAATATAAATTCAAGAGATACTTATTAAATGTTCGGGTTTGATTAATAAAACTAGGTGATCTCTATTATATCTTTTGATTAGGAAAGTTACAAATTTTGGATATTGAAATGGATTTCTTGAAGCAGGCATTTGAAATGAATTATGATGATCGAGAATAAGCTAATAGTAAAACATGGAGTTAACCATGATAGATAAAGGAACTTGATTTATGAGATGATATGCGCAAAAGTTTAATTTATAACAATTCTTAAGATAATTAATAACATGTGGAATCTGTAAAGATCGTATTTATTAGGAACGAAATTCTTAAGATCGAGAGTATAAATTTATTTGGTGAGTCGAGTTTAGTTAGTTGAGAACTTATGAGACTTAAAGAGAAGTTAATATAAAATGTACATCGTTAATAGATTAAATTGGGAAATGGATATTCCCGAATCACCGAGATAGTCCTATTCCAATTAAATATTTAAAATTAGATAAAATATGAAGTCGATTAAATTGGGCATTCGTGGATTTTTCCTTTTTCATAAAATCGTTATAAATATTAGGAAGTAAGTAATTTGAATTATCAATAATGGAAATTTGAGTAAATAATAAATTCTAAATTAAAATGAAGCATATAATAAATTGAGATAAATGCGAGGCTAGAAATGCATGAACCACCATGATTATTCTAACAACTACGAATTTATCATTTAAAACATTCAATGTTTTCAAAAAATCAAAGTAGGGACTTGAAATATTTACGATGAAGGTTCAATCAAAAAGTCAATTTAATAATAAAAGTGTAATTAATTAATGGAAAATTTCTAATTTAAAAAAAATGGAAATTAAATTTAAAGAATACATAATTTAGTTTAATAATAATAAAATTTACAATAATTGAATTTTAATAATAAAGATTTATAAAGTGGAAAATAAGTTGTGAAAAACATCATGATATTGAGGAAAACAAGAGATAATAAAATATTCATAGTTTAAAGTTGAGGATAAGGATTTAAATGTACTTAGAAATTTATAATTTGAGGATATGGATATAAATAAGAAAATATAATTTAAATAATATTTTAACGGATATGAGTTAGTATAAGATTTCTTGTTCGGTGTATTTTAGTTTTGTCAAGATTGACGGTAGTTTGGTTAACGTAATACAGCAGCAAACTCTTTATCGATTCTAGTAGTCGAACAGCAATCACGAGAAGAAGGTGAACGGCGTTGATTACGATGATTTCCTAGGGAAGACATTCTACGAGGACCAAGGATGAAAGTTTAATGAAATGATGGGTAAGTTGTGTGGATTAGTTAAGGTGAGATAATAGAGAAGTGTACCTAAATAAAATTGTGTAAGTGATGACTCGAGGACGAGTCGGGATTTAAAATAATGTGAAGAATTTTCTTGAGATCTTTAATTTAATAAATAATGTTTATAAAAATTCAAAAGTAAAATGTTATTGGGTTGGGCTTTCCATGGTAGCTCAAGAACCCAATTTAAAATGATGAAACATGTTCAATGAGTTAGCCTCCCATGAGCTTTCCAAGGCAATTTGAATGGCCCAACTAACTAAAACAACATATCAAATAACGTGTAATAAACAATTGAGTTGGTCGGTCCATGAGCGTGTACATGGCATTTAACTGGCCCAACTAATTAACGACTTATCGAATCAATGGAGTTGTTCGGACCATGAGCGTTACATGGCATTTAACCGACCCAACTAAATATCGAATCAACGAAATCAAATATAAGTAGTTGGTGTATCTCGGGAACCACCCTGGACGATACGTTCCAACCCAAATTCAAATCAAAAATGATTTAAGAAATGGATAGTTGGAGTGCCCATGGATTTCCATGGATTTTTCACCCAACTAAGCATTTAAAATAATTTAAAAACACAATTTGGAAGTATAACCGTTTAGCCGGTTATGTTTACCACGCAACCGTTTAGCCGATTACGGGTACCACTTAAAGTTATGGTTGTAGGAAATTTGTCATACCCCCATGCTTCAAGGTGAAGGAGCAAAAACAAACACGGGAATTCTTAAGGAATTTCCCACATTAAAAGGCAATCTACCAAAAATAAGAGGATTTAAAAATATTTTGAAAGTGAGGCGTAACCTCAGAATTTGTGTGTGTGTGCAATAAATAAATAAGATAAATACAATAAAATAATTAATCTAAGCAAGCTGTAAACAATTTATTAAATAGCACATAAGGCAGTTCAGATAAGCACGTATAGGGTTCCTAACATATGTCTAGGACAATTTCTAACGACCTATCTTATAACCTTCGGCTTTGATACCAATCTGTCAAACCCCAACCTAAGGCGGAAATGCCGGGGCGTGATCCGATTGCTCATAGCTCGAAGATACTATCATAATATAAATGACAATATCTAATTAATTATTTTATTCAAAGAATACACATATTATCCAAATACAACAAACAATTTAAATGTATAATATAAGCTCAAATTATGACTATCTTGATTATATCCTAGGGTCTTGTCTACGTGTCCAACTTCAATCTTCAATAAAAACAACCTGCATATGAGTAGAAAATGGAGTTTGTCAACAACACATGTTGAGTGAGATGATCACCAATTTTGACACAACAACTAATAATATATATAAATAGATGATTGATAAATGAAAAGTGATAAATGCGCAAACCAACCATGTGATAATAATCAATCAAATCATAACAAAACATGTATATAACCAAATCGCGCTAGTGTGCCAATGAATCGTTTCCAAGTCTCGGTCTTTATTTGTTTATTATTATAATATGGTTTAATGTAAAGGGTATTTTGGTAATTGTAAATATGCCTATTCGCCTTTATTGTAAGGCACACTCGTTACCCTGTAACGAATGTGCCCCATTCATATAATGTAAACTCCATTCGTTAACCCTGATTAACGAATGGAACATAACGAATGAAGGGCTACTCAATATATGTAATGTATAACGAATGAATGTCTCATTCGTTAGTCTTTAATATAACGAATGACCCATTCGTTAAGGTTATCTTAACGAATGAGGTCATCTCTTATATATACCCTGTAAGATTATTCGTTAATGAAACAGTTCTTATTTTGTCTCTCTCAAGTATCGTTACTCTCCCCGATTGTCCTCTCTATACACACAGTTACGTAACATAGCCTAATTGTATACATAATCAATGAATGAATCGATGTCATCATAAGATCTAGATCTAAACAGGCTCAATCAAGTGGTATCAGAGCCATTTGATCTTATCTTCGTTGTTATTCGTTGTTTAAGTGTATTAATTCATCAAAAATTGATCAATATTGAGTCAATTGAAGTATGAATTGATCTGAATTGAATTCATTTAGGGTCAGGAGAAACAGAGCTTAGTTTTAACTGTAATTGGATTGAAATTAGATTTGCTTATAAGGTAATTGGTACTAAATATGGATGCTTGAGTTTGGATTGAAGTGAATTGGTTAAGTGTTTGACTGAATTGATAGTGATTTGAAGGTTTGAATCGAATGTCAATGGCCGTTGGTTATTTGGACAATTGAGGTTCGGATGGAAGTGGTTGTGATTAAGGACTAACCTAGTAATGTTCGGATTTGAGTTACGAATCGTTTGATATAGGTTTCAAGGATTTTGAACCAGTACGGACTAAGATCTAGAGTTTGAAGTTTTGAATACTCATTCGTTACCGGTTGAATACTGATTCGTTAAGATGATTGATGATTGATTCGTTAAGACTAACTGATCATTCGTTCATTTCTCGTTCGTTAAACCAATTACCACATTTGTTAACACCATTCTCTAAACATTCATCATTCGTGAAACTCATTCGTTATCTCACATTCGCTTGTCAAGTTTACCATTCGTTCAACTCATTCACTAAACCTTCCATTCGTTTGAAAGTGTCTCATTCGCTATCCACACATTCAATTGAATCTTTAACGAATATCTCACATTCGTTAGTGTTCTGATTCGTTTGAACAGTATCCATAACTTTTAAGTGTTGACAAGTTTAGTTCTCTAATTTTTAAAATTGTTATCTCATGGCTTCTCAAAATGCTTCGTACTATGCATTAGCATCCCAAAATGTGTTAATGCTACAAATGTTTACAATGGACAACGAGATCGGTAGTCACAACAGGTGTCCTAAACTTCTTAAGCTGTTAGATTTGCTCGGTGGGAACCAAGGTTTGGTGCTCATTTGGGATTGATACATCCAAGCAGTGTCTGGTTTCTAGATGATGTTTATGCAGCACCTCTTGTAGGAAGTGACAATCTTGGTTGGACTCTAAAGGAATTTAAGCACTATGAAGCACAAGAAATCAAAGATTTTGAAAGTGAGACAAAAGCCTATTCAACTCTCACAATGGCTTTGCCCGAGCAAATCTTTCACCAGTATAGCACTATTAAGATTTGTGCCTCTCTATTTACAACCCTGAACACTAGAAGCTTGGGAAATACGCTCGAGAGTAAGAAGACTCTCGTAAAATTTCAGTTTAGAAATTTTATTTTAATGAAGAATGAAACTGTGGAGGAGATGATTAATCGGTTTAGTCATCTTGTTGTGGAAATGTCAAGTGTGAATCTTGAGCCGACTGAAGCTGACAAAATTGATACTCTGAAGAACGCGTTACCCTCATCATATTCTACTTTCCTTTTTGTGTTAAAAGAAAGTGTTTTTTTTCGTAACATAGAACTCACTGCTGTGCAATTTATTAACAAGATAGAGGAAAGAGAATTTGATATGAAGTGCCAGAACTCATAAAAGGATAATCAAAACCAGAATTCTTCTCTTTATAGTGGGGCAATGTCGGCAAATAACTCATCAAGCTCAGTTCCAATCATAGCATTTTTCACTCAAACACAAGAAGAGTTTGCTAATGTAAATGGTTCACCTAATGTATGCTTCATGGCAACTGGTGCCAATTCTGGATCAAATGCAAATGCTTCAAGTTCGCTGCCTAAAGTAAATCTTCAAGAAGCTGAACAACAATTTGCGTTTGTGTGTGCATTCATGACTTCATATGAACAACTAGTTGGTAGTAAAATTGCAACAAGTGAATTGACCGATGAAGACTATGACCAGATTGATCCCGATAACCTTGAGCTGATGGATCTCAAGTGGAACATGGCAATGATTGTCAGAAAGGTTAAAAGGTTTATCCAAAGAACGGGAAAAGACCTTCCTAATCTTAACAAGCGAGTTGGGTTTGATAAACCGAAGGTTAAGTGTTATAATTGCAGGGACTTTGGCCAAAGGGTGTGATAAACCATGAAAGGAGTATTCGGGTCCACGCAATGCTAAGAGAAATCCGGGTAAGAGTTCATCGGGAAGTGATCAAAGTAAGAAGAGTTCATCAGAGGGTGACAAGAATAAGTCGTCCAACACTCAAGCTCTCATTACAAATGAAGGTGTAGACTGGTCTCAACGTTTATTAGGAAATCAAGCCAACCTTGCTGTTGTTGAACCAGTTGAGAACTTTGAAAATGCAAGCAGTGATAATATATCTGAAGAAAGTGACTCCTTAGATTCGGAAAATGATTCTGATCAGAGTTCATCCGTGCAAACCGAATTAGAACATTCGGTTTCTGATCAAATCGAATCATTTGCCTGCATGGCTAAAATTGAAGAGGTATGTCCTAAACTTTCAATTAATGTATCTGAATCTTCAGCTGTTGTGACTGAGTGTGCTGAATGTGCTGAGCTCAAAACCAAACTTGAATCAGCTTTACATCAGAACACTACTCTCACAAAATATCACTTCATGATCAATGAATGCTATCAATAGAAATCCAAATTATTGGAACAATCTACACTAAAAATTAAAAATCTGTCTGAAAGCAATCATGATCTCAAAGCTGAAGTTCAATGTAAGATAATTGTTGTTGAACAACATTTCAAGGAGATTTTCCGACTCCGAACCTGCATTTCAAACCTAGAAAATGAAATTTTAGAACTGAAAAACAAACTTGGAAATTTCGAGATTCCTTGTTTCTGTTGAATGAGATTATTGAAGTTAATAATTTTCACAAGAAAAATGGGAAAGCGGATTTAGGGTACGTCGAGATTCCTCCTCATTTTAAAGGAGATTACTGTAGCATTCCTGATGTGAAACAATGTCCAGAAATGCCTACTGCTGAATCTGATAATGTTAAACAACACAAACCAACTCTAGAACCGATTCACATTAAAAGTAAATCAGTGTTTACCACAAATGAATTGGACGGTTTTATTGAGGAGCTGTCAGAACCAGATGAGGTTGTCAAAAACCATGATATACCTGCTAACAATCACATCTTGTGTGAACCCGAGAAGTTTGAACAAGTAATGTATGGTTCAAAGTCTTTGAGTGATTCATCAAAAACTCCTAAGGTATCTCCTAAAGTACCTAAATCAGATAAACCCTCTGTGTCTGATGAGGAGTTGATGACGTTTATCAATCCTCAACCTAAATCTTCAAATGGGAAGATTTTTAAGTTAAAAGGATTGTCAAAAGTTTTTTCGGATAAGGAAGTTCCTTTGAATCTTCTAAATCCTGAAATGATTCAAAGTGTCTTCAAGACGACACATCAAAAAATACTGAGCTTGAACAAAGATTTATCAAATCAAAATGTGAGAATGTTCAAGAAAATACAAATGATAACAAGTTTAAACCTATAAAATTTGTAAAATCATCCGGTAGGGAGGATTCATCGAATTCTACCAATCTGGAATTTTATCAAAATAAAAGAGGTCTAAAATGTGATGTTCCA
The DNA here is from genome assembly GCF_021521415.1 of Bidens hawaiensis. Lineage (NCBI taxonomy): Eukaryota > Viridiplantae > Streptophyta > Magnoliopsida > Asterales > Asteraceae > Bidens > Bidens hawaiensis. The sequence continues at coordinate 20,562 of NW_027492573.1, read as the reverse complement.
AAGAAAGTAACTTTTGAAAAGTTTAAGATTGATATTCCTCAACCTGTGCATGAAAGCAAACCAAGAGTTTCACCACAAAAATCGTTAGATTCACGTTTGTGCTTTAAATGTGGTGAACCGGGTCATGTTTCAAAGAAATGTAAAGCAAAGGTTGATGATATCAAGTCGTCATCAAACCGAAAGAATAAAATGAATCAGAATATGAAAGAAAACCAAATGGATGAGTGTGTTATAATGTATTCAAATTTCAATCCGAAGAAAGTCGTTCGGGTTGAATCATTTAATGTATCAAACAAATTCGTTGACCGTGCTCAACCAATTTGTAAAAACACTGATTCGGAATAATACGTGACGGTTACTTAAAGAAGAAAACCAAGGAACCTGTCACCTATTCTCAAGTACCGAATGCTAGTGTTAATTTAGATTTATCTCCGAAAGTATCAAAAGGAGACCCCATGACTGAGGCTTGGGCTGCCTTTTTGAAATAATCATTTTACATGTTTGTGTAGAGTTCATCCAGGTCCGTGTCTAGTCACAAGTGGATTTTGGATAGTGGGTGTTCTCGACATATTACCGGCAACCTGGATCTTCTTAATAACATCAAAGATATTCAGGGGGTTATGTAGCTTTTGCGGGTAATAACGGTGGGATGATTACAAAGGAAGGAGAAGTTTCAAACGGGAATGTGATGTTTGAAAAAGTTAATTATTATGAAAAGGTAGATCATAATCAGCTGAGCATTTCGCAGATATGTGATAAGAAGTAAACCACGATTTTCACTAATACAGAATGTGTTATCCTTCAACCGGGATACACGATTCCTGAAGACATGGTTGTCATGCGATCACCTCGATCAAAGGATATTTATATACTTGACATGGGTAGTAATGTAAACATTTCACCCTCGGCAACGTGTTTTATCTCCAAAGCCACGGAGAAAGACTCAATACTTTGGCATCGACGCATGGGATACATCCACATTCGCAAAATGAATCATTTAATCTCTAATGATTTAGTGGATGGGGTAACTCTCAAGAACTTCAAGTTGAATGATCATTGTGTCGCTTGCAAGAAGGGGAAACAGAAGAAGAAGTCACATCCGAGCAAGTCAATTAACTCGATTGTTACACCACTAGAACGACTTCATATGGATTTCTTTGGTCCAGTATATCGTGCTAGTATCGCGGGTGATCTGTACTGCTTGGTGGTTACTGATGATTTCTCACGATTCTCATGGGTTTTATTTATGGGGTCGAAAGATCAGACGCTTGTCTTAATTCAGAACCTTATCATGAAGATCGAATCACTCTACAAACTGAAAGTGAGATGAATTCGTAGTGATAATGGAACTGAGTTTAAGAATAATGTATTGGATTTCTTCTGCATTCAGAAGGGAATTCATCGGGAATTCAGTACGCCTTATGTTTCTCAACAAAATGGCGTGTCTGAAAGAAAGAATCGTACATTGATTGAAGCTGCGAGAACGATGCTTGCTGATTCTAAGCTACCCGTTCAATTCTGGAACGAAGCTGTGAATACGGCATGTTACACATTGAATCGCGTACTAACTACAGAGATTCAAAAAGACAAGTTACGAGCTTCTGAACAATCGTAATCTGAACTTAAAGTATTTGGAACCCTTCAGGTGTCCGTGTACTGTATTGAAGAGAGTTGCCGGGAAATTTGATGAAAAGGCTTTTGAGGGATACTTTTTGGGATACAATTCTCCTAAGAAGTGGATCTTCAATATCTCTTCAGGTTCTGTGGAAGAATGATATCACGTTGATTGCCTAAGTTATACTACTCCTCCAACTGGTACGGGTCCCGATTGGATGTTAGATTACAATGGGTTATTTAATTCGTTTACGTCAGTGGTTGAAGAAGTACCTGAAGATTTTATTAGATCATATTTGGAAGAACAATGTCTTCCTATTCCAAGGTCTTCTTCGGTTGATGTAGATGACTCTCCTAATGTATCTGAGACATCTCATGATGTTTCAGACTCTTCCGATGATGTTGATTTTGTTGATTCATCGTCAGTTCCATTAGATGAAGCTCCAGAAACAAACGAGTTGATTCTAATTGATGATGACTCACCAACTGTCTCTTTAGACACAGCGGAGGAAAATATCACTAATTTGGGTGATAACGTATCTGTACCTGCTAATCCTTCAATAAGGATTCACACGAATCATCCGCAGGAACAGATAATTGGGGATGTATCTGACGGGGTTCGTACGAGACGTCAGTTAGCTAATGTATGTGATGATAAGGTTGACTGTAACGTATATCCTATAGAGGATTGGATTGTAAGTGCTTATGTGGATTTGCACTCATTGGGTATTCTCAGTATTGCACAATACACCTGCTTCCTATCACAGATTGAACCGACAAGTGTTACGATGGCACTCAAGGAACCATCTTGGGTTGAAGAGATGTAGGAGGAGCTACAACAGTTTGCTCGACTGGGTGTATGGGACTTAATTGACAAACCCGACCGTGTTAAAAAGGCTATACCGACAAAATGGGTTTTTAAGTGCAAAAAGGATGACCGCGGAGTAATCGTGAGACACAAGGCACGATTGGTCGTCTTGGGTTACAATCAATAGGAAGGCATTGATTACACCGAAGTATATGCTCCCGTGGCAGGACTTGAGGCTATACGTATTTTTCTTGCCTATGCAGCCTACAAGAATTTTAAGGTTTATCATATGGATGTGAAATCGGCATTCTTAAACGGAGCTTTTCATGAAGAAGTGTACGTGAAGAAGCCTCCCGGTTTCGAGGATCCAGACTTTCGAGAGCGTGTTTATCGTTAAACAAGGATCTTTATGGTTTACACTAGGCGCCGAGAGCCTGGTACAGCACATTGGCTGACCATTTTATTGAAAGTGGATTCAAGAGGGGAACTGTGGACTGTACGTTGTATTACAAGAATGTTGGTGATGATCTACTCCTCGTCCAAATCTATGTGGACGACATTATTTTCGGTTCGACAAACGACAGTCTGTGCAAAGATTTCGAGAAGACGATGCAAACCAAATTAGAGATGAGTTTATGTAACGCCCGTTAATTTCGGTTCCAAGAGTTAAAGCTTGTAAAGTATGTATTATTCTCGGGATTTAACCGACATTTCTCGAGAGTCTTTACGTCATCTCGGTACGTTAAATTATCCAACCTTTCCTTCCATGTTACCATATCCCTTAAACTTTGACGGCTAATGTGTAACATTTGTTTTATATCGTAAAATAATGAAAAACCCTAACCCTAAACACCCTATGCGCAGCTGATCGGACTCAAGACCCCCCCCCCGCTCGAAAATCTTCTGTCCAGCCAGGTTTCAACCGTGAAAACTTCAATTCAAGGTCGGTTTTATGATTCCCCATGTCTTTTACACCTTAATTGATCATATTAACGCGCTTATTGGTCGTTAAGGTTAAGTTTTGATGATAACAGTTTGCTGACAGATTCGTATACGTTTATTGTAGGGTCTGTAACGCGAAGATAATCCATTTTTTTTTATTGATTCTTCTTTCCATTATGTTCTAATTTGAGTCTAGTTTCCAGAAAGGTATATTATGTAATTTTTGGACAAGATTTGAATGGTTTTTATGAATTTATAAGATCGAGTGTCAAAGCTGATGCGGGATGATGGATTCTGGTCTGCCTTCCCGACATCATAACTCTTTTTCAACGAGTCCAAATTAGTTGGTTCCACTTCTGGAACTTAATATTTTTAGTTAAGAATCAAACCCAATTGAAATCATTTAATTTGGTTTGGTAATGAATTTTATAAAAATAAAACCATTTTGTTGTGCACTGAAATAGCTGCACGTACCTTGCTGTGTTGGAGGAATTTTTATAATTTTTGTGTCCAATAGAAATATATAATAAAAATATTTTTATAAACCTAAGACATTTATTAAAATCTGGTAAAAATTTAATAATTTATTTCAAAGGTTATCCTATGTAATTAAATGCATCTTTGCATGCTAAAATCTTCACGTTTTACTCGTTATTGATCGATAAGTTCGTTTTAGGCTTAACCGGTGGATGTTTCAATTGTGTTCTTGTCGGGGCTGTTTGAAGTGAGTTTTTGCACCACAATCTTCCTAGGTATGTCCCGTATATCATACTTAAAGATCATGTTCATAGGTGTTCGTTAAGTTGATCAACTAGTTGTAGTTTGATTGTTAGGTTCGGTTGACTAGAATTATAGTTTGGCGCGTTTAACGCGAGGGTTGAAGTGATAAACAACCAATTCAGCTCAGGGACACTCGGTTTGATGTACGGGCAGTTGAAAATTCATTTTTATAAGTTATGGGGCTGAATTGGTTGTCGGCTACTCCAACGGGTCGGTACAACGCGCAATTTCGTTTATTGAGTAATTGGTGCGTTGTACTTGCGAGTTACAGACCCATTTGACTCGTGTAGCGTCGTGTGGACTTGTTGTCTATGATTTTATCATGTTGGGTCCACACGGGGCTGAGTTGAATGTTAATGGCCTAAACGACTCTTAAACGCACGCATCGGTATCACCTAGTGCTTCCGGGGGTAATTTGGTGAATGTGGGGCTGTTGTGAGTAAGTTTGATGAGGTCGAGGGTTTAGGTAACTCGAACCATGTTAGAACGTCTCGTAGGATAAACGAGTCATCTTGATGTCATTAGTATTGATTGAATGTAAACCAACAGGTGTTTGAGTTTTGGGATTTCTTAGGGATTCTCTAGCTCGTGGTGAATCCGCGTCTTGTGTTAGGTGAGTTCATGATGCCCCCTTTTAACTCCTTTTAAATTTTGGGCTAGCATGCACACCTAAGTGTTTTTTCTTACTTGATGAAATGTTTTAAACGGTTTTATATAGGCTTGATAGTATATGGTAGGCCTTGGGATGTTAATATATATATATATATATATATACACATTGTTGTTTGGCCTATATTTGGCGGAGTTGTAGTCGTTTCGACTACGGATGTTGCGTATGCCTACTTTGTGTTTGCATGCGTTGATGTTACGTGTTTGGGTTGTACGTTTGCTCGACCCTGAAAGTTATATGTGGATGTTATATATATATATATATATTGTTATATATATATAGGGATGTACTTGAAAGGATGTTTATATATATATCTTTGGTATATGTATGTATGAGGATGTTTAGTCTTCGGTAACGATGACTTAATGGATGCACTCTTTTTACTTTAAAAACTTTTGGTATGTCTACCATATTTGTTATTACTGATATTATTTACTTAAAACTTGAACTCACTCAGCTCAAGCTGACTTTGTGTGCATGTTAGTGTGAGTTTCAGGTTAGGAAGAGGATGCCTTATCGCTTGGACGTGCACGAAGCTACTTGGACGGTGAAGGGCATACGTGGATGGAAGAATGTACTTTGAGCAATTTGATTTTAAATAGTTTTATGAATTACATTTAAAATTGGTTTTGGGCAAAATTCCCGGGTTTTAGGGAATTTATCTTACGATTTATGTTTTCCGCTGAATTTACACTCTGAGATGTTTGTTTTAATGGAAGAAACCGTTTTCAAGTTTAATTATTTTAATAAGTGTTTTGTATGAATACCAACTGTGGGTTTCCCGGGGTTCGGGGCCTTACAGTTTCTTCTTAGTATTGCAAGTTCACCAGTCTGATTCCGAGATCTTTATCCATCAGACCATATATGTGAAAGATGTCTTAAGCCGATTCAAGATATCAGACGGCAAGATTCCTTCGACTACTCTTTCAGTGGGTCACAATTTATCATCGGATGAATTGGAGGATATTGTAGATCCAACCCTATATCGAGAAATGATTGGATCTCTTATGTATTTTACTGCATCTCGACCTGATATCATGTTTGCTGTTTGTTTGTGTGCCAGGTACTAATCGAGTCCCCGAGTGACTCATCTGGCGGCAGTAAAGCGCATCTTACATTATCTGAGGGGAAATCCTGACATCGGGTTGTGGTACCCCAAGGACGATAAGTTTGATCTCAACGCTTTTACTGATTCGGACTATGGAGGTTGCAAGATCAATTTCAAGTCTACAACAGCAGGTTGTCAGTTCTTAGGAAACCGGCTTGTTTCCTGGCAGTGTAAGAAGCAGACGACGGTCTCAACTTCAACAGCCGAAGCGGAGTATGTGGCTGCCTCGAGTTGCTGCTCACAGGTTGTCTGGATTGAACAACATTTGCGGGATTACGGTTTGAAGTTTCTTACTACTCCTATTTTTATTGACAATTCGGCCGCTATTTCTATCACCAAAAATCCGGTTCATCATTCGAAAACCAAACACATTGAAATCTGTTATCACTTTATACGTGATTGCTTTGAAAAGAAATTAATTTCTATTGATAAAATTCACACGGATTTTCAAAAGGCTGACCTTTATACCAAAGCGTTTGATAAAACACGCTATCAATATTTGCTGGGTATAAATGGTTTAAAAACTTTAAAAGATAGTCAAAGGCTTGGTTAAATCATTTTATTTTAAGTTTTCTTGTTTTAGTTCAATTTTTGTTATTTTTAGGGGGGGGGGGGGGGAATATAAAATCCAAAAATATTGTGTTTTCAGTTTGTACAGAGAAAATTAAAAACTCCAAAAAAAAACATTCAAATATTGAAAAATTCAAAAACAATGAAAAATGCTCCTCAAAATGAGTTTAGAAGTAAAAAAGGGGAAATAATAGTACATTGGTTATTTGCTCCTAAGTCCAGTAAAAAGTAAGTAATAAAAGACTGTGTGCTTAATTGCATTGATGTATTGGTAGGTCTTTTGACAAACAAGTACGGATTAGTAAGTGATATAAACATAAATTGCTAAATACTCAGGGAGATTAGTTCTATAAAAGGTCTTGATAATGATGGCAGAAATATAATAATCCGGTCATACTCAAGCCTTCTAATCAATTTGAAAACAATTTTAACAAAAGGGTCTAGTTGGTGGTTAACGCTTCAACGATATATGGTCTTATGGCCTTAAATCCTGTATTGATGGGATGCTTTAGGGTTCCGGATTCCATTTCTTTATGCGGTTTTACATCTGGTATTCATTTCGATGAATATTAAAAAATGCTTGTTAAAGCGAACCCGCAGTGTAACTGCTTAAGTCTCTAAACTTGATCGCAAATGTACTTCGAGTACAAAATGAATTACAGACTTGATCAAACCACACTGTGAGTCATACATTGTCCCCTTGCTCGCGTCTTATTACCATTAAGAAACGGACCAGAAGGGACACAATGTCTGTAAACCGACAGATGAAATTGTGCATACTCATCTATGGAAACGGACCTTAGGGTATTGCTTGATAACGGGGGTATATCTTGCAGTGGGGATTACGGACTATGATTGCTTAAATATAATCATTTTTACATTAAATTGGTTCTAAGGTTTAAGTCAAGTTGGGGTGATTTGGAGAAAATCAAATTACGCTTGAATCAAGATTTGAACTAATTCTTTCCGATATTTGTGCCTAATTGAAAAAATTAAGAAATATCACCGAAAGTTCTGAAAAATTTGTTAGAAGATTTAAGTGAACAACAATACCAATAATCGACTTAACACCTGTCATAATAAAAGCTGAAAATAAAACTGTGACGGACGGAAATTTTGGTCAATATGATTCCCTACTCAAACTCACAAAAATATGTACTGCTTTAATAGTTTAGTTTTACTGCTTTATTTTTGTTTGTGATTTGAAAAATATTTCAAAACTTAAAAGGATTTTATTTCTACTTTATTTTCGATTTACTGAGCTTGCAAATAAATTCAAAACAAAAATAAAAAGTTTGATACCCCAAGTTTAAATTAATCGTGTTTAACATAATTCACAACTGGTATCAGTTGGAGGATTTAACGTAAAAATCCGCTTAAGTTAAACCTTACCGATCCTTGGATTGATCGGGTATTTTAATGTAAACAATTAAACCCTAATTGGATTTAATTGATTATTTAAATCATCAAAAACCCTAATTGGTTTTATTATTATTAAAATCCTTAATGAGATTTTTTTCTCATTCGCTAAGGATCTTTGGTGATTCGTTAATTGGTTTAACGAATGTAAAGCCATTCGTTATTTAAAAATAACAAATGAGTCTCTTATTCATTATATTGATATTCGCTTCTGTTGTGCATAACGAATGGAAGACATTCACTTAAACATTTAACAAATGGAATGATTTTAATATATCATTTGTTAACTTCTTAATAATGACTCTAAGATTCTTTATAAAGTTAACGAATGGAAGAGTTAATGTATTATTCGTTAAAAGTCTAACAAATGTGAATCTTATTCATTTAACAATCTTGAACGAATCAAAGTCTTAAGTTAACGAATGAGGCCATTCGTTAGTTCAAATCTGAAGGAATGACCTCGGTAAGCGTGAAACTATTGGGTTTATAATCACAATGTTAGACGAATGACCTTTCATACGTCCAGTTCCTATTTTATCGCTAACCTAAACGAACTATAGCAAATTTTTTCCAGAATTCTTAGCCTACATATTAGACCATTTTGTTAACTCCTTGGTTTTCTACAGATAATGGCGAGATCGGAAATACAAATTTTATGAGATTTCGTTGAGATTTATTGGGTTAATTGACAGTTTGATAATCGATTATCAAACAAACAAATTAACAACATAAAACACTTATCTGGATGAATGTTGTTACTGATAATCATCGTTTAATAGTGTTAACCTCGTTTCCGATGCCTTTGATAACCTTTGATTATGATATAAGTATGGATTCAATAGGTTAATCGATGAAAATCGTAGTCTTTGACTGCAATTTAGTCAAAATTAATTGTGTAATTGACTTCTGATTAGTCAAATTGATTAATTAAGTCAGATTCGTTATTAGTTTAACGAATGGTGGCCAGATTCGTTAATGCGTTAACAAATGAACATAGGATTCGTTAAAAGTAACGAACAGGTATTCGTGAAAGGGAATGAATAGGAATTTATTGATAACATATAAAGGTGACGAATCAGGGTTGATTCGTTAAGGTAATAAAACCAGATTCGTTATGATAACGGATGAATTAATGTTTATTTGATTTGTTATTTGTAACGAATGAAAGATATTTAATGTATAACGAATGTCTCATTCGGTTAAACCATTTTCACAAATGAGATAGACATTCGTTAATCAGGGATATATTCTTAAACAGTTTACAAATATTTATGGTTGTTCAAACAGAAATGGCTGAAGAGAATATTTAAAATCCTGTTCCCGAGTAAAATCCTAAGGCTAACCCTGAACAACAGCCTCAAGCTCAAGATCAAGCAGAACCTAAGCAAGCTCCAGTGTTACTATCATGGAACAAGAGCCATAACATCTGTGCCTTTCTTGATCCGAACTTTGAAGATTCACCAATCTTTGGGGGAGTGATCAGTTTCTTGACACGTTCCAGGATATACAAGGCCATCTCTACTCATGCAGTTGTTTATCAGAGTATTATACGAGCTTTTTGGGATACCGCTAGATTTAACGAGATTGAGAATTAGATAGAGGCGGAAATTTAGGATAAACGAGTAGTGATAGATGTTGGGGTTATTCGAGATTCATTGGGTTTTCGTGATACAGTGGATGATCGATGCGAGTTTGATCGGAGTTTGATTCGTGGGTTGTTTGGACGGGTAAGGTATAATTGTGATTTGGGTAAATCAATGTACAACAAAGCAAACTTGTGCGAACAATACAAGTATTTGCTTCACGTGTTGATACATTGTCTCGGTGGACGTAAAAGTGGTTTTGATGAGTGCCGAGTGATGCTACAATGATCTGCGTTTGTTGCCTTGGTGTTGAATAAACCATTCAATTTTTCTGAATTGGTTTAATATCACTTGAAGGAAAATCTCACAAGCCGTCACAAGTTTCTTATGTACCCAAGATTTCTGCAGATGATGATCAATGATTTACAGCCTAACTTGATTAAAGATCAAGATGATGTAATGAAGCTTAATAGGATGAATGCAGAGACTATGAGACGTTTACGCTCTTACCGAGGTCAAAGTCGTGAAGAACGGCCGCGGTACAAACTTTTGATAGGTCAGCTTGCTAATATTGATTATCAAGAACCACCTAATGATCGTTGGGCTCATGATGATTCAGACTCTGAGTGTGAAGGTGGTAAAGGTGGAAATGGAGATGATGGTGGTGATGGTGGTCCAGGACCACAAGCTGAGCTAACGTATGAGCAGAAACGTAAGCGTAAAGGGAAAGAACCGATGGTAGAAAAGGGTGAGAACAAAAGAAGCAACGTGTTCGACGTGGTTCGGGAATTGAAATACCAAGTCAACCGTTCGAAAGATCAACTCCACCAGTATCTATTTCAGCTCCGGTTCCTACTTCTCCTATGCCTCAAAGAATACCAAGATCACTGACTCCGGTTCATATGTCAGTGTCTCCGGTACCTCCATCTATGACATTGATACTACTTCAAGACCAAATCCAGTGTTTGGTGACATACTTCAGACTATATTGGCTCGTATGCCTACACTACAACCAACCACTCCAGTGACTCCAGCTACTCCTACAAAGTTGCCAAGACCTGAGCATTCCTTTATGGCTTTTAATCGTCGTCAGGGTCCCATGCAACCAGTGCATCCGAATTTCAATGGCATGTGACTAGGGCTGGCAATTGGGTACCTTTTAAATACACGATAAGATCTGTTAAGCAAAAAAGTGCGGTATGTGGTTTTTTAATTTTCTTAAATAATTGAAATTACTAAGCTAGACTCCATCGTATTCCCTTATTGGTACATGAAACTTAAAACTGACTTGTAGTCATGACATATGAAGTACTTAAACGAGTCGTATTCATGTTTGATACTTGTGTTCAGCGCGTCGCTTCATACCTGTTAAACCTGTTAAAGACACGAATTGCCAGCCCTAGGCATGTCTCCTCAAGCTCAGTGGTTCCAAATGATGAATCTGTTGCATCTTCAACAGACACAAATGCAAGCTGACAGAGTTGCATATGAGCTAGCACAGAGAAATACGTATCGACATATTCAGTTTGTTCAACGAGAGAACAGGGAATTTTGAGCGCTTGTTGTTGCTCAGGGGGAGAGAATAGATAAACAAGACGAGATCATCCTTTAGCTCACATGCAAAGACGACGAGTTGAAGAAGTTAAAGAATGATGAAGATGATCAGGATGGAACGGGTGGTGTGGATCAGCAACCGAGCGGTAGTTCTGCACCATCGGCAGGAAATCAGGCTGAGACTGGTAGTGGTGGTGGGTCAGAAGGTAATAAGTTGCAGATTGTACCATATAAAGACTATACTAGAGCCAAGCCGATTAATATTATACCGGTGAACATGATTTTGTTTGTTGGAATGGACGGTATTGTTTATAGCATGGTGAATGTGGATGAGATTGAAGAAGGCGAGTTTGTGGATCATTCATTGACTAAAGAGCAAATAGCCTTGCTTCTGGATTTAAATGAGTAGGAGGTTGAAGAATTGGGAACGAGTGTGGATGTTGATGTTGCATTCGAGGAACGTACGAATACAGGCATTGCACGTGGGAATGTGCCTGAATATGATGAAGTAAAAGTAGAGGATGTTACTACTGAGCAGTACCCTGAGGTTTACACTAACAACAACAACGACTCAGGTATTCCATTCTTCACTATAGAGCATTTTGAATCAGCAGAACGTCAATTGATAGAAGAAAGAGAAAGGTGGAATAAAGCTGCAGAGACAAGTCATCTATCAGCGAAAGAAAAGAAGCGCAAACGTGCTTTGGATGGTATGTTCGAGCATGATGTGAAAAAGATGAACAAGATGATCGAGACCTTTCGTTATCACGAACAGGAGGAAGTCAGATTGGTAAAGGCTCGAGCAGCCGCATACCAGATGAAGAAGTACAAGCCGACAAAAGATGTTAGAGGTGATTTGGTCGCGTGAAAGTTTGATTCTAATCTTAAGGTATATATCGTGAAGTGGGAGCATGGTCTTTATTATTTTAAAGGCCCACACGATATTTTATCTATGCCAAGATGGGATTTTAGAACACTATCCAACAGACCGTTCGTGAATCGAGGAAAGAATGTTTGGGCTGAGTGGTTCTATGCTCATTTATTACATGAGACCCATTATGGTTTCAAGTTCTTCAAGCCACAAGTGTCGACTCACAAGTATATAGATGAGATTGATAAACGTACTGGCTGGAGAAAAATGATCTTACAGGTGAAGCCGCCGAAGACGATGAAGAGGGCACCGATGAAGACCTTCCCTTAGAGTCTGTTTTCCTCATTCAACTACTAGTATTATGATAATCAAACGAGTGAAGCGGTTATTGTTTTGGGCACTGGATCAAACACGAGTGTCATACGTGTGATTGACCCGATGTGGCTCGTTAACTTATCTGAGTCTGACAACGATGCATTATTTAATAGTCAGATCAGGTTTGCTAACTTATGCGACTACGAGCTTGCTATGCAGTTTTAGAAAGTTGTTCGATTAAGTTATGTGTACAAGATTCATAGCTGCAACGACTGGAAGACGAAGATGTTCCAGAGATAAAGAATAAAGAGCTCGAGACGAGGGGGAGTTTGTTGATACATGGTTGTATGTCTCGGTCTTTATTTATTTATTATTATATTATAGTTTAATGTAAAGGGTATTTTGGTAATTGTAAATATGCCCATTCACCTTTATTGTAAAGCACATTCGTTACCCCGTAACGAATGTGTCCCATTCGTATAACGTAAGCTCCATTCGTTAACCCTGCTTATTGAATGGAACATAACGAATGAAGGGCTATTCGATATGTGTAACGTATAACGAATGAATGTCTCATTCGTTAGTCTTTAATGTAACGAATGACCCATTTGTTAAGGTTATCTTAATGAATGAGGTCATATCCTATATATACCCTGTAAGATTATTCGTTAATGTAACAGTTCTTATTTTATCTCTCTCAAGTATCATTACTCTGCCTGATTGTCCTATCTATACACACAGTTAACGTAACATAGCCTAATTGTATACATAATCAACGAATGAATTGATGTCATCATAAGACTTAGATCCGAACAGGCTTAATCAAGTGGTATCAAAGCCATTTGATCTCATCTTCGTTGTTATTCGTTGTTTAAGTGTATTAATTAATCAAAAATTGATCAATATTGAGTCTATTGAAATATGAATTGATCTGAATTGAATTCGTTTAAGGTCAGGAGAAACAGAGATTAGTTTTAATTGTAATTGGATTGAAATTAGATTTGCTTATAAGGTAATTGGAACTGAATATGGATGGTTGAGTTCAGATTGAAGTGAATTGGTTAAGTGTTTGACTGAATTGATAGTGATTTGTAGGTTTGAATCGGATGTCAATGGCCGTTGGTTATTTGGATAATTGAGGTCCTGATGGAAGTGGTTGTGATTACGGACTAACCTAGTAATGTTCGGATTTGAGTTACGAATCGTTTGATATAGGTTTCAAGGAATTTGAAACCTTGAAACCAATGCATCCGAATTTCTACGGCACGTCTCCTCAATCTCAGTGGTTCAACATGATGAATCTGTTGCATCTTCAACAGACACAAATGCAAGCTAACAGAGCTGCACATGAGCTAGCACAGAGAAATATGTACTGACATATTCAGTTTGTTCAACGAGAGAACAGGGAACTTCGAGGCCTTTTTGCTGCTCAAGGGGAGAGATAGATAAACAAGACGAGATCATCCTTCAGCTCACATGCAAAGACGACAAGTTGAAGAAGTTAAAGATTGATGAAGATGATTAGGATGGAACGGGTGGTGTGGATCAGCAACCGGGCGGTAGTTCTGCACCGTCGGCAGGAAATCAGGCTGAGACTGGTAGTGGTGGTGGGTCAGAAGGTAATAAGTTGCAGATTGTGCCATATAAAGACTATACTAGAGCCAAGCCGATTGATGTTATACCGGGGAACATGATTTTGTTTGTTGGAATGGACGGTATTGTTTATAGCATGGTGAATGTGGATGAGATTGAAGAAGGCGAGTTTGTGGATCATTCATTGACTAAAGAGCAAATAGCCTTGCTTCTGGATTTAAATGAAGAGGAGGTTGAAGAATTGGGAAAGAGTGTGGATGTTGATGTTGAATTTGAGGAAGGTACGAATACAGGCATTCCACGTGGAAATGTGCCTGAATATGATGAAGTAGAAGTAGAGGATGTTATTGCAGAGGAGTACCCTGAGGTTTACACTGACAACAACAACGACTCATGTTTTCCATTCTTCACTACAGAGCATTTTGAATCAGCAGAACGTCGATTGAGAGAAGAAAGAGAAAGGTGGAATAAAGTTGCTGAGACAAGTCATCTATCAACGAAAGAAAAGAAGCGTAAACGTGTTTTGGATGGTATGTTCGAGCATGATGTGAAAAAGATGAACAAGATGATCGAGACCTTTCGTTATCACGAACAGGAGGAAGTTAGATTGGCAAAGGCTCGAGCAGCCGCATACCAGATGAAGAAGTACAAGCCGACAAAAGATGTTAGAGGTGATTTGGTCGCGTGGCAGTTTGATTCTGATATTAAGGTATATATCGTGAATTTGGAGCATGGTCTTTATTATTTTAAACGCCCACGCGATATTTTATCTATGCGAAGATGGGATGTTAGAACACTAGCCAATAGACTGTTCGTGAATCGAGGAAAGGATGTCTGGGCAGGGTGGTTCTATGCTCATTTATTACTTGAGACCCGTTATGGTTTAAAGTTCTTCAAGCCACAAGTGTCGACTCATAAGTATATAGATGAGATTGATCAACGCACTGGTTGGAGAAAAATGAACTTACAGGTGAAGCCACCGAAGACGATGAAGAGGGCACCGATGAAGACCTTCCTTCAGAGTCAGTTTTCCTCGTTCAACTACTGGTATTATGATAATCGAATGAGTGAAGCGATTATTGTTTTGGGCACCGGATCAAACACGAGTGTCATACGTGCAATTGACCCGATGTGGCTCGTTAACTTATCTGAGTAAACGATGCATTATTTCATAGTCATATCAGGTTTGCTAATGTATGCTACTACGAGCTTTCTATGCGGTTTCAGAAAGTTGTTCGAGGCTGTTATGCGTACAAGATTCATAGCTGCAACGATTGGAAGACGAAGATGTTCCAGAGATAAAGAATAAAGTGCTCGAGACGAGGGGGAGTTTGTTGATACATGGTTGTATGTCTCGGTCTTTATTTGTTTATTATTATATTATGCTTTAATGTAAAGGGTATTTTGGTAATTGTAAATATGCCCATTCGCCTTTATTGTAAGGCACATTCGTTACCCCATAACGAATGTGTCCCATTCGAATAATGTAAGCTCCATTAGTTAACATGGCTTAACGAATGGAACATAACGAATGAAGGGCTATTCGGTATATGTAATTTATAACGAATGAATGTCTCATTCGTTAGTCTTTAATGTAACGAATGACCCATTTGTTAAGGTTATCTTAGCGAATGAGGTCATCTCCTATATATACCCTGTAAGATTATTCATTAATGTAACGGTTCTTATTTTATCTCTCTCAAGTATCGTTACTCTGCCCGATTGTCCTCTCTATACACACAGTTAACGTAACATAGCCTAATCTTATAAATAATCAACGAATGAATCGATGTCATCATAATATCTAGATCCGAACAAGCTCAATCACCAAGCGAATCGGGCATTGACTACAATGACTAAAATTGTCGGTTTACTTTTGCCAAGCGAATCGGGCTCCGGTTACTAAAACGGTCGTATGATCATACTAATGAGAATCTCCAAATGTTGTCAAGTAAACAATTAAGCATGTAGCAATTAGCAAATAGCATTCAATTGATATTCACACAATGATTATGCTTGCGATTTTGTGTATATATATAGGAAAGAAAATATGAGTAAATACGTATATGTCCCCAAAACGTTTGAAAACAATGTATAAAAATGGGAATGATCAAACTAACCTTAGATTTAAGGCGAATGAATAATAACTAAGATAAACGAACAAAGAGATATATCGAGTCAACGGTCCTTAGACTTGCAAAGTCAACTGTTTTATGAACGGTTCTTCAACAAAACACCAAAAACCGAGAGGATTCGAGCTGGGCAGAAGGTAGGACGGCTAGAGTATGTTCTTTAGGGTTTGTGTAATGTTTTATGGCAGATGAATCGGACTTGTTTATATAGAAATAGCAAAAACGAACTATATTTGGACATATAACTCTTTTAAGCAAGTAAATATGGTTTTAAGGAAAGAATCATCAAAAAATTCCTAAAATATGATCTGGGGCAAGGGAAAACGAATTAGGAGTTGTATTTTAGTTATAACATGTTTACTTGGTCCTTAATTCTCTCAAACGTGCCTAAAATAATCGATTCTATACCATAAACGAGTTAAGAAGGAAATCGAACATGAAATTTGATCAGACCACCCATGGCGGTGCGCGACGGTGAAGGTGGAGCTAGGTTGTGCAGCGCTCCGGCCTCATGGGGTTGGAGTTTGGTTTTTAACAGGTATGGTCCTTCTAGTTATCATAAATGGCCAATTTTTGCATATTTTGTGGTTAAATCAAGAATTTAACATTAAGAAAAGTATAAGGGTATAAAATGAACATGACATTCTTAATTAGTTATAATTATTTGATTTTGATTAATAAACAAAATCTACGATGTTCCTGGGTCGGTTTATCAGTAAACGAATACGGTTTTGAAAAACCCGAGATGTTACACTTTTAAACTACCCCCCCCCCCCCGGTCTTGTTAAAGGGGGCTATATTATTGTTTAATAATAATAATAATTATTATTATTATTAATATTTTTTGATTATTATAGTTATTATTGTTTAGTTATTATAATAATTATTATTATTATTTAAAAAAATGAACATTTTTATTAATGATATTATTAATATTATTATTACTATCAAATGAAAGCCTGAACATTGTCACAAATGTTAGTATTACATTCTAACCAATTACATCCTAAATCTATGAAACCTTGGGGGTGGGGGGCTTGCCACGTGCCGCTTAGGTTCTTATACTCGTTTATTCGATCTTGGTAATATGTTTCCCACTGTTGTGCCTCTGGTTGCGCTTACCTTAACCAATTCATTACTGGCCATGACATTGGGAAATCACCTTCCAATTTTACACCGATCCAGTGATTACCTCCATAATTAACGATGGCTATAACCGGAATCTCAGACAGCTGGTTGGGACCAAGTCTCATCGGGAAATAAGAATGACTGTTACTGCCATGTAGATTAAAAATTTAGCCTCCTCCAAAATAGGCCCACGTCTTTTAATGGAATACATTTGTTTTTAACTATGTATCCCTCTGGCCGACAAGCGTACGGCAACCCCGTAGACGTAAAAAATGATGGTCGCACAAAGCTCCGTCGTCACACATCTTTCCTACCAATTCATGTTCGTTTACAATTAGGTTAAGTGTCACACCCCAACCTAAGGCGGAAATGCCTGGGCGTGATCCGATTGCTCTTAGCTCGAAGATACTATCATAAATATAAATGACAATATCTAATTAATTATTTTGTTCAAATAATACACACAATAATCAAATACAACCAAACAATTCAAATAAATAAATACAACAAGTCTAAATCCATGTATGTCTTCATTATAGTCCTAAGGTCTTTCTAAGTGTCCATCCTTCAACTCAGGCAACCTGCATATGCGTAGAAAATGGAGTTTTGTCAACAAATATGTTGAGTGAGTTTATCACCAAGTTTTGACACCAAAAATAATGTTAATATAATAAATAAGCAAAACGTAATAAATGCGATAATGAAATCAAACCATGAGAAAATAAGTTGAATAAGACCGTTGCCAAGCGAATCGGACGGTGGTCAATAGAATGAGAACCCCCTCCAAGGGGATACGTCAAACGATTGCATCCAAAGACAAATAAGCACATAACAAGTAGATTTGATTTATCACACACAATTACACGTTTGATATCTTTGATATATATGTATATATAGATATGTATGTATAGTATTATATAAGCATATGTATCCAAAACGTTGGTGAAAATTGAGTAAAATAGGGGAATGATAAAACTCACCTTAGATTAAAGGCAAGCGAGAATAATTAAGAATAAACGAGTAAACGGATAAGCGAGTCGTCCAATACGTGTCAAACGAGATAACTGATCAGAACCTGAAACTTTTGTGATATGAAACTATAAATAAAAACGAACTTAATGCCGCTGGAGTCAATCCAAACGGATGAGTAGAACTCTAGTTATGTTGAATTAAACGTTTAAGCGAGCTGGTACTGACCAGAATCCGAACAGCGAGTCGGAAGTTAGATTTTGGGCAGTAGCCTTAAAATTTCATTACGAGAATAAAGGTCTTCTGGACCGATTGTTGAGTCCGACCAGAAGTGTGAGAAAACGATAAGTCAAAGTTGTTGTCTGTTATACCCTTTATCGGGTTTTAAAGCAATTGACCAGTCGATACCCTTCAATCTCAGAAATTGATTGAAGGTTACTGACTAGGGAAGATGTATGAACGATTTTACAGTACAACTTACTCGGAAAGTGAAAGGATTGATAAGAAACAGAAGTCAAAGTTCCACACGTAAGCAAAGTCAACGGTTATGAGCGTGTCTTCAACAAAATAGCAAAAACCGAAGCATATGAAGAGAGGCAGAAGGTAGGATGGCTGAAGAAGCTCCTAAGGTGAAGGTTTGTGGCAGAGATTATGAGTTGTTTATATAGGAAAAGCAATAACGAACTAAATATGGGCTTTTTACTCGTTTAAACAAGTATATGCAATTTAAAGGAAAGAATCATCGATTTATTCATAAAGATCTGATCTTAAGCAGTAAGAGACGAATTAGAGGTTATATTTTAGTTATATTATGATTGCTTGGTCCTTAATTCTCTCAGAAGTCTCAGTCTTCACCATTTTCTCAGACAAATTAAAATTGCTTCCCTCGGGCCGCTTACCATACGAATTAGTGTTCCAAGTCTTCCTAGTCTCGGTCGGCGGTAACTTCTCCCTCTGATCATATAATGTACCAGCTAGGGTAACTACCGAGTGAAAAGAGTTCATGTCAGTGGTCACCACACCCCTAAGTATATCTGCCGGAAGCCCCTTCACATACTTTTTAATCCTCTTGGCTTCGGGAGTAACCAAATCGGGACATAAACGAGCCATCTGGTTAAACTTGGTGGTATACTCTCGATGCGTCAAACTACCCGCCTCCAAAGTCAAGAATTCCTATTCAATCTTATCCAATTCATGCGGAGGACAAAACTGATCAAGAACCAACTTATTCAACTCATTCCACGTCATCCTCCTAATCGAACGATCACCCATAGCCTGGGCCAAGTTATCCCACCAACACAACGCCTCGGAACGAAAAGGGGCAGTAGCATAGGTCACCATGTCATCCCCCCTACATTTACTAACCCTCAGAACGGCCTCCATCTCCCTCACCCACTGATGTGCTGCCAACGCATCCTTGGTACCATCGAAGGAAGGAGGTCACACTTCTTAAAGTCACCATACGAGCAACCCCGAGTAGATACACTAATAGTCCGCACCTCATCTTCATCTCCACTCGGCACATACACCTCCTCTTCCTCCTTGACCTGCACCTCCTTACTCTTCCATCCCTTATCCGAACCCTTACCAACCAGTGACTCCTCCATGGCCCTAACGGCCTCAGCAACGATCTCAGGAATGGTGCTATGGAGCACCTGGTAAATCTCATCCGCGATAGTCGCGCGCATAGCAAGATCTAAGGCGGGGTTATCCCCCTCCTCATGAATCGGGGTTTCCTGCTGGGGAGTAGGAATCTCACTCTTAGCTTCGGCACGTGGCTTACGACCACGGCCGCGAACACTAGGACCACCTCTCTTAGCTAATCGAGTATTAACCATGACTTATCCCTACAAAGACAGAATTTTAACACGGTCAAGTACAAGTGGCATTTAGAACATGTAAGGTAAGGGTAACTGCTAATGACGTTGATCAAGTGTAATTAGTCGTTTACTTTACCCGCCCGTCCTCATCACCCCCTGCCCCGAACCACATTAGCCTTCTATCTAACACTTAAACAGTTAATCACATACTGGAAACTTTTTAAACTCAAAGGAATGACTAAATAATTTAAAGTTACCTCTTGGCGTGCACCTACTCGCGGTGGGCATACTAGTCTCTTTTCTTACAGTTCGAGTCCAAGCATTCGGGGATGATCGGATCCCTCGAACCATGGCTCTGATACCAACTTGTAAGGCCCAGAACCCCGGGGAACCCTACAGTTGGTATTCATGCAAAATGCTTATAAAAATATTTAAACTTGAAAATGATTTATTTCATTAAAATAACCAATTCAGAGTATAATTCAGCGAAAAAACGTAAATAATAAAATAAGTTCCCAAAAACCTAGGAATTATGCCCAAAACAAATTTAAATATGATTTATAAAACTTTTTAAAATAAAATGTTCAGTAATAAAATCTTCTATCCACGTATGCCCTTCACCGTCCAAGTAGCTTCGCGCACGTCCAAGCGATAAGGCATCCTCCTCCTAACCTGAAACTCACACT